>NC_044981.1:81293399-81635633 GCF_008728515.1 Papio anubis
AGTTTACTAAACAAAGGGAAAGGAAAGCTTCCATATGGTGGAAAGGGATCCGGAAGGGTTGCTGTTGCTGGCTGGGGTGGCTAGGGCTTATATCCCTGTGTTATCCCCACCCCTTTCTTTCTTTTTGTGCATTGAGAATGGTTCTTTTTCAGTGGTTCTTTTTCAATGGTTTGCTTGGAGTGGTTAATTTTGAATCCTTCACTGGATTGGTTAAGAACTCAAAACACTGAGTCACAGGGATCTTTTGCAAAAGTCCCCAAACTGGCCAAGGAGGTCCTGCCAACTCCACCCCTCATTCTGAAAGGTAGGAAAGAGGCAAAAACTGTAGAACAAAACAAGATAGTTAGACACTTTTGAAGGTTTCTGAAATGGAGGTTCTGTTTCTTGCCCTTCCCCATCAGATTCACACCAAGGAGGGATAACAGAGCCATCAGTAGGTGTGAGAGTCTGAGAACAGTAGGGAGGTTTTTCTTCCTCTTGCCTAAAACCATGACATTGCAGTTCCTATTGCCACCTTGGTGTGGGGGCAAGAAAGTAGAGATAATCACTGTATATAGTAGACAAAGAGAGTTTCAGTGTGAGGAACTGAGGGGGCCCTAGACCATTGTGTCAGGTTTTCCACCTGTCCAGGCTGAGAAAGAGAGATAGCCGACTTAGAGTGGTTTAGAGTTGTGATGAATGATGATTTTGGTGGAAATAAAGTAGAATATATAACCAGAGTCTGGAAGAGAGTGTGGATACTTCTATAGATGCCAGTGTAGATAAAAGATAACATCTGAGAACCACAGCGTGCTAATGTGGGAAACAAATATAGACTGGACAGAGAATCTGGAACACACAAATGCCTCTTCCTTATGCCATGATGCTAGGTAATGCCTGCCTCAGGAGCTTAGAAAATGCTAAAGGGAAAAAATGGTGATAGGAAAATTCTATGCCTTTTTTTTATTTTATTTTTATTTTTTGAGATGGAGTCTCACTCTGTTGCCCAGGCTGGAGTGCAGTGGGATGATTTTGGCTCACTGCAGCCTCTGCCTCCTGGGTTCAGGCAATTCTCCTGCCTCAGCCTTCGAAGTAGCTGGGATTACAGGCACGTGCCACCACACCCAGGTAATTTTTTGTATTTTTAGTAGAGACAGGGTTTCACCATGTTAGCCAGGATGGTCTCGATCTCCTGACCTCATGATCCACCAGCCTTAGCCTCCTAAATGCTGGGATTATAGGCGTGAGCCACTGCACCCAGTCCTATGCCTATTTTTAAACTAAGTTTTTTGAATTTTAATTAAAATACCCAATTTAGCAAATTTGCCTAAGATTATATTATCTTTCATAGGAAGAAAAAAATTACATTGTTACCAGAGAATAAATGTGTGCTTTTTGCATAACTGAACATACAGACATTTATCCTAATACATATGTTCACAGTGTCCCTCTTTTTCAAGAAAGTGCTGGTGTAAAACATATTTACTCTGGAGATACTTTTTTTTTTTTTGTATTAGAGAGAAAAATAGCTTTGTGTCTGGGAGGAACAGAAATAATGTTTTCTTTCTTGCAATACAAATCAGAACAAAGAAATAATCATGAGGAGTCTGAGTTTTTTCCTCAGAAACCAAGAAACAACTTGAGGCATCTAATATAATCTAGGAAACCCAAATGACAAAATCAAAGCTACTTCTGAGTTACTTTTAAAAGTCATAAGGAACCTTTTCTCCACCCAAATTAATGGCTTTTAGTGTGCCTTAGCCAGTTGAAAAGAGCAAGATAATACATAAAGATAAACTGTGAGATTTAATTCAAGATGAAAATGGGAATGCACTGGAATTGTGAAAGAAACTCCATCTGGAACACTTACTCTCCTAGTTTAGGAGTGTAGGCAACCTCCCATCCCCATGCAAGAACCTGGGGCCAAGGAGGTTTAACAGATTCATGCCTAGGCACACCTCTGGGTGCTTAGCAGCTGCTCACTAGATTCTCTCCTGGCACTGGTGCTTGTGCCTGTCATCTGGGGACCTGTATGTGAACTGCCCCAGTTCAATCTCACCCATCTTTGTCCCCACCACCCTAGGGCTGAGCAGGGAGTTCAGACCACTCTGCACTCCATGGATCAGCCCATTGCCTGAAGTAACAGAGAGCTTCTCCCAGTAAACAGGATCAAGTTTTTACTCAGACACTTTGGCTACAGCTCACTCTTATCTGTAAGCACCATCTACAGCCCAGCAGGTCCACAGCCCAATATAAAACCTGCCCTGAGAAGTGCACAGGGCTACAAAAGCAAAGCCAAAAGACCCTACTCATCATTCTCTACAGTCACATTCACTAGAGAGCAGGGCAGGGGGCAGGGATGGAAAGGAAAAGAAAAACTCCCTAATAATATTATAGGAAAAAGAAAGGAAAGGAAAAAATCCTGCCTGTGAAAATAAATACAAAAGTTAGAAGTTACAAAGTCTCCAGATGAGAAGGAACCAGCACAAGAATTCTGGTGCTACAAAAAATCTGAATGTGCTGATACTACCAAAGGATTGCACTGGCTCTCCAGCAACAGCCTTATAAGTTTTGGTATGTTGTGTTTCTAAATATATTTTTTATTTTCCTTTTTGAATTGCTACTTTGGTTCATGATTGATTATGAGCATGTCGTTTAATTTCCACATACTTGTGATTTTTCCTTGTTACTAATTTCCAGTTTCATAACATTATGGTCAGAATAGATACTTGATATGATTTCAGTGTTCTTAAGTATTTTGGGACTTATTTTGTGGCCTAGTATATAATCTATCCTGGAGAATGTTTCCCATGTGCTTGAAAAGAATGTGTGTTCTGTTGCTGTCAGATGGAATGTTCTTTATGTCTGTTAGGTCTGTTTAGTATATAGTTCAAGTCTAATGTTCTCTTACTGCTTTTCTGTTTAGATGATCTGCCCATTGTTGTGGGGCATTAAAGTCCTCTACTGTTACTGTACTGCTGTTCATTTCTCCCATCAGCCCTGTTAATATTTTAAAAATATACTAATTTCTCCAATATTGGGTGCATATGTATTTACATTTGTTATATCCTCTTGATGTGTTGACCTGTTTATCATGATATAATAACTTTTTTATCTCTTGTTACAGTTTTTGACTTAAAATCTATTTTGTTCGGTATAAGTATAGATACCCCTGCTATGCTTTTGCTTTCCATTTTCGTAGAATATCTTCTCCTCTCCCTTCACTTTAAGTGTTTGCATGTGTATCAGGCTGTTCTTGTATTACTATAAAGAAATACCTGAGACTGGTTAATTTTTAAAGAAAAGATATTTAATTGGTTCACTGTTCTTGCAGGCTATACAAGCATGATGACAGTACCTGCTCAGCTTCTACTGAGCTTTTACACATAGCAGAGGGCAAAGTGGAAGCAGGTAAATCATAAAGTGGAAGCAGGAGCAAGGAAGGGGGAAGTGCCACACTTTTAAACAACCAGATCTCTTGAGAACTCATTTACTGTCATGAGGACAGCATCAACACATGAGAGATCCTCCCTTGTAATCCAAGCACCTTCCACCAGCCTTATCTCCAACATTGGGGATTACATTTCAACATGAGATTTGGGAAGGGACAAATATCCAAGCTCTATCATTCTGCCTCTGGCACCCCCAAATCTCATGTCCCTCTCCCACTGCAACATAAAATCATGCCTTCCTAATTGTTCCCTAGGTCTTAACTTATTCCATTATCAATTCAAACGTCCAAAGTCCAAAGTATGCTCAGATATTGCAATTTCCTTCTGCCTATGAGCCTGTGAAATAAAAAACAAATTATTTATTTTCAAGATTCAATAGGAATTCAGGCATTGTATAAACATTCCTGTTCCAAAAGGGACAAAAGAAAGGGGCTACAGGCCCCATTCAAGTTCAAAACCCAGCAGGGCAGTCGTTACATCTTAAAAGTTCCAAAATAATCTCCATTGACTCCCTTTCCCATATCAAAGGCACTTCTGCAAGTCTCAGAGTCTAAATGCTGAAAAACCTGGAGTCTGATGTCCAAGGGCAGGAGGAGAGGAAGCAAGCATCGAACATGGAAAAAAAGAGAGCCAGAAGACTCAGCAAGCAAGGTTACCCCCATGCCTTCTTCCACCTGGGTCTTCCTCTTCCAGTCCACTGACCCAAATGTAAATTTCCTTTGGTAACACCCTCACAGACACCCCCCAAAACAATACTTTACCAGCCATCTAGGAATCCTTTAATCCACTCAAGATGACAACTAATGTTAACCATGACAGCATTTTCTAAAAGTAATGTGAGTCTCTTGAAGACATAATGCTATGTTTTTTGATTTGTGAATTTTAATCCATTCACATCTATAGCAATTATTGATAGGTAAGAATTCACTATTGCAATTTTGTTAATTATTTTCTGATTGTTTTATAGATTCTTAACTCCTTTCTTTCTCTCTTATTGTCTTCTTCTGTGATTTGATGATTTTTCTGTAGTGATTTGCTTTGATTCCCTTGTCTTCTATGTATCAACTACAGGTTTTTGTTTTGTGGTTGTGATGAGGCATACATAAAACATTTTATAGTTTTACAAGCCTGTTTTAAGTTAATAACAACTTAACTTTGCATATAAAAACTGTACAATTTTACTCTCCCTCCCACATTTTTGATATCACAATTCACATTATTTTATACTGTGTATCATTAACAAATTATTGTAGCTATAGTTATTTTTAATACTTTTGTCTTCTAACCTTTATCATCAAGCTATAGGTAATTTATATACCACCATGACAGTATTTGAATATTCTGAGTACAAATTCACTTTAGCAGTGAATTTTAAGCTTTCATATGTTTTTATGGCAATTAGTGACTTTTCTTCATCTTGAAGTATTTTCTTTAACATTTATTACAAGGCAGGTCTAGTGGTGATAAAGTCCCTTAGCTTTTGTTTGTCTCAGAAAGTCTTTATCTCTCCCTAGTTTCTGAAGGGCAGATTTGCTGAGTAAATTATTTGTGCTCGCAGTTCTTTTTCTTTTAGCACTTTGAATATGTCAACCCACTTTTTCCTGCCCTACAAGATTTCTTCTGAGAAATCAGCTAATAGCTTTATTTGTGTTCCTTTGGATGTGGTATGCTTCTTTTTTCATGATACCTTCAAACACCTCTCTCTTTCTTTGATATTTGAGTTTGATGATAATGTGCCTTGATTAAATATTATTTGGTTGAATGTTATTAGAGCTCTCTGAGCTTCGTGTATCTGGGTATTCATATCTTTCCCAAGATTTGGGAAGTTTTCAAGCATTATTTTTTCAAATAGACTTTCTATCCTTTTTTCTTCTTTTGGAGCCCCTATAATGTAAATGTTAGGTCTCTTGATAGTGTCCCATAAATCCTATAGGCTTAAAACATTCCCTTTCATTATTTTTTCCTTTTTTCCCTTCTGATTAGATAATTCAAAATGATCTCTCTTCAAGGTTGTCTATTCTCTCTTCTGTTTGATTACTATACTGTTGAAGCTCTCTATTGTGTTTTATAGTTGTCATTGTATTCTTCATCTTCAAAACTTGTTTATTAAAAAATCTTCTATCTTTTTGTTGAACTTATTTTATTCTTGCATGAATTCATAAAATTGTCTATGTTCTCTTGTAGCTTGCTGAGTTTCTTTAGAATAATTATCTTGAATTCTTTGTCAGGAAATATGCATATCTCCAATTCTTTGGGATTTGTTACTGGAAATTTACTGTATTTCTTTAGTGATGTCATGTTTCCTGATTTATTGTGATCCTTGTAGTGTTTTCTACACATTTGAAGATACATTCATATCTTCCAGACTTAATGGACTGGCTTTGGTAATAAAAGACATTCACTTATGGGGCTGGGCATGCTGAAGTGTGCTGTGATATTGGATCTAGAGATGTGGGACACCAAGTTTGGGTGCATGCAGTGACTCCAGGTCTTGGAAGAGTAGTGTGACTTGTCTTCTCACACAGCTGAGGTCTGTGACATTGGCAACTGCATGGTCCTTGGTGGCAAGAACTGCAGTTGCCTGTGAGTCCAGCATCAAGGGACTGAGGTATTCAGCAGTAGGGGCTCTCATTGTATATACACTTGGCTGAAGTGGCTGGCTGAAGCACATTTGTGATGATAGAGGCTAGTTGAGGGCACGTGTACAGCAGTGAGGGCCAGAGTCAGGGGAGGGGCCCAGGGCAGACTATAGGCAGATATGTGATGGTACTGGCTAGTGGTATGCATATGCATGGCTACAGGAACCAGGGCAGCATGCATGTGTGTGGTTGCAAAGAGAGCTATGAGTACATGCCCAAAAGTAGGTAACAGCATCAGGGATTGTGTTTGTGTGCAGCTGTGGGCCCAAGTTAGCAGTGGGCATATGTGTGGTTGCAGGGGCTGGCGGTGAGTGCAAACATGCTGGTGGGTGTAGGTTCTGGGCAGTGGGGCTGATTGCATGCCCATGTGCAACTATGGGGCCTGGAGCTGCTGGTGAGCATGTATATAGCTGCAGGGGCCAGCTGCAGGCATGTGTGTGGTAGTAGGGGCTGGCAATAGGAGTCAGAACCAGCTGATTGTGTGTTTGTATCCGCAGGGGCCAGGAATGATGCTGATTATGTGCATGGCTACACAGGCCAGCTATGGTCCCATATTTGATTGTGATAGCTTATGATGGGGGTTAGGTTTATCCATCAAAAGACACACAGTGACTCAATGGATAAAAACAGACCCAACTATATGCTGCTGAGAAGACTCACTTCACTTTTAAGGACATAAAAAAGTGAACATAGACTAAAAGTACAGAGATAGAAGATATTTCAAGCAAATTAAAACCAAGAGAGAGCAGAGTTAGCTATACTCATATCAGATAAAATAGACTTTGAGACCACAAGTGCACAGGTGTAAGAACCAGGCTTTTCGTATGTACATGTTTGCAGGGGCAAGCTGCAGAAGCAAGAATGGTGGTGGGGACTGGTGGTGGGAGTTGGGACCCACTACTTGGCACACATAGCTGCAGAAGCCAGGGATGGTGGCAGGCACAACCTAGTGGTGAAAGTTGTGGGAGTCTGCTGCAGTTGTGATGGCTGTTGCTTTCCTCACCAGCAAAAGCTACTAGGGTCCTCTGCAGAGTAGGTCACTGGGGTCTGTCATGGCAAACTCTGGCAGGGTTGGGGGGTGGTTCTTCAGCAGTGAAAGCTATGGGGCTGCATAATGGCTTCAAGGCTATTGAAATCCTCGGTGGAGGGGGCTTCAGAATTCCTGTGCAGAGTAGGCCATGGGGAACCATAGTAGCTCCCATGGTGTGGATGATATTGTTAGTGCCCACTCTTTGTTCCAAGCTGCTCCAGACATCTTAGCTACGCCAGTCTCCCCAGTGATCTAGATGGAGTGAAGCCGAAGAATGTAATTCAGGCAGTGCCCCAGAAGTCTAAGGAAGTCGGTTGTTTAACTTACTCTTTTTTCCCTTGAGGGGAACTCATGAGCTAGAGTATTGCCTCTCTGTGATGAGAAGTGATGGCCAGGGGATAGGATGATGCAGGTAAAGTATAAACTGTTCTTCCTCCCCATTTTATATGTTATTTTTTGATTTCTTCCACTGCGTTGCTGTAGCTTCTTAAGTGGACTCCTGAGCTCTTCCAGAGCTAGTTTTATTCATGGATAGCTGTCCAGTTGTTCTCTATGGGAGAGACAAAGGATGAATCCACTCCCCCATCTTCCTGACATCACTGTATCATAAACCAAATTCTTAAAAAGAAATCTGAAAAGAAATTAGTTGCAGTCTTGTGTTAACACTGGCTTTCTTGTGGAAAGCAATAAATTTGGCCAATCTAACAGTCATTGGCTGCAGTTCTGCTCTATGTCTGGTGGTGTGCTGGACCTTTTGAGGAGAGAGTCCTTGCCTCAGAATTGCCCACAGCTTCACAAAGTTTTCTTGGAACGCAGCCATGCCCATAGACATGTACTATCTGTGACTGGAGAGATGGACAGTTGTGACAGAGACCCCATGGCATGGAAAGCCTGAAATATTTACTATCTGGACCTTTACATAAAAAATGTACTGATCACTGTACTACAGTACAGTGTTAATCAACCTGTTTCTGGATTTCCCCTATTGCTACCTTGGGTTTCAGTGCTTTTTGATTTACTAAGTTGTTTACCATTTGTTGATCTATTTTCTAGGTTTCAAAGTTCATTATCATTTTATTTTCTTTCAATCTTTTTGTCTTTGTGGGTTTATTCCTTTTGCTTCCTTTAGTATAATTTTAGTATAGAGTTTCAGGAGAGTGTAGAGGCGAACCCTTGTATCTTTTCCACCATATTCAATCAGAAATCTGTGGTAGGAGTCATCAATGCCATTAGAAAAGAAAACTAAGTTTGCAGGAAGTTAATTGCTCAAGGTCACAGACCAGAACTGGGATACAAGCCCAGGTCTTTTGGAGAGCCCCTGTAAGGTAAATTCCACAAGGGCAGTGATTTTATTTTGTTCACTGCTGTAGTCTTAGAACTTTGACAGATATTTAGGATGTACTGGATAAATATTTATTTTAGTTGTTGCTATGAAATTCATGTTTGTAACCATTTTGATCCATTATCTCCAATAAGTGTTGATTTTTCTCAGGAATATTTGTTTCAGTCTCTGGATTGTTCCCATTATGAATTATGGTCTGGATTTGTCACTAGCTTGTTATGTAAAATCAGAGCAGAGGTTGTTTGAATTTTAGTAACCTCAAATTGTGTCCTTATTTCATTCAGTGCAGTAGTGAGAACCATACAAGATATGGTGTCTGACAGCTCATTGAAATGTATGAAGTGTAAAATGCAAGGTTTTATTGTCAGAGTTTATAATATTAAATATCACCAATTGTACAATGGAAATTCAATGTTAAATAATAAATATACCACAATAGATGTTCTTTTCCTTAAAATACTTTCTTGGCTTGGTTCCAGGATATCAGACTCTTGGTCTACTCCTACATCATTGACTAAATGTTCTCAATCTCCTTAGCTGGGTTTGCCTCTTCATTACAATCTCTAAATGTTGAAGGGACCAGGGACAAATCCTCAAGCCTCTTCTTTTCTCTCTTTATATCCTCCCCTAGGTGGTCTCATTCAGTTCCATGATTTTAAATATTATCTATGCATATTAATTACTCACAACCTTTTATCTCCTTGTTCTTCCTCTAACCTCTAGAAATCTCTTTTACAATATATCCACTTGGATATTTAATAGGCACTTCAAACCTAACACACCACTGTATTTTAGAATCTCTGAGCCCTGGCACTATTGAAATTTTGGGCTGGATAATTCTTGTTTTGGGGTACTGTCCTGTGCACTGTAGGATGCTTAGAAGCATCCCTGGCCTCTATCCACTATATGCCATTAATACCTCCCAGTTTCGATAACAAAAATTGTTTCCAGACCTTGTTAAATCTCCCCTCATGGGCAAAATCACTCCTGATGGAATACCAGTACTTTATTCTAGCTTCCAACAAATTTCGAACCTCCTTATTTTTCTCTACCTGAGTAAAAGGGACCACTATCCATCTGCAAACCTAGATCTCATCCTTGATTTTTTGCTTTACCTTACCCTCCACATCTAATGTAGCAGTGTCAATAAACTTTATCGTAAAAATCCATTCTAAATCTGTCAACTCTCAGTTCATTACTACTGCCACCTGCATTAGTCAGACTTTGCTGTGGTAATGATGGTAACAGATAGCTCTGAAGTATTCATGGTTAGGAACTGAATTTTTTTTGACCTACCAGTCTATGAGTTGTCTATGACTCTGCAAGATTATGAGTGATGTTCAGGTATGCCTCATCTGTTTCTCATTCTTGGACACAGGTCAAAAGAGTGGAGTCTAGTCAGGGCATGTTTCTCTCTATTCTCACAGAACAGGAGCACACGTGGGCAAGTAGGAACGGGCAAGGCTTTCTAACAGCTTTGCTCAAAATTGGTACTTTCACTTCTGCTCATATTCTATTGGTCAAACTAAATCACATGGCCAAGCCACAAGTCAGTAGATCAGAGAAGTACACTTCACCAGCAGGAAAGTCACAACAAAGGCCAAATGGAATAAAAAAGTTGGGAACAAATAATAATCTGTAGAACTTCATCCTGGTTCTAGCCTTTATCATCTCTGACCTGAATGATGTCAATAGCCTCCCTAATAGTCTCCCCAATTCTTCTCATGCTCCCAGTACAGGAGTCAAAGTGATTTTTCAGAAACATAAATCAGATTCCGTCACTCTTAGACTTAAAACTCTTCAATGACTTCTCATCACACTAACAGTAAAAATGAATCACCCTTGTTGTTAAATGCTAAAACAAAGTGCTAAAAGTGTATATGGTATGCTACCTTTTGTGTGAGAAGTAAGAGGAAAGAAGAAAATATGCACAAATCTACCTATCATTAGAAAAAGAAACACCAGAAGTATCATCCACAAAACAATGAAGTTGGTTACTTATATGGAATGGTTAGGGAAGGGGAACAGGGTGGAAAGGATAGGACATATAGTGACACATCTCTGAGTATACTTTTTGTTTAGTTTTGATTTTTGGAACAGCACTATAAACTCTGTCTTGGGTGGCATTGTGGTTTGGGGGAAGGTAGAGAGAGAAAAGCAAACACATCCTCAGCTCTTCTTAATAGGTTTGATTTTTATGTTGGTATGAGTGAAGCAATTCTAAAATTACTTTTGATATCTATAAGTTTGAGCACACAATGAAATGAGTTGATATTGACTGTTGGGAACCAGAGTTCTCAGTGGATGAAGAAACACAGAAAAATAAAATGGAGGAAGGCAAAGAAGACCTCTGATGAGATGGATAGCAATTGGGAGCATTAGTATGAACCATGATTCTAAAATAGTTACATATTGATGTCTACGCTTGTATACATCCAGAACTTTATGTATGTATGTTTAAATGTGTTTATAATATATATGTATACATATATTTACACATGTATATTTTTCCTAGCTTTGTCTACTGAAAGGGTACACAAGCAAAGATCTTGTAGTGGATCTTGGGCTCTAAGATTGTTCCTTGTTGAAAAAAAACAGGACCCCTTGGAGAAATTGCTGATTCCAGTGCTATAGCAGAAAAGGTAATACATGATTCTAAAATATCTCATTCTGTTAGATTACTGTGGGGTTCAATATGGTAGCCACTAGTCTCTTGTGGCTATTTAAAATTATATTAATTAAAATTAAATAAAATCAACAAGTCAGTTCCTCAGTTGCACTGGCAACATTTCAAATGCTCAATAGCTACATGTGCCTAGTGGCTAAACTATTGAATAGCCCAGATTCAGAACATTTCCATCATTGCAGAAAGTTCACTGGACAACATTATGCTAGCAAGTACAAAGGAATGCTCCAAGAAATAATAATCACAATAACATACAAACCAGACTAAAAGGTCTCCAACTCGCCAAGACTAGGAAAATGTAGACATTAAAATAATAGAAAATATTAAAATGATTGAAAACATTAGTGACTGATATACCATTGGAAAAATACAAATTCATTCACACTGATGACAAGTAACATATCTAAATTAGAGAGAAGAGAGGACTCTTGCATATAGTGGAATGCTGAAGACCAGTGGTAAATGTGGAAGGAATCCTGGAGTTTGAGGTAGCCGTTTTGCAACTCTCATAGTAAAGATAGAGTCAGGCAAGAATCATTAATGGAATATAAATCTAGAGGGAGATTTTGACAAAGACTAGGACGTTTGCATGATTTTCTCCAGATCACTTATTAGTTGAAACAACAAAAATGATAATTTTATAGTGGAGAAATCAGATAACACCTTGGCTGGGTGATCAGAATTAACATTACCAGTGAGGGGCAGATGGACATTGAATTTCTCTATATACACTACCCTGAGGAGGACACATCACTAAGGTACTAGTCTGGCTGGGATCCATTACCTGTACCTAATCACAAAGGAACCATTGGACAAAACCAAAATGAGTAATGTTTTATTTGAGACATGATAACAAAATGAAATATCTGATTACTAGATGGGATTCTGAGTAGAGGGAAAAAGGACAGTTTTAGGCCAATTGATAAAATTGGATCACAGACAGGAGATTAGGTAAAAGTACTGTCTTAATGTTAATTTTACTTAAGTTGATTATTATCAGGTGGTTATGTAAGAGATATTCCTATTGCTAGAAAATACACATTGATGTGTTTAGGGGCAAAGGGCCAGGATGCCTGCAACTCACTCTGAAATTGTTAAAAAATGTATTTACATACACCCAGACACATGTAAAGAGAAAATAAATGATAAAGCAAATGGGTTAAATGTTAACACTAGACAAATCTGGATAAACAGAATGTGGATGTCTCTGCATGTGAGATGGGTCTCCTGAATACAGCAAAATGATGGGTCTTGACTCTTTATCCAATTTTCCAGTCTGTGTCTTTTAATTGGACCATTTAGTCCATTTACATTTAAGGTTAATATTGTTATGTATGAACTTGATCCTGTCATTATGATATTAGCTGGTCATTTTGCTCACTAGTTGATGCAGTTTCTTCCTAGCATCGATGGACTTTACATTTTGACATGTTTTTGCAATGGCTGGTACTGGTTGTTCCTTTCCATGTTTAGTGTTTCCTTCAGGATCTCTTGTAGGGCAGGTCTGGTGGTGACAAAATCTCTCAGCATTTGCTTGTCTGTAGAGGATTTTATTTCTCCTTCACTTATGAAACATAATTTGGCTGGATATGAAATTCTGGGTTTAAAATTCTTTTCTTTAAGAATGTTGAATATTGGCCCCCACTCTCTTCTGGCTTGTAGAGTTTCTGCCGAGAGATCTGCTGTTAGTCTGATGGGCTTCCCTTTGTGTGTAACCGGACCTTTCTCTCTGGCTGCCCTTAACATTTTTTCCTTCATTTCAACTTTGGTGAATCTGACAATTATGTGTCTTGGAGTTGCTCTTCTCGAGAAGTATCTTTGTGGCGTTCTCTGTATTTCCTGAATTTGAATGTTGGCCTGCCCTACTAGGTTGGGGAAGTTCTCCTGGATGATATCCTGAAGAGTGCTTTCCAACTTGGTTTCATTTTCCCCGTCACTTTCAGGCACCCCAGTCAGACATAGATTTGGTCTTTTAACATAATTCCACACTTCTTGGAGGCTTTGTTCATTTCTTTTTACTCTTTTTTCCTCCACACTTCTCCTCTCACTTCATTTCATTCATTTGATCTTCAATTGCTGATACTCTTTCTTCTAGTTGATCGAGTCGGTTACTGAAGCTTGTGCATTTGTCACGTATTTCTTGTCACATAGGCTCAAAATAAAGGGATGGAGGAAGATCTACCAAGCAAATGGAGAACAAAAAAAAGCAGTAGTTGCAATCCTAGTCTCTGATAAAACAGACTTTAAACCATCAAAGATCAAAAGAGACAAAGAAGGCCATTACATAATGGTAAAGGGATCAGTTCATCAGGAATAGCTAACTATCCTAAATATATATGCACCCAATACAGAGCACCCAGATCCATAAAGCAAATCCTTAGAGACTTACAAAGAGACTTAGACTCCCATACAATAATAATGGGAGACTTTAACACCCCACTGTCAACATTAGCCAGATCAACGAGACAGAAAGTTAACGAGGATATCCAGGAACTGAACTCAACTCTGCACTAGGCGGACCTAATAGACATCTACAGAACTCTCCAACCCAAATCAACAGAATATACATTCTTCTCAGCACCACATCGCACTTATTCAAAAATTGACCACATAGTTGGAAGTAAAGCACTCCTCAGCAAATGTAAAAGAACAGAAATTATAAAAAACTGTCTCTCAGACCACAGTGCAATCAAACTAGAACTCAGGACTAAGAAACTCACTCAAAACCGCTCAACTACATGCCAACTGAACAACCTGCTCCTGAATGACTACTGGGTACATAACGATATGAAGGCAGAAATAAAGATTCTTTGAAACCAATGAGAACAAAGATACAACATACCAGAATCTCTGGGACACATTTAAAGCAGTGTGTAGAGAAAATTTATAGCACTAAATGCCCACAAGAGAAAGCTGGAAAGATCTAAAATTGACACTCTAACATCACAATTAAAAGAACTAGAGAAGCAAGAGCAAACACATTCAAAAGCTAGCAGAAGGCAAGAAATAACTATGATCAGAGCAGAACTGAAGGAGATAGAGACACAAAAAACCCTCCAAGGAACCAATGAATCCAGGAGCTGGTTTTTTGAAAACATCAACAAAATTGATGGACCACTAGCAAGACGAATAAGGAAGAGAAGAGAGAAGAATCAAATAGACGCAATAAAAAATGATAAAGGAGATATCACCACCAATCCCACAGAAATACAAACTACCATCAGAGAATACTATAAACACCTCTATGCAAATAAACCAGAAAACCTAGAAGAAATGGATAATTTCCTGGACACTTACACTCTCCCAAGACTAAACCAGGAAGAAGTTGAATCCCTGAATAGACCAAGAGCAGGCTCTGAAATTGAGGCAATAATTAATAGCCTACCAACCAAAAAAAGTCCAGGACCAGATGGATTCACAGCCGAATTCTTCCAGAGGTACAAGGAGCAGTTGGTACCATTCCTTCTGAAACTATTCCAATCAATAGAAAAAGAGAGAATCCTCCCTAACTCATTTTATGAGGCCAACATCATCCTGATACCAAAGCCTGACAGAGATACAGCAAAAAAAGAGAATTTTAGACCAATATCCCTGATGAACATCGATGCAAAAATCCTCAATAAAATACTGGGAAACTGAATCCAGCAGGACATTAAAAAGCTTGTCCACCATGATCAAGTGGGCTTCATCCCTGGGATGCAAGGCTGGTTCAACATTCGCAAATCAATAAATGTAATCCAGCATATAAACAGAACCAAAGACAAAAACCACATGATTATGTCAATAGATGCAGAAAAGGCCTTTGACAACATTGAACAGCCCTTCATGCTAAAGACTCTCAATAAATTCGGTATTGATGGAACGTATCTCAAAATAATAAGAGCTATTTATGACAAACTCACAGCCAATATACTGAATGGGCAAAAACTGGAAGCATTCCCTTTGAAAACTGGCACAAGACAGGGATGCCCTCTCTCAGCACTCCTATTCAACATAGTGTTGGAAGTTCTGGCTAGGGCAATCAGGCAAGAGAAAGAAATCAAGGGTATTCAGTTAGGAAAAGAAGTCAAATTGTCCCTGTTTGCAGATGACATGATTGTATATTTAGAAAACCCCATTGTCTCAGCCCAAAATCTCCTTAAGCTGATAAGCAACTTCAGCAAAATCTCAGGATACAATATCCATGTGCAAAAATCACAAGCATTCTTATACACCAGTAACAGACAAACAGAGAGTCAAATCATGAATGAACTCCCATTCAGAATCGCTTCAAAAAGAATAAAATACCTAGGAATCCAACTTACAAGGAATGTAAAGGACCTCTTCAAGGAGAACTACAAACCACACTTCAGTGTAATAAAAGAGGACACAAACAAATGGAAGAACATACTATGCTCATGGATAGGAAGAATCAGTTTTGTGAAAGTGGCCATACTGCCCAAGGTAATTTATAGATTCAATGCTATCCCTATGAAGCTACCAATGATTTTCCTCACAGAATTGAAAAAAAGTGCTTTAAAGTTCATATGGAACCAAAAAAGAGCCCGCATTGCCAAGACAATCCTAAGTCAAAAGAACAAAGCTGGAGGCATCCTGCTGCCTGACTTCAAACTATACTACAAGGCTACAGTAACCAAAACAGCATGGTACTGGTACCAAAACAGAGATATAGACCAATGGAACAGAACAGAGTCCTCAGAAATAATACCACACCTCTACAGCCATCTGATCTTTGACAAACCTGAGAGAAACAAGAAATGGGAAAAGGATCCCCTATTTAGTACATGGTGCTGGGATATTTGGCTAGCCTTAAGTAGAAAGCTGAAATTGGATCCTTTCCTTACTCCTTATACGAAAATTAATTCAAGATGGATTAGAGACTTAAATGTTAGACCTAATACCATAAAAACCCTAGAAGAAAACCTAGGTTATACCATTCAGGACATAGGTATGGGCAAGGACTTCATGTCTAAAACACCAAAAGCAACGGCAACAATAGCCAAAATTGACAAATGGGGTCTAATTAAACTAAACAGCTTCTGCACAGCAAAAGAAACTGCCATCAGAGTGAACAGGCAACCTACAGAGTGGGAGAGCGTTTTTGCAATCTACTCATCTGACAAAGGGCTAATATTCAGAACCTATAAAGAACTCAATCAAATTTACAAGAAGAAAACAAACAACCCCATCAAAAAGTGGGCAAAGGATATGAATAGACACTTCTCAAAAGAAGACATTCATACAGCCAGCAGACATATGAAAAAATGCTCATCATCACTGGCCATCAGAGAAATGCAAATCAAAACCACAATGAGATACCATCTCACACCAGTTAGAATGACAATCATTAAAAAATCAGGAAACAACAGGTGCTGGAGAGGATGTGGACAAATAGGAACACTTTTACACTGTTGATGGGACTGTAAACTAGTTCAACCATTGTGGAAAACAGTATGGCGATTCCTCAAGGATCTAGAACCAGAAATACCATTTGACCCAGCCATCCCATTACTGGGTATATACCCAAAAGATTATAAATCATGCTGCTATAAAGACACATGCACACGTATGTTTATTGCAGCACTATTCACAATAGCAAAGACTTGGAATCAACCCAAATGTCCATCAGTGACAGACTGGATTAAGAAAATGTGGTGCATATACACCATGGAATACTATGCAGCCATAAAAAAAGGATGAGTTTGTGTCCTTTGTAGGGACATGGATGCAGCTGGAAACCATCATTCTCAGCAAACTATCGCAAGAACAGAAAACCAAATACCACATGTTCTCACTCATAGGTGGGAATTGAAGAATGAGATCACTTGGACACAGGATGGGGAGCATCAAACACTGGGTCCTATTGTGGGGAAGGAGTAGCGGGGAGGGATAGCATTAGGAGATATACCTAATGTAAATGATGAGTTAATGGGTGCAGCACACCGACATGGCACATGTATATATATGTAACAAACCTGCATGTTGTGCACATGTACCCTAGAACTTAAAGTATAATAATAAAAAAATTTTTAATAATTTTTTTTAAAAAAGAGAATGTGCACCTTTGTAGTGTTATTTTTTCAAGTATGAAATTACTTCCCCAAAAGAAGGTCAAGAAGGTAATCTTAAACATCCTGTTTACTCTCATTTCTACTGTTTCTTTGACTTTATATCTGACTGGTTCATTTTTTCCATCTCCCTGGGACCTGGAATGCATATATCTTGGTCTAGACTTAGAGTCTTCACATATGCTTTTCCCTCTACCTGGAATGTTCTCCCTTGGGTAGTTGCAGGACTAGTGCCTTCTCATTGCTGAGATTCAATTCTCCATCCAGATGCCATCTCCTTAGAGAGAGGAGCTTTCTCAGAAACCCTTATATTTCTTCTTTGCACTTATCACTAACTGAAATTGTTCACTTTTTTATTGTGTGTTTCTTCAAGTGAATGCACATTCCATGAGACCAGCAATTTTGTCTTTACTGCTGGATCTTTGGTATCTAAAACAGAATCTTTATTGAGTAACCACCCAACAAATATTTGTTGAATGAATAAATAAATGACACTTTAATATCCTTTATGACCTGCACTTTATCATTTATGATTCTATAACTCACTTATGACCCCTCTGGGTCCTGGCCCTGGGTCTGTTACAGTGGGTAGCATTAGGTATGAGTAGGGCAGGAGAGGGCTCCCTCTCCAACCCCCCAGCATACACACTAGGAGTACAGGGTGACCATCAGGTGATGGTCAGGTAGTTGTTAACTGTTTCTCTAAAGTAATAGTCAGTCACAGCTGGTGCCAGGGAATGGCCATGTCCTAACAGAAAACACCTGAAACCAGGTCCGGCACAGCAGCTTATGCCCGTAATCCCAGCACTTTGGGAGGCCAAGGCAGGTGGATCACTTGAGGTCAGGAGTTTGAGACAAGGCTGGCCAACATTGTGAAATCCCATCTCTACTAAAAATACAAAAATTAGCCAGGTGTGGTAGCACACACCTGTAATCCCAGCTACAGCGGGAAGTGTGGGTGGTAGTGGGTGGCAGTGGCTGAGGCACGAGAATCGCTTGAACCTGGGGGGTGGAGGTTGCAGTGAGCTGAGATCACTCCAGTGCACTGCAGCATGGGCAACAGAGTGAGACTTTGTCTCCAAAGGGTGGGGGGGGGGGGCGGGGGGGGGGAAGAAAGAAAAAGAAAACACCTGAAATTGATCAGCAGCTTCCCAATAAGATCTCAGGATTGGGGAGAAGTAATGCAAGATCCCAGAAGTATGCCAACATATAAAATCCGGAGTTGAGGTAAAGCTGAGCACTTAGTTTCTCAGGTAGCCTGCTTGGCCATCTTCCAAGTTGTACTTTCCTTCTTTTATTTCCTTTCCTTACTGTTCTAAAGCCTTTTTAAAAATAAACTCCCACTCCTGCTTGAAACCTCACCTAGGTCTCTTTTGCCTTATGGCCCTCAGTCGAATTCCTTCTGAGGAGACAAGAATTGAAATTGCTGCAGACCTGTACGGATAGGCCACCGGTAACTCAGATACCTTCCACAGGTAATGGGTCCTCCTTAGCCTTGTAGTGACATTGAAGGGTTTATCCCCTGAAATCACATGTCCCAGGTTCTAGCTCTAGCTCTGTCATTCACCTGTCCTCACCTCTGGTCATGGGAGTGACCTCATAGGCTTTTCTGGTGAAAATTTAATGAGATAATGAATATAAAATGTTTATAGCAGTGCCTGGCACATAGTAATCAGTAAGTACTTGATATTTTAATCATTGATATATGTGCCTGGCACAAAACCTGGCCTGGTTTTAGGTGTTTTCTGTTAGGTATTTAATAAATATTGAATTGCCAAATGGTAGGAATTCCATTTTCATTTTGTTCTTTTGTTTTGGAAAATATCTCCTAATTTTGGGAGTGGCACCTCGTTGCTGTTTTTTGTTAGCAAAGACAAAAAAAACCAAACATAAAACATTTTTCATACTATGCGTTAAATTTAAAAAATTTTGGGGAGAAATTTATATTTTTTAAAAGATTCTAAATCTCTCATATTTGTGTATGTATTATTCTGATTGCCATATATTTTTCCACAGTAGTTTAAAAGCACAGTTTAAACTAGGCATCCAGTGGTGGCATCATCCTTTGTTTTGCAGAGAATTGCAACAAAATAGATGGCTTAGTTGACACTATTTCTAATGTCATTATTTCCTTGACTTGTTTTGTTATAATTTTTATTGAAATCTCCGTAATAACTCCTTTTAAAAAGGAGTCTATTTTATTTACTTCTATAATTCAGGTTCATATTTTTAGTTCATTTCTACTTCTTTACATCTCCATCAGTTGTGATTTAAAATTCCTTTTGGCATGTCATTTCAATCTTTTAGAGCGATTTTTATTTTTTGTCCCAGAATACAAATGGTATCTTTTTAAAGTTCACGGGTACATGTACAGGTTTGTCATAGGTAAACTGTGTCATAGGGGGTTTTGTTTACAGATTATTTTGTCATCCAGGTAATAAGCACAGTACGTGATAGGTAGTTTTTCAATCCTCACCCCCCTCCTGCCCTCCACCCTCAAGTAGGGCTGGTGTGTATTGTTCCCTTCATTGTGTGCATATGTACTCAAAGTTTAGCTCCCACTTACAAGTGAGAATATGCAGTATTTGGTTTTCTGATCCTGTGTTCACTTAGGATAGTGGCCTCCAGTTCCATCCATGTTGCTGCAAAGAATATGATGTCATTCTTTTTTATGGCTGTGTAGTATTCCATCGTGCAAATGTACCACATTTTAAAAAAATCCAGTCTTCCACTGATGGGCATTTAGGTTGATTTCATATCTTTGCTATTGCGAATAGTGCTGCGATGAATATACATGTTCAGGTGTTTTGATGGCAGAATGATTTATTTTCCTTTGCGTATATACCCAATAATGGGATTGCTAGGTTGAATGGTAGTTCTACCTTTAGCTTTTTGAGGAATCGCCTGTTTTCCACAATGGTTGAACTAATTTACAATCCCACCAACAGTACATAAGGGTTCCCTTTTTGCCAGAACCTCACCAGCATCTGTTATTTTTTGACTTTTTAATAATAGCTGTTCTGAATGGTGTGAGATGATATCTCATTGTGGTTTTGATTTGCATTTCTCTAATGATTAGTGATGTTGAGCATTTTTTCATATGCTTGTTGGCCACATGTATGTCTTCTTTTGAAAAATGTTCATGTCCTTTGTCACTTTTTAAGGGATTGTTTTTTGCTTGTAAATTTAAGTTTCTTATACAATCTAGATGTTAGACCTTTGTCGGATGCATAGTTTGCAAATATTTTCTCTCATTTTGTAAGTTGTCTGTCTACAGAGTGCAAATAATTTCTAATTGATTTACTGGTGAAACTCTATCTTTATACAACTAGAGACTTAATTTTGCTATTTCTATTTCATATATTGCCTTATTCTTGTTCATGAATGTATTATTTCCTTCTGTATGAAGCATTAGTACTTTGATTTTTAAGAAATTGATATGCTTTTGTTACTTTTTGTCTGCATTACCAATACTTTATTTCATTTGTTACTTTTAATTAATGCTATAGCAAATTAAAGCTATAAAGCCCTTTTTAATGGTTCATTTTTATTGTTGAATAATGTAAGAAGTTTCAATACCATGTTTCATTTGTTTTGATTATGTTGTACACACTTATAATCTGTAAAGAACTGCTTTAAAGTTGTTAAAAAGAATCTGAAAATTCATATCTATGAGAATATTATAATCAAGACTAAAAATCAGAATATATGGCAAAAAATTTTACCCCACTGTCCATTTTGGAAGGTATACAACTAGATTTTTAAGAGTGTAACAATCAAATTGCAGTTTTAGTAAACGTAGGAGCTCTCTATGGCATTGTAAATTAGGGTATCCTGTGACAGCTATACTAGCATAATCAACAAGTACATTGCTTTGTGGCCTTGGTGGATATAACACAGTCCTCCTTTGTCGTGTGAATTCAGCAGGGTAATGCTATGGAAGCTGCGAGTAGACCTTCTCCTCTATTCAGGAATCTCAGTTTGATTAATAATTATTCTAAATTTTGTGAACATCTCTTGGCAAGTTTAATGGGCTGAAATGTGTCCCTCCAAAATTATTATGTTGAAGTCCTAATCCCCAGTACCTCAGAATATGACTGTATTTGGAGTTAGGACTTTTAAAGAGATGATAAGTTAAAATGAGATTGTTCAGGTGGGCCCTAATCCCATATGACTTATGTCCTAATAAAGACAGAAAATTTGGACACACAGACACCAGGGATTGGGACACACAGAGAAAAGGCCATATGAGGGTTCAGAGAAGGTTGCTGTTTGCCAGCCAAGACAAGAGACCTCAGGAGAAACCTGCTGGCACCTTGATCTTGGACTTTCACCCTCCAAAACTGTGGAAGATAAATTTATGTTGCTTAAGCCACCCAGTCTGGCTACCTTGTTATGGTAGCCCTAGAAGACTAATACAGCAAATCTCCCAATAATTCTCTTGGCTTTACAAAGATTTTTCAGTTTCAATAGTCGTTGAAAATTTTTCTCATTCCTCAAATTTTTTAATCAGGGAAAAATGGTCTCTCAATAGCACATATATACCTGAAACTGAAGAAAGATGGTAAAATCCCATCTCTACTAAAAATGCAAAAATTGGACAGGCATGGTGGCATGCAACTGTAATCCCAGCTGCTCGGGAGGCTGAGGCAGAAGAATCGCTTGAACCTGAGAGGCAGAGGTTGCAGCGAACTGAGATTGCACCACTGCACTTCAGCCTGGGCCACTGCACTCCAGTCTGGGTGACTGAACAAGACTCTGCCTCAAAAAAAAAAAAAAAAACAAAAACAAAAACAAAAAGAAAAAAGACTTTTTAAATGTGTGGGTTATCAATATTCTCTGTCTTAGCCTCTCCTTCATTACACTTTTGTCCGATATGATTAACTAATTCTCATTTAAGTAAGACTTAAGGCTATAGAAAGAACATTAAAAAGTTCATTATAGCCAGGTGCAGTGGCTTATGCCTGTAATCCCAGCACCTTGGAAGGCTGAGGCAGCTGATTGGTTGAGATCAGGAGTTCGAGATCAGCCTGGGCAACATGGTGAAACCCAGTCTCTGCAAAACATACAAAAATTAGCTGGGTGTGATGGCACATATCTGTAGTACCAGCTACTTGGGGAGCTGAGGCAGGGGGATTGCTTGAATCCAGGAGGTTGAGGCTGCAGTGAGTGGAGATCACGCCACTGTACTCCAGCCTGGGTGACAAAGTGGGACCCTGTCTCAAAAAAATAAAAAGAAAAATGTTTATTATATAACACAGTGAGAATAGTAGTCCAAAAGACATCAGACCTTTCTGTGTCATCTCCCTGAGGGCTTTCAAAAATGGAATACAGATTAATGGGAGAGACCCTATTAAGACAGTATTTCCAAGTTTTACCTGTTTTAGGAATTAACATAGAAGATCTTCACCAAGTCCAAGATTCAAGCCATACTTCAAAATAATTTTTTTCTACTCTATGATGTGAGTGCAATTATTTTTCAAAGTATGTACAGTTTTACCAAGTAAGTTTTCGTGATGGACTAAGTTTCAAATACATAATTTAACTGATATTTTACTAGGTTTAATTCTTAAATATGATGTTTATAATGCAATTTAAAATCTGAATCTGAAAGAGCAGGTCATCCTTTATCTCTCTGTTAATCTTCTGGTCTTTTTAGTTTGTTAAATATGTTTTTCTTTCTTTTTTTTTTTTTTTTTTGAGATGAAATCTCACTCTGTCACCCAGGCTGGAGTGCAGTGGTGTGATCTTGGCTCACTGCAGCCTCCATCTCTTGACAGCCCAGGGGTTCAAGTGATTCTCCTGCCTCAGCCTCCCAAGTAGCTGGGATTACGGGCACCTGCCACCACACCTGGCTAATTTTTGTATTTTTAGTAGAGATGGGGGTTTCACCATGTTGGCCAGGCTGGTCTTGAACTCCTGACCTCAGGTGATCTGCTCGCCTCGGCCTCCCAAAGTGCTGGGATTACAAGTGTGAGCCACCGCGCCTGGCAAAATATGTTTTTATTTCTATTCACAGCCTTGTGGAATTTGTATAGGAAGCATAAACCATGTTGGCATTTCCAAGCAGACTGAAATATTTGGCAACTTTCACCTCAGAGGTCAGTTTTCCTTGTTCATGTTTGGATGCTTTGATGAGTCTGGTAAATGTTCTGAGTCATATGCAGTACTTTCAAGGAGTTTCTTTAGTTTTTATCTCAGAGGCAAATGAACTAATTTCTCTGAGACATTAACTTCAATAATAGCACTTAATCCAGCAAATGAACAGGCAGAAAATTTAGTGTGGAGGCAGGCTGGTGCAGGATGTGGAAGGTCTGGTCAGCCCAAGGGATCAGAGCAGTTGGACAGGGAAGGGGTGTAAAAACTCCACAGATATGGGCAGGAAATCTGGAGTCGTTAGAATCAGTCTACAAGTGTGAGGCATGACACAGGAAAACAAGTGTGAGAAGTAAGAAAGAGGGGTGTGTGGTGGAGACAGGATTTTGAGCTCCTGGTGGGTCAGCTAGGTCAGAATCCCAGAGATGAGGAAGGCAGCCAAGGAGACTCCGACAAACAAACAGTTTGCAGGTGAGGCCACTGTAGCAAAAGGTTTGGAGCCTGTTGCTGAGGTTTAATCAGAAAGACCTGGGAGCTCTGCACAGACCAGGGAGGAAGGGTGGGGGGTGGTTAGGGAGGGCTATGAATGTCCCAGGATCCCAGCTCTGTTAAGGTTTCCTGACCATTTCAGGCTGACAAATCTGGCAGGTGTATGTGAATAGCTAGGGAGAGGTCAGCTGTGCTTGTAGCAGAAACAAATGCCTGTGCCTTTGGGGAGATTTAATATATTACAGAATTTCATTAATTTTAATTAACTTACAAGTTTAAGTAGCTCAGATAATCGTTTTCTAACCCCTAAAGGAGTACTTTTTTTTTTTTGAGAGAAAAAAATCAAGTGACATCAATACTTTAGTAATATTTCTAAAAACTGTTTTGCTTTTCAGTAGAAATTTCATTTAAACTCAACGTCATATTAAGGATAAGGTTGAGACACTTTGTAACTAAAAGTATTGCCTAACTCAGGGGACTTTTATTTGTCCTTTGAGGCAGAGTGTGTCAGGAGTTGAAAAGCTGGGTTCAGCATGCCCAGTGCTATCAAGATTCTCAGTTTTATTCATTTTGGGGGTGTAACTGAGGAATTATGCAAATCATCAGCTTCCTGAGGGAACCTAATGATAGCTCGGAAGCAACACTAGAGGCTGCCCAGCTTCACCACTTTCTCTGAAGACTGCACCCTACATAGGCTGTGCTATGATGTGCCTAAGTGTCCATGTGACCTTGTTCTCTGGCCAAGTAGTTTGGACCACAGTGGCTATCTGGAAAGCAGGCTGACTCTATTGTCTGGCATGTGCCCCCAAAACTCTTTCTCTCAAGAACTTGAGTCAAAAGACTCAGTTTGTGATGGGTGCTGGATCTTGAGTTTATGTAACGTTGGGGTCAGGGTCTGTGTATTTAAAGCCAAAACCATCTAGAAGTTAAAGTAGTGGGCAAAGAAATCATGGATAAGAGTGGAAATGCAGTGAGAGAATATAGCAAAGAGAAACAGAGATGGAAGCCAATGCTGGGTTGCAAGGGAGGTGAGGTGGGAGTGGTGGGGAGAGAGATTAAGAAACAGACCAGGTGGCCAAGAGAGTATTTGCTTAGATTCTTGATTGCTTTCTTGTCCCTAGCTCCCATCCTGTGAGATCCTTTTTATTTGAATTAGTTGAAATGATGTTGATTCCTTGCTGCTAAACTAGCTTTCATTAAAACAAACATAAAATTTTAGGCCATAAAACTGCTTTTGGGGATTTCTAACATACAGAATTTTATTAATTTTAATTAACTTATAAGTAGCTTAGATAACTTACGAATAGCTTTAATTAACTTTAAGTAGCTTAGACAATTGCTTTCCTAACCCCTAGTGGAGTACTGTTTTTTTTTTTTTTTTTTGAGAAAAAAATCAAGTATAAATAAATGTTCCAGAGGAGGCAGCTCTGAAAGTAATCAAAGTTTCATGAAGATAATTTGACATGAATGGCAAACTCTAGACATATTAATGTTGCGGGAAGTCAGGGACCCTGAATGGAGGGACCGGCTGGAGCCATGGCAGAGGAACATAAATTGTGAAGATTTCATAGACATTTATCAGTTCTCAAATAATACTTTTATAATTTCTTATGCCTGCTTTTACTTTAATCTCTTAATCCTGTTATCTTTGTGAGCTGAGGATATACATCACCTCAGGACCACTGTGATAATTGTGTTAACTGTACAAATTGATTGTAAAACATGTGTGTTTGAACAATATGAAATCAGTGCACCTTGAAAAAGAACAGAATAATAGCGATTTTTAGGGAACAAGGGAAGACAACCATAAGGTCTGACGGCCTGTGGGGTTAGGCAAAAAGAGCCATATTTTTCTTCTTGCAGAGAACCTATAAATGGATGTGCAAGTAGGAGATATATCACTAAATTCTTCTACTAGCAAGGAATATTAATATTAATGCCCTGGGAAAGGAATGCATTCCTTGGGGGGAGGTCTATAAACGGCTGCTCTGGGAATGTCTGTCTTATGTGGTTGAGATAAGGACTGAGATACACCCTGGTCTCCTACAGTACCCTCAGGCTTACTATGGTATGGAAAAACTCCACCCTGGTAAATTTGTGGTCAGATTGGTTCTCTGCTCTTGAACCCTTCTTTCTGTTATTTAAGGTGTTTATTAATACATGCACTGCTGAACATAGACCCTTATCAGTGGTTCTGCTTTTTCCCTTTGTCCTGTTCCCTCAGAAGCAGGTGATCTTTGTTAGACCCTTATTAGTAGTTCTGCTTTTTGCCCTTTAAAGCATGTGATCTTTGTACCTGATCCCTGTTCTTACACCCCCTCCCCTTTTGAAACCCTTAATAAAAACTTGCTGACCTGAGACTTAGGTGAGCATCATGGTCCTACCGATATGTGATGTCACCCCTGGTGGCCCAGCTGTAAAATTCCTCTCTTTGTACTCTTTCTCTTTATTTCTCAGCTGGTCGACACTTATGGAACATAGAACCTATGTTGAAATATCGAGGGTGGGTTCCCCCAATATATCAAGCTATGAAGGGTCAATAAGTGTGAAACTATAAACAATACTGTCCATAGAAGTAACTTTTATTGAAATATTTTTAGGGTCAGCAGTCAACAACTTTGGAAACTTCTTGCAACATACCAGTAATTCTAGCTGACTGCTGAAAACTTGGCTAATAATTTTAATGTCACCTTTTATTTGGTATTCTATACCTCCTTAACTGGAGATGTCTGAGGAAGGGAAAATGTACTCACAATATAATGGGAGAGACAGCTTTTGAATCTGTATCTTTTCAAAGAGGATCTTGTCATTACCGAGTTGGTGACATGAGAAAGTAAAAGGAAAGTTATTTATTCCTTTCAGCTTTCACCCAAGATTTATGATCATGGTTGATTCATCCATCAGTCCTGATCTGTTTCAGTGATATTTGCAGATTATTTATTTCTGGGGGCATTTTTTGGCACCAGAATTTTGTGAAAAGAAGTGTAACTCAGAATTCTATGTGAGGATGTGTTTTACTATTGGCTACTCATTCTATTTACTAAAAAGAGAGACATCTTTAAATATTGGATGGATTGACTATCCATTTCTATTGGAATTTAATAAAAAGAAGGAGAGAAAATAGCAGCAACATAGATGAGGATTTAAGAACTGTTTCAAAACAGGTGTTCAAAGATTAGGAGTAAAGGTAGATAATGCCAAAGCCACTGACAGATGACTCCCTATAAACTAGTGATTCTTATGATGGCAGGGAGGACCCTCTAGAGCTATGCTAATGATATCAAAGGATATTATGAAGTTCTAGGAATATAATTAATTTTTGATACTAAATTTAAAGGGAAAAAAAATGTTTTTTTTTTTTTTTTTCCGGAGAATTAAAAGGGACATTATATGTGAAAGTACCTACTTCAGTGTTTGCTATGTGGAAGGTGTTCCACAAAAGCATTTTTAATTTAGGAGGAAGTGCCACTCATTCAAAAGCCTAAGGCATCATGGTTCTGTAATTTTAGAGGAAGATCCCTAAATCTGAATATTGAATTCACAGGGCCTTGGAAAAGAGAACTCAAGCTTTATCTCAGGTCCCTGACCACCCATCCTTGCTGGAATCAGGATTGCCAGATCATCTAAGTTATAGTTTTTATGTAATCAAGCTATTTCCATGGCTTCATGGAAGTTTGTTATCAGCAGAATATTGTTGATTTGGTAGCCAAAATGTTCTGAAAAAGGCAGCACACTGCTGATCTTTCTCCAGCCTTTGTCTGTGTTAAACATACTTTAATGAAAAGATATGTGACCACATGCTGTTAGGAGGCTTCTGTACTTGCTGATTTTTTGAGAGGAAAACTGCAAAAGGTCAAACTTCAGCACAACTTTCTCCACAAGGCTAAAATGTGAGCTAATTAGCCTGGCACACAGTCTGTCTTAATTGAGTCCTTCTGCAGCTCAGTCTTCTGACATACATAAGTAATCACTTATGGTTCTCTGGAAACCTCATTATTTCTCTTGCATCTATGCTTACATTATCTCTTCCTTAAATAACCCCTTGCCACATGCCTACTGTCTGTTCTTTCAGTCAACTTAGGCATTCCTGGGCAGCCCTCCTCTAATCCTCCAGGCTTCAACCCCTTTTACAACCATCATCTCATTTTATACTCATAGCACTAAAGATTTAAGAAGGGCAGCTATTAATTAGGAGCATTCTTAGTTAATGAATGAGAAGGGGATCAGGAGAAGTGACTTGCTCAGGGCCAAAAAGCTTATTAATCGTGAGGTCAGGACTAGTATCTGTATCCTCTTATACTGAGTCTAGCGTTCTACTCCCATACCCTACATTAATTTTGGAAGAGCAAGGCCAGAATGGAATTTAACTTCCAGTTTTAGCTTCCAGAGTTGCAAGGCTAATAAGGCAAAGCAATTTTTGGATGAGATGAGGGACAATTCCTACAGGAAAATTGTGCTTTATTTTATAAAAAAAAAATTGGCATTCAATAGTGTTCTAGTATAACTGGGGTTTTAGACTGAGTATCTGTTAACAGCCTCATTTAGTAGTTTCTTGGTTTAGGGTGTTGCCTATATTAAAATCTAATCACACCTACTTAGATCAGAGGTATGCAGAGCTTGATTCCTAGAGGAACAGGTTATAATGCTTCCCTTACACTCCTATCTTATTCAAGTGCTCTGGCTATGTAGTGATTTCTTCATTGCTATTGGGCAAAGCTTTCTTATGTTACAGTCAATTTGCCCTATGTGGACAATGGACATGACAGCAATTAACTTTCCCTTGGAAGTTAATTATTGATATCCAACTCACCGTTACTTCTATTATTTTTTTTAATGTTATGTTTTTCTTAATTCAATTATATTTGTTTTGGTTGTTTTATTTCACTAAACACTTGTTTGCTTAGTTTACATTTTTTTTTAAAATTTATTTATTATTATTATACTTTAAGTTGTAGGGTACATGTGCATAACATGCAGTTTGTTACATATGTATACTTATGCCATGTTGGTCTGCTGCACCCATCAACTCGCCATTTACATCAGGTATAACTCCCAATGCAATCCCTCCCTCCCCTCCCATGATAGGCCCCGGTGTGTGATGTTCCCCTTCACGGTCCAAGTGATCTCATTGTTCAGTTCCACACAGTGGTATCGCGGTGTTGGTTTTCATTTGTGATAGTTTGCTAAGAGATGATGGTTTCCAGCTGCATCCATGTCTAAGGACGCAAACTCATCCTTTTTATGGCTGCATAATATTCCATGGTGTATATGTGCCACATTTTCTTAATCCAGTCTGTCTCTAGTGATTTGTTGGGTTGATTCCAGTGCTGCTGTGTGTGAATAGTGCAATAAACATACGTGTGCATGTGTCTTTGCAAAGCAGCATGATTTATAATCTTTGGGTATATACCCAGTAATGGGATGGCTACAAGGTCATATGGGTACATCTAGTTCTAGATCATGATCCATACATACTATTTTCCATAATGGTTGAACTAGTTTACAATCCACAACGGTATAAAAGTGTTCTGTTCTCACATCCTCTCCAGCACCTGTTGTTCCTGACTTTTTGAATGTCGCCATTCTAACTGGTGTGAGATGGTATCTCATTGTGGACGTTTGCATTTCTCTGATGGCCAGTGATGATGAGCATTTTTCATATGTCTGCTGGCTGTATGAATGTCTTCTTTTACGAAATGTCTGTTCATATCCTTTGCCCACTTTTGAGTGGGGTTGTTTGTTTTTTCTTGTAAATTTGTTGGAGTTCTTTGTAGGTTCTGGATGTAGCCCTTTGTCAGATGAGTAGATTGCAGAATTTTCTCCCATTCTGTGGTTGCCTGTTCACTCTGATGGTAGTTTCTTTTGCTGTGCAGAAGCTCTTTAGTTTAATGAAGTCCATTTGTCAATTTTTAGCTTTGCCGTTGCTTTTGGTGTTTTTAGACATGAAGTCTTTGCCCATGCCTATGTCACAAATGGGTACTACAGGTTTCCTCTAGGATTTTATGGTATTAGGTCTAACATTTAAGTCTCTAATCCATCTTGAATTAATTTTCATTATTATAGGAGTAAGGAAAGGATCAGTTTCAGCTTTCTACTTATGGCTGTAATTTTCCCAGCACCATTTATTAAATAGAGATCAGCACCCCATTTCTTATTTCTCTCAGGTTTGTCAAGATCAGATGGCTGTAGATGTGGTATTATTTCTGAGGACTCTGTTCTGTTCCATTGGCCTATATCTCTGTTTTGGTACCAGTACCATGCTGTTTTTGGTTACTAGCCTTGTGGTATAGTTTGAAGTCAGGCAGTGTGATGCCTCAGCGTTCTTTTGACTTAGGATTGTGTCTTGAGATGCGAATCTTTTTGGTTCCATATGAACTTTAAAGCAGTTTTCCAATTCTGAAGAAACTCATTGGTAGCTTTTGATGGGGATGGCATTGAATCTATAAAATTACCTTGGGCAGTATGGCCATTTCACGATAATGATTCTTCCTATCCATGAGCATGGTATGTTCTTCCATTTGTTTGTGTCCTCTTTTATTTCACTGAGCAGTGGTTTGTAGTTCTCCTTGAAGTTCTTTGTCCCTTAGTTGGATTCCTAGGTATTTGATTCTCTTTGAAGCAATTGTGAATGGAAGTTCATTCATGATTTGGCTCTCTTTGTCTGTTACTGGTGTATAGAATACTTGTGATTTTTGCATAATTTTTGTATCCTGAGACTTTTACTGAAGTTGCTTATGTCAAGCTTAAGGAGATTTTGGAGGGCTGAGACAATGGGGTTTCTAAATATACAATCATGTCATCTGCAAACAGGGACAATTTGACTTCTTCTTTTCTAACTGAATACCCTGATTTCTTTCTCTTGCCTAATTGCCCTAGCCAGAACTGTACGCATTTGAATAGGAGTGGTGGTGAGAGGGCATCCTGTCTTGTGTAGTTTTCAAGGGAATTTTCCAGTTTTTGCCCATTCAGTATGATATTGACTGTGGGTTTGTCATAAATAGCTGTTATTGGCTTTGAGGTACGTTCCATCAATACCGAATTTATTGAGCGTTTTAGCATGAAGGGCTGTTGAATTTTGTCAAAACGCATCTGTGATCATCATGGTTATGCTTGGTTTGTGGAATATTTTGTGTTGGTTTGCGTGTTGTGCATGCGGATGACCGCGATCATGGTGGACGGCTTTGATGTGTTGTTGAATCCGGTTTTGCCAGTATTTTATTGAGGATTTTTTGCATCGATGTTCATCAGGGATATTGGTCTAAATTCTCTTTTGTTGTGTCTCTGCCAGGCTTTGAGTATCAGGATGAGTGTTGGCCTCATAAAATGAGTTGGGAAGTTCTCTTTTTTCTATTGATTGGAATAGTTTCAGAAGGAATGGTTCCAACTCCTCCTTATACCTCGGTAGAAATTAAAAGCATGAATCCATCTGGTCAGGACTTTTGGTTGACATTATTAATTATTGCCTCAATTTCAGAGCCTACTATTGGTCTAGCTGAGGTTTAACTTCTTCCTGGTTTGATCTTGGAAGAGTGTAAGTGTCCAGGAAATTATCCATTTCTTCTAGGTTTCCAGTTTATTTGCGTAGAAGGTGTTTAGGTATTCTCTGATGGTAGTTTGTATTTCTGGCTGGGATTCGGTGGTGAGTATACATACCTCTCATTTTTAATTGAGTCGATTTGATTCTTCTCTCTTTTCTTCTTTATTTGGAGTACTTTAATTGGTCTGTCAATTTCGTTGATCTTTTCAAAAACCAACTCCTGGATTCTGGTGATTTTTTGGAGGGTTTTGTGTCTCTATCCACTAATTCTACTATTGGTGTTGAATGGTGTTCTCTAATTCATTGATGTTGATGTTAGTCTTTCTCTGTTCATCCTTCATTCTCTGGTTCATCTGTCATTTCGTTATGTGCCCAGTAGTCGTTCAGGGCAGGTTGTTTCAGTTTCCATGTGGTTGGTGGTTTTGATTGGTTTTCTTGGTCCTGAGTTCTGGTTTGATTGCACTGTGGTCTGAGAGACGGTTTGTTGGGAATTTCTGTTCTTGTACATTTGCTGAGGGAGTGCTTTGCTTAATTATATTGTCAATTTTGGAGTAAGTGATGTGGTGCTGAGAAGATGTATTCTGTTGATTTGTTGGAGAGTTTGTAGCAGATGTCTGTAGGTCTGCTTGCTGCGAGATGAGTTCAATTCCTGGATATCCTTGTTAACTTTCTGTCCCCATTTGATCTGTCTAATGTTGACAGTTGGAGTGTTGAAATTCCCATTATTATTGTGGGAGTCTAGTCTCTTTGTAAGTCTCTAAGGACTTGCTTTATGAATCTAGGTGCTCCTGTATTGGGTGCATATATATTTAGGATAGTTAGCTGTTCCTGTTGAATTGATCCCCTTTACCATTATGTAATGGCCTTCTTTGTCTCTTTTGATCTTTGATGGTTTTAAAGTCTGTTTTATCAGGAGCTGGTATTGCAACCCTGCTTTTTTGTTCTCCATTTGCTTGGTAAATCTTCCTCCATCCTTTATTTTCAGCCTATGTATGTCTCTGCGTGTGAGATGGGTCTCTAGTACAGCAGACTGATGGGTCTTGACTCTTTATCAGTTTGCCAGTCTGTGTCTTTTCATTGGAGCATTTAGTCCATTTACATTTAACGTTAAGATTGTTATGTAACAGTCCTGCCATTATGATATTAACAGTTTATTTTGCTCGTTAGTTGATGCAGTTTCTTCACAGCCTCGATGGTCTTTACATTTTGCATGTTTTGCAATGGCTGGGTACCAGTTTGTTCCTTTCCATGTTGAGTGCTTCCTTCAGGGTCTCTTGTAAAGGCCTAGTGGTGACAAAATCTGCAGCATTTGCTTATCTGGCAAAGGATTTTATTTCTCCTTCATATGAAACTTAGTTTGGCTGGATATGAAATTCTGGGTTTAAAATTCTTTTCTTTAAGAATGTTGAATATTATTTCTCTCTTCTGGCCAGAGTTTCTCCCGAGAATCTGCTGTGAGTCTGATGGGCTTCCCCTTTGTGTGTAACCCGACGCTCTCTGGCTGCCCTTAGATTTTCCTTCATTTCAACTTTGGTGAATCTGGCAATTATGTGTCTTGGAGTTGTCTCTCGAGGAGTATCTTGTGGCGTTCTCTGTATTTCCTGGATTTGAATGTTGGCTGCCTATTAGGTTGGGGGAAGTTCTCTGGATGATATCTGAAGGTGTTTTCCAACTTGGTTCATTTTCCCCCTCACTTTCCAGGCACCCCAATCAGACGTAGATTTAGTCGCTTTTGTCCCATACTTCTTGCATTTTGTTCATTTCTTTTTCTTCTTTTTTTTCTTTTGGTTTCTCTTCTTGCTTGTTTCATTCATTTGATCCTCAATCGCTGTGCTCTTGTTAGATGTTCAGTTACAGAGCTTGTGCGTTTATCACATGTTTCTCATGTCATGGTTTCATCTCTTTCATTTCGTTGTGACCTTCTCTGCATTAAAAATTACTCTAGCCGTCCAGTTTCTTCCACTTTTTTTTTTTTCAAGATTTTTAGTTTCTTTCTTTGGTCATTAATTCCTCCTTTAGCTCTGAAATTTGATGGACTAGAAACCTTCTTCTCTCATCTCGTCAAAGTCATTCTCCCTCCAGCTTTTGATCCGTTTGTGATAGGCTGCGCTCCTTTGGAGATGTGCTCTTATTTTTTTAATTTCCAGCTTTTTCTGCCCCTGCTTTTCCCCATCTTTGTGGTTTTATCTGCCTCCTGGTCTTTATTGATGGTGATGTACTGATGGGGTTTTGGTGTAGAGTGTCCTTCCCTGTTTGATAGTTTTCATACAACAGTCAGGACTCGGCTGCCAGAACCATTGGAGATCGCCCGAGGAGTCCCTCAGACCCTGTTTGCCTGGGTATCCCAGCAGAGGCTGCAGAAGATAGAATATTTTCTGAACAGCGAGTGTACCTGTCTGATTCTGCTGGAAAGCTTCCCCTCTCAGGAACCTCCACCCCTTGTGAAGTGTGGGGTGTCAGACTGCCCCTAGTGGGGGATGTCTGGATTAGGCTTCTCGGGGTCAGGGACCCACTTGAGCAGGCAATCTGTCCCGTTCTCAGATCTCAGCCTCCCGTGTTGGGAAGTCCTGCTCTCTTCAAAGCTGTCAGACAGAGTGGTTTCGTGCAGAGGTTTTCTGCTGCTTTGTTGTTGTTTGTTGTTGTTGTTGTGTAGCTGTGCCCTGTCACAGAGGTGGAGTCTACAGGGGCCAGTAGGACTCAGGCTGCTGTAGGCTCCCACCCAGTTGGAGCTTCCCAGCAGCTTTGTTTACCTACTTAAGCCTCAGCAATGGCAGGCGCCCACTCCCCAGCCTGGCTCTGCTGCCTTGCGGTGAATCACAGGTACTGTGCTAGCAATGAGGGGGAGGCTCCGTGGGCGTGGTTTACCTCCCGGCCAGGTGTGGGATATGATCTCCTGGTGCGCCTGTTTTAAAGCGCAATATTGGGTGGGAGTTACCCGATTTTCCACGTGTTGTGTCTCAGTTCCCCTGGCTAGGAAAGGGATTCCCCAGTGACTTCCCAGGTGTGATGCCTGCAGCCCTGCTTCAACTCGCTGGTGGGCTGCAGCAGCTGATGGCACCGATCGTGGGGCCTCCCCAGTGGGATGAGATTGGTACACTCAGTTGAAAATGCAGAAATCAGGTCTTGCTGGCTGGCGTGGGAGTTGGAATGGAGCTGTTCCTATTGACCGTAGCCCTTTATGGTTACATTTTTAAATGCTCATCGACACTTCTTTCATTATGTCTTTTCTGAGATATTTAACATTTCCAAGGTTTTTCTTCATCAATCACTCTCTTCATGTTTGGGCACATTTTTATTTTTATTAGCTTATCTCAGATTCTCTTTAAGAATACTCAGAGTATCTTGGGCATGATCTCATCAGTTACATGCAGGATAGAGAACAGACACATTTCCCTTGCTTACTTTTGATTAAATGCTTTTTTTTTTGCTAGTTTGGGTTGCTATACTCCAGGACTATGAGCTTCCTAGGATGTACAAGGCATTCTCTTTTCATTGAAAAGGTGAGGGAATGGTTAGGGTTTATTGACAGGGTGTTGTGTCTTGGGATTGACAGAAGTTGGATGGATTGGAACTTAAAATTATACCCATTGGAGGCTGCAACAGAGTCAGACTTCTGTAAACAGTTGTCAACAAAGAGCTCAATATGATGTACCAAGATGTCCCCAGAAATGGATAAATGGGCAGAGAGTATTAGTAAGGATTCTGGGGGCAGTCACACAGCAGATTCAGGCATTGAGTATAGGCTGAGGTTTGGGCAAGGAAGTTGATTAGAACAGGAGCAGGATGGAGAGTCCAGGAGTACCAGAGTCAGAATTGGCTCTCAGAGTTGGCTCTCAGAGTGGAGAGTGGCAGGCTGTTTGCCCTGGGGACCCACTGGGGCTGGGACTTGGAAGGGAGGCCATCATAACTGCAACACGGGCTAGTAGAAGAATAACTGAACGTTGCTTTTCTTAACCAAACTACAGGCACTCTTGTGTTGCATTCCCTTAGAGACCATCAAAGTGATGCCTTGCAAATGATTTTCCGTGAATGCAAGAAAAGATGATTAAAATGGAGCTCTAACTTTACTGCCTTCCTTCTCTTTTGAGAACTTTCTTTTGCAGTTTTCCTTCTTGGGATAGTATTTATCTTTGGTATTAATCTGGAGAAGCAATTATCTTAGTTAAAATTCTACTCTTTGTGAGAGAGAAAGGTATCTCACTGGCAAGCCTGTGACCTTGGTTTTGATGAGAAGTGATTTAAAGTAGCTTTACCCTTGCAACTGAAAAACAAATGAGATGTCTCTAAGACAGTTTCTAAATTTCTGGCCATCAGCTCCAGCCTTTCCCTTCATATTTACATAGTAATATCTTTCTGTCCCCACTGAAAGACCAAGAATTCTTCAGTTTCTGGGCAGTAAGTATATTAGCAGTTTGATTGCTAATAGTAAATAACAAGTAGAAGTTTTTACTTAATTGTTGCTTCCTAAAGAGCAGGCACTGCATCCCCATAAGAACAGAATTTCCTTGGATTGTGATAAACCTGCAAGACTGTCTCTCAATGGCAATCAGGAGACCCTGAGGTCTCACCCTTCTGTGAGCTTTATGTACCATGCTCTGGATATAATGTCTATGTATTGTTCACATGCTCTGGATATGATGTTTATATATTGTTTCCTAATCACATGTTACCTGATTCTGGTCAAATCCTGTTTCCCCCTGGCTGATATTGCCAAGGTCAGTCACACCTCATTCCCAAGGCAGCTCACATTGTGACAGGAGCTGAAGATGGCTAGAGCCATCACCACTGCCACCATTATTACCACCACCACTGCCACTACCACAACAAAATAACTGACAAGGGTTAGGTTTGAGAAGAAAATAACAGGAGAAAGCTTGCTGTCTTCGAATGGGAACTTGAAGTTTCCCACTGGCTTCTAGAGCAGGTTTGTAGCTGCCTAATCTTTTGTTTTAATGTAATTTTATTTCCATTTAATATGTTTTAATAAAATTTAAAATGTATGTCAACTCTGTCTTCAAATTATTTTGGTTCACAGACAAATATCCTCGAGAATTGTGGTCAAGTTAAGGTTTAGAGGAAGAGGCCGGGATGGATCTAGATTTTTGGGAGATATTAAAGTTTATATAATTGAGAGTAGAAGAGTTCTCTTTAAGAAAAAGAAATAGGCCGGAAGCAGAGACCTTTAAGATGCTCTCAACAATAAATAACATTAATGCTATTTAGCAATACAAGTAAGTTTTTGCTATTAGTGGAAGCAGTTTCAATGTGTTAATAAACCACACCTTAATTAGTAAGCTGCTGTAACTAAGTCACAGTTAATGAAAAATAATACTGATAATATATTAACAGAACTCGAACTTGCACATCAACTAAGTTTTCTCATGAAAGTACTATAGCTATGTGAAATACATAGATGACACTAGAAAAAATAAAAAAGTTAAAATATTTTACTGGGCATTTAAAGATGCTCAAATGTGAATTCTAAACAGGGATGTTATCTTACTGAACTTTGAGTATTTAAATTTTAGCATCTCAGATACTCACATGGGATGGACTGCTTCCTCTACTCCTCCAGTTGTCTGGGTAAAATCTGTCCATCCTTTAAATCGCAGCTGAAATAGCAACTGCTTCTTCGGCTAAGCTTCCTTGTTCTTCTCCTTCCTTTGAATATCCCAGGCTTTTTAAATTCTACTTCCCTTGCAATATTTGATGCTGCTTGCCTTCCATGCATTGTAGAATGTTTTATTTGTTTGACTAGATAAGCTTCTTGAGGGTCATGACAACATTTCCTTCACCCTTGCATGTTTTACAATGATATATCAGAGAAGTTAATTTAATAAATGAATGCCCCTTATTCCATTTTCTTGTTTTATGTTCTTAAGAGATATTATCACTAGCTGAAATTACTGCATTTTGCTGTAGTTGTTTCCCACTCATTTATAATCTCTCACCCTCAACACAAATGAAGCCCCAGAAAGACAGAGGCCTTACCTGTCTTGTTAACTTTAGTATCCCCAGCATTTAGCATAGCAGCTAACTCATATGGACCTAATTTTGTATTTGTAATTTTTATTCCTTTTTTTTTTTTTTTTTCTAGAGACAGAGTCTCCCTCTGTTGCCCAGGCTGGAGTGCAGTGGCAGATCTTGGCTCACTGCAACCTTCGCCTCCCGGGTTCAAGCCATTCTCCTGTCTCAGCCTCCCATGTGGCTGGGAATACAGGCACACACCACCACTCCTGGCTAGTTTATTTTGTATTTTAGTAGAGATGCGTTTCACCGTGTTGCTCAGGCTGGTCTCAAACTCCTGAGCTCAGGCAATCCACCCGCCTCGGACTCCCAAAGTGTTAGGATTACAGGCGAGAGCCACTGTGCCCGGCCTATTTCTTTTTCTTAAAGAGAACTCCTCTACTCTCAATTATATAAACTTTAATATCTCACAAAAATCTAGATCCATCCCTGCCTCTTCCTCTAAACTTTAACTTGACCACAATTCTGGACAGTTAATCATTAACCTAGGTACATTTTTGAAATCCTGAACTGTCGCCAGTTTCTACTTTTCTTGAGGTCTCTGACTTTCCCTCTATGTGCTGATACCTAACCAAAGCTTTTCTCTAGTCTCAAAAATTCTAAAAACATACTGTAGATCTGTATTCAGCATAAAGTTTCAAATACAGATTATGACTACATAATTTTCCCTGACATTCAGTTATAGGAATATTCTGAATTTCCCATTACTTGAAGTATATTCAAACTTTAGATTTAGAGAGAAGTTTAGTTAGACTGAAGGTACATTTTATTTTTCCTCCATAACAAACTAGGTCCCCATGTATAATGTAAAGTATGTCTCATCTTAAATAAATATATGACTATGCCTGGATCATTTTTACGAATATAAGATTCCATAACTGTCTGAACCAAGTGCCTGGCTTTGTAGGAATACTGGGGGCATCGGACACCGATGTTTTAGCTTTTAATCCCTGCCCTCCCTGGATCTATGCATTGCATTTTTCATTATTTTTTCAAAACTATTTTCCAAATGCATTGGAAGCACAAAACTATCTTAAAATATTTTCTGTTTTTACCATTTTCTCTAAATGTCCCCCTGAATTTTATAATTTATTGTTTTCCAAATGTTAAAGAATTTGGTAGGGAAAAGCACCTTTTCTTTCCCCTTACTTGTGTTTTTCAGCTTCTAAAAATAATACTCACTATAGCCACAGCTGCGAGCATACATAAAAATGCAATAATAAATCAGTTGGAGCTCAAATAAAACATTCTAGGCCAGTTCTTGCATTCCCCATGCCAGCCTTGGCAGAGTTTTTATGTTGCTGGGTCAGCTCCTGGGAAAGCTCCAGAAAAATAAGGAAAGCTACTGCTGGAGCTGATAACTCCTCTCTATCCTCCCAGATGCTGGGTCAGTCCTAGGGACAGATAAGTGCTTAGCAAATGTCTGCTGAATTTTTTTGCCAACACTAGGAATCTAGAATGGTTGTAGTGAAGATAAATTATACTGACAATTACCATTTATTGAGTACTACTGTGTGCTCAAGCATGTGTGCAGTGTTCAACATGCACTGTCTGGATGGGTACTGGACACTTTCATTGAAATATTTTGATGTAGCTATTTTGATAAAGCTATTTAAAGGCCACACACATTTTAACAAGCAAACTGTAATATTTTTAGCTTTTAAAATTAGCAGCTCTTCAATATCCTCACACTCTATGTAAAGCATAGCTTATTACCAACTTCCATCCCTGAGGCAGGGCTTGGGAAGGGGTAAGGGATAGATATTTTCTCACTCCAAAGCACACTAAAGCAAAGTTCGTGTGATTATTACACTTGCTAAAGATAAGGCGCCTTCTATTACCATTAATCGTTTTGAAAAATCAGCCACTAATTCTCTAAGAATTCATTGTGTGTATCTTTTTTTTTTTTTTTTTTTGAGACTGAGTCTCATTGTCGCCCAGGCTGGAATGCAGTGGTGCGATCTCAGCTTACTTCAACCTCCGTCTCCTGGGTTCAAGCGATTCTCCTGTCTCAGCCTCCTGAGTAGCTGGGATTACCCAACTAACTTTTTTATTTTTAGTAGAGACAGGGTTTCACCATGTTGGTCAGGCTGGTCTCGAACTCCTGACCTCATGATCTACCCACCTTGGCCTCCCAAAGTGCTGGGATTACAGGTGTGAGCTACTGTTTCCAGCCAATTGTGCATATCTTATAGTCTTAGATTTCTCCCTGAGCATTCTATGGTAATGTTCAGTGATTTTAAATTAATAAATGTGTGGGTCTATTTAATAATAAAACTTTCTGATTTCCAGTTGAAAAACTAGATCGGCGACTCTAAGTGTTCCTAGAGGGGCATATTTGAATACAAGTTTTAAAAAAGGATATTTAGTATGTAACATAATTTTATCGCTGGAGAAGGATAAATATAATCACTACAAATATCAACTACACAAAAATGAACAAAATGGAAAGGAAAAGTCCATCATAATTAGAGCAGTGGTTCAGAATGGAATCAGAATGGAACAAGAAGCAGTAATAGTTCCCTCTTTTACTAGGTCACCAAAAAGGACAACAACACCAGCAATAGTAACAATAGTGCTTTGCCTACATCAAAAGGGGCAAAACAAAAACTCTTGCTTCAGTCTCTGAAGCTGGATCTCATCATACCTATTGTAGAGACCTTATCCAATGTCACACAAAGCTTGTAGGCACCAGAACCAAGTCTGCCTGATTGACTATTCTTTTAACTCTGTGTTTGCACCAAGGAGGAGATGTGAAATATGTGATCTAAGGCAATTGCGTCTGACTAAAAGGAACTTCTGGTGCAAGGTGCTGGGTGCTGTACAACATGGGCTAGCTAATAGCTGTGTCTATGCCAGCTGTGGCATGAAGTGGGTTTGGAACAACATTCAGGCCCTGCCAAGCAAAGATATCCTCTCCCATTCCAAGGGCTCTGGGTGGCTGATCCTGGTGTTTGGGGAGACGCTTGCTACCATGGCTGATAAAGTAGTGGTTCTGACACCTCTGATGGAAATGTCAGTCAGTGTCGTACTATTGTGCCATCTATGACGAAAGATGAATGGGAAGCAGCTATAGCTATTTGTAGTTTTGTAATACTCAGGCAAAATGAGCCATTGTAATAGCTGTCTTAGAACAAAATCCATAGCACAGCAAGCTGTGAAATGATATGCTGGTGTCTTAGCCTGGCTGCCTTGGATTGATATGCATGGAACTTTCTCTCTGCCTCCACCAAAAGCTTATACTTACCAGATCCCTGCTGAGATTATATGTATTGAAAGATGTGATGCAGATAATTGCTTCCCCTCCTCAAAGATCCTTTTTGTTATTGTTTAATAAATAAACAAAACCTATTAAAGACTGATCAGTTGATCTGGTTGTGGTGAAAATCTTTGAATTCTCAGCTGGGGAAGCTTAGGGATGTAATAGCTTTCTCTTTAAGATTAAAGGAGCAAATAGGTTTAGCTATTTCTGTTGTTGGAGGTGGAAAATAATAAAATACTATGAAATAATTATAGAAATTCTAAGGACCAGAATTACAAAATATTAGACTTGGAAAGGGAGATGGGGAGTAATGATTTCTTCTAAAATTCTTTCATTTGTTAATTCATTCAACAAATGTTTATTGATTGCCTGCTATATTTCAGGCTTTATTCTGTGTACTGAGATACATCAATGAGAAAAGCTGACAAAAATATTTTTTAATGCTGCTATCATTTTACAGATGAAGACTGAGTTCTAGAAAGTTCACATGCTTAAATCATAGAATTAATTGGGGGAGAATTGGATTTGTAGTCTAGTTCTCCCATTTTCAGCTTTGAGCTATTTCAATTATATCACATCACTCTAGTTCTAGCAGATGAAGTCAATGTCTGCACTAAATATTATGCTTATATTCTTTCTTTTTTTGTTGATATATCATTTGTATATATTTTGGGGGCACATGTGATATTTAGATACATATATACAGTGTTTAATGGTAAAATCAAGGTAATTGGGATATCCATCACCTCAAACATTTATTTTTTCATTGTTTTGGAAACATTACAATTCTATCTTCTAGTTAGTTTAAAAGATACTAAATTATGGTTAACTATAATGTCCCTTCTTTGCTATTGAGTACTAGAAATGTTCATTCTAGTTAACTGAATTTTGTACCCCTTTACCAACTTTTCTTAATTTCCGTCTCCCATCTTCAAGTCCCAGCCTTTGGTAACCACCTTTCTATATAAAAATAAGAATTAAAAAATTAGCTATTATATTTTGGAATTTTCTTGTTACAGTAGGTTGGTTTATACAGTAATTAATATGCCTTTTTTTTTTTTTTTTTGAGATAATGTCCCTCTGTTGCCCAGGCTGGAGTACAGTGCCATGATCTTGGCTCACTGCAACCTCCATCTCCTGGGTTCAAGTGATTCTCCTGACTCAGCCCTGGGATTACAGGTGCCTGCTGCCAAGCCTGGCTAATCATTGTATTTTTCATAGAGATGAGGTTTTACCATGTTGGCAAGGGTGGTCTCGAACTCCTGAACTCTAGTGATCTGCCTGCCTTGGCCTCCCAAAGTGCTAGGATTACAGGCGTGAGCCACCGTGCCCAGTCAGTATTTTTTAATAATTAATAATTACAGGTTAATTTAATAGACAGGCTGGCATAACAGGAAAAGCAAAAGATTTGGAATTAAAGAATGTGAGTTAAAATTATGGTACTGCTACTCACTAACCATGTAAACTCAGGCAAATCACTTAACTTTTTGAGGAGCCTTCTCCTCGGTAAAACGGGTATTGTTTCTACAAACATTTATTACATGTCCACTGTGCAAGACACTAAAAATGTAAAGATAAGACTCAATATTTGCTTTTGAAGTTTTATCACATATTTGGTGTATGCTACATGCTCAGTAAAAGTTGTTCATGACAGTCATGGGCAAGATGCCCGAATAGGAACAGCTCTGGTCTGCAGCTCCCAGAAAGATCAACACAGAAGGTGGGTGATTTCTGCATTTCCAACTGAGGTCACCGACTCATCTCACTGGGACTGATTAGACAGTGGGTGCAGCCCATGGAGGGTGAGCAGAAGCAAGATGGGGCATTGCCTCACCCAGGGAAGTGCAAGGGGTTGGGAACTCCCTCCTCCTGCCAAGGGAAGCCATGAGAGACTGTGCTGTGAGGAATAGTGCATTCCAGCCCAGATACTATACTTCTTCCACAGTTTTTGCAACCTGCAGACCACAGGGTATCCTTGGGTGCCTACACCACCGGGGCCCTGGCTTTCAAACACAAAATTAGGTGGCCATCCAGGCAGACACTGAGCTAGCTGCAGGCATTTTTGTTTTGTTTTGTTTTCATACCCCAGTGGCACCTGGAATGTCAGAGAGATAGAACCATTCACTCCCTTAGAAAGGGGGATGAAGCCAGGGAGCCAAGTGGTCTAGCTCAGTGGATCCCACAACCATGAAGCCCTTCAAGCTAAGACCCACTGACTTGAATTTCTTGCTGTCAGCACAGTGGTCTGAAGTCCACCTGGGATGCTCCAGCTTGGTGTGGGGAGGGGCGTCTGCTATTACTGAAACTTGAGTAGGCAGTTTCCCCTCACAGTGTAAACGAAGCTACAGGGAAGTTTGAACTGGATGGAGCTCACTGCAGCACTATAAAGCTGCTGTGGCCAGACTGCCTCTCTAGATTCTTCCTTTCTGGGCAGGACATCTCTGAAAGAAAGGCAGCAGCCCCATCAGGGGCTTATAGATAAAGTCCCATCTTCCTGTGACAGAGCACGTGGGGGAATGGGCAGCTGTGGGTTCAGCTTCAGCAGACTTAAACGTTCCTGCCTGCTGGCTCTGGAGAGAGCAGTGGATCTCCCAGCACAGTGCTTGAGCTCTACTAAGAGACAGACTGCCTCCTCAAGTGGGTCCCTGACCCATATGCCTCCTGACTGAGAGACACCTTATACAGCAGAGCTCTCACTGGCATCTGGTGGGTGCCCCTCTGGGATGAAGCTTCCAGAGGAAGGACCAGGCAGCAATTTTTGCTGTTCTGCAACCTCTGCTGGTGATACCCAGGCAAACAGGGTCTGGAGTGGACCTCCCGCAAACTCCAGCAGACCTGCAGCAGAGGGGCCTGAATGTTAGAAGGAAAACTAAAAAACAGAAAGGGATAGCATCAACATCAACAAAAAGGATGTCCACACATAAACCACATCCAAAGGTCACCAACACATCAAAGACCAAAGGTAGATAAATTCAGGAAGATGAGGAAAAACCAGCACAAAAAAGCTGAAAATTCCAAAACCCAGAAAATTCCCAAAACCAGCCTCTTCTCCTCCAAAGGATCACAGCTCCTCACCAGCAAGGGAACAGAACTGGATGCAGAATGAGTCTGACAAATTGACAGAAACAAGGTGTACCTGAAAGTGATGGAGAGAAAGGAAACAAGTTGGAAAACACTCTTCAGGATATTATCCAGAAGAACTTCCCCAACCTAGCAATACAGGCCAACATTCAAATTCAGGACATAGGACACCACAAAGATACTCCTACAGAAGAGCAACCACAAGACACATAATCATCAGATTCACCAAGGTTGAAATGAAGGAAAAAATGTTAAAGGCAGTAAGAGAGAAAGGTTGGGTAACCCACAAAGGGAAGCCCAACAGACTAACAGCAGATATCTCTGCAGAAACCCTACAAGCCAGAAGAGCGTGGGGACAAATGTTCAACATTCTTAAAGAAAAGAATTTTCAACCTAGAATTTCATATCCAGCCAAACTAAGCTTTATAAGTGAAGGAGAAATAAAATTTTTTACAGACAAGCAAATGTTGAGATGTTGAGAGCTTTTGTCATCACCAGGCCTGCCTTACAAGGGCTCCTGAAGGAAGCACTAAATATGGAAAGGAAACACTTGTACCAGCCACTGCAAAAACATACCAAGGTGCGTGTGTGTGTGTGTGTGTGTTTCTTTTTCTAAGAAGGAGTTTCACTCATTGCCCAGGCTGGAGTGCAATGGTGCAAACTCGGCTCACTGAAACCTCTGCCTCTGGGTTCATGTGATTGTCCTGCCTCAGCCTCCTGAGTAGCTGGGATTACAGGCACCCACCACCACACCCATCTAATTTTTGTATTTTCAGTAGAGATAGGATCTTGCCAAGTTGGACAGGCTGGTCTCAAACTCCTGACCTCAGGTAATCCTCCAGTTTCGGCCTCCCAAAATTCTGGGATTATAGGCATGAGCCACAGTGCCTGGCCAAAACTTATCAAGTTTTAAAGATGATAGACACATTGAAGACACTGCATCAACTAACAGGCAAAATAACCAATTAGCATAATGACAGTATCAAATTTACACATAACAATATTAACCTTAAATGTAAATAGGCTAAATGCCCCAATAAAAAGACACAGACTGGCAAATTGCATAAGGAGTCAAGACCCAGCAGTGTGCTGTATTCAGGAGACCCATCTCATGTGCAAAGACACATATATGACCAAAATAAAGGAATGCAGGGATATTTACCACACAAATTGAAAACAAAAAAAAAGCAGGGATTGCAATCCTAGTCTGTGATAAAACAGACTTTAAACCAACAAAGATAAAAAAAGACAAAGAAGGGCATTAAATAATGGTAAAGGGATCAACGCAACAAGAAAAGCTAACTATCTTAAATATATACACACTCAGTCAGGAGCACCCAGATTGATAAAGCAAGTTCTTAGAGACATACAAAGAGACTTAGGCTCCCACACAATAATAGTGGGAGACTAACACCCCACTGTCAATACTAGACAAATCAATGACACAGGAAATTAACAAAGATATTCAGAACTTGAACTTAGCTCTGGACCAAGTGGACCTAATAGACATGTACAGAACTCTGCACCCCAAATCAACAGAATATACATTCTTCTCAGCACCACATCACACTTATTCTAAAATTGACTACATAACTGGAAGGGAAACACTCCTCAGCAAATGCAAAAGAATGGAAATTATAACAAACAGTCTAGCAGATGACAGTGCAATCAAATAAAGAAACTTGCTCAGGATAAAGAACTCAGGATAAAGACCTCAGAATAAAGAAACTCGCTCAAAACCATACAACTACATAGAAACTGAACAACCTGCTCCTGAGACTACTGGGTAAATAAAGAAAATGAAGGCAGAAATAAAGATGTTCTTTGAAACCAATGAGAACAAAGACATAATGTACCAGAATCTCTGGGACACATTTAAAGCAGTGTGTAGAGGGAAATTCATAGCACTAAATGACCACAAGAGAAAGTGGGAAAGATCTAAAATCAACACCTTAACATCAAAATTAAAAGAACTGGAGTAGCTACAGCAAACAAATTCAAAAGCAAGCAAAAGGCAGGAAATAACTAAGATCACAGCAGAACTGAAGGAGATAGAGACACAAAAATCCCATCAAAAAATTAATGAATCCAGGAGCAGATTTTTTGAAAAGACTAACAAAACAGACTGATAGCCAAACTAATAAAGAAGAAATGAGAGAAAAATCAAATAGACACAATAAAAAATGATAAAGGAGATATCACCACAGATCCCACAGAAATACAATCTACCGTCAGATAATACTATAAACACTTCTGCACAAATAAACCAGAAAATTTAGAAGAAATGGATAAATTCCTTTACACATATACCCTGCCAAGACTAAACCAGGAAGATGTCAAATCTCTGAATAAACCAATAACACGTTCTGAAATTGAGGCAGTAGTTAGTAGCCTAACCACCAAAAAAAGCCCAGGACCCAATGGATTCACACCCGAATTCTGAAAGAGGTACAAAGAGGAGCTGTTACTATTCCTTCTGAAACTATTCCAAACAATAGAAAAACAGAGAATTCTCCCTAACTGATTTTATGAGGCCAGCATCATCCTGATACAAAAACCTAGTAGAGACAAAAAAAAAAAAAAAAAATTCAGGTCAATATACTTGAGGAACACCAATGCAAAAATCCTCAAGGAAATACTGGCAAACCGAATCCAGCAGTATATTCAAAAGCTTATCCACCACCATCAAGTCAGCTTCATCCCTGGGATGCAAGTTTGGTTCAACATATGCAAATCAATAAATGTAATCTATCACATAAACAGAACCAATGACAAAAGTACATAATTATCTCAATAGATGCAGAAAAGGCCTTAGATAAAATTAAAGAGCCTTTCATGCTAAAAACTCTCAATAAACTAGGTATTGATGAAATGTATCTCAAAATCTATTTATGACAAACCCACAGCCAATATCATACTGAATGGGCAAAAACTGGAAATATTCCCTTTGAAAACTGACACAAGACAAGGATACCCTCTCTCACCACTCCTATTCAACATGGTATTGGAAGTTCTGACCAGGGAAATCAGGCAAGAGAAAGAAAGGGTATTAAAATAGGAAGAGAGGAAGTCAAATTGTCTCTGTTTGCAGATGACATGATTGTATATTTAGAAAACCCCATCGTCTCAGCCCAAAATCTTCTTAGGCTGGCAAGCAACTTCAGAAAAGTCTCAGAATACAAAATCAATTTGCAAATATTACAAGCATTTCTATACACCAATAATAGAGAGCCAAATCATGAGTGAACTCTCATTCACAATTGCAATAAAGATAATAAAATACCTAGGAATACAACTTACAATAGATGTGAAGGACCTCTTCAAGGAGAACTACAAACCACTTCTTAAGAAAATAAGAGAGGATACAATCAAATGGAAAAACATTCCATGCTCATGGATAGGAAGAATCAATATTGTGAAAATGGCCATACTGCCCAAAGTAATTTATAGATTCAATGCTATCCCCATCAAGCTACCACTGACTTTTTTTACGGAATTAGAAAAATATCACTTTAAATTTCACATGGAACCAAAAAAGAGCCCACATAGCCAACACAATCCTAAGCAAAAAGAATAAAGCTGGAGGCATCACACTACCTGACTTCAGACTATACTACAAGTTACAGTCACCAAAATAGAACGGTACTGGTACCAAAACAGATATATAGACCAATGGAACAGAACAGAGGCCTCAGAAATAATGCCACACATCTGCAACCATCTGATCTTTGACAAACTTGACAAAAACAAGCAATGGGGAAAGGATTCCCTACTTAATAAATGGTATTGGGAAAACTGGCTAGCCATATGCAGAAAACTGAAACTGGATCCCTCCCTTACAACTTATACAAAAATTAATTTAAGATGGATTAAAAACATAAACATAAAACCTAAATCCATAAAAACCCTAGAAGAAAACCTAGGCTGTACTATTTAGGACATAGGCATGGGATGACTTTATGACTAAAACACCAAAAGCAATGGCAACAAAAGCCAAAATTGACAAATGAGATATAATTAAACTAAAGAGCTTCTGCACAGCAAGAGCAACTATCATCAGAGTGAACAGGCAACCTACAGAATGGGAGAAAACTTTGCAATCTATCCATCTGACAAATGACTAATATGTAGAATCTACAAGAGACTTAAACAAATTTACAAGAAAAAAACAACCCCATCAAAAAGTGGACAAAGGATATGACCAGACACTTCTCAAAGGAAGACATTTATGTGGCCAAGAAAAATGAAAAAAAGCTCATAATCACTGGTCATTAGAGAAATGCAAATCAAAACCACAATGAGATACCCTCTCTTGCCAGATAGAATGGTGATCATTAAAAAGTTAGGAACAACAGATGCTGGAGAGGATGTGGAGAAATGGGAGCACTTTTATGCTGTTGGTGGGAGTCTAAATTAGCTCAACCATTGTGGTTGACAGTGTGGTGATTCCTTCAGCATCTAGAACCAGAAATACCATTTGACCCAGAAATACCATTACTGAGTATATACCCAAAGGATTATAAATCATTCTACTATAAAGACACATGCACACACATGTTTACTGCAGTAATGTTCATATAGGGAACCAACCCTAATTCCCATTAATGATAGACTGCATAAAGAAAATGTGGCACATATACACCATGGAATACTATGCGGTCATAAAAAAGGATGAATTTATGTCCTTTGCAGGGACATGGATGAAGCTGGATGCCATCATTCTCAGCAAACTAGCACAGGAATAGAAAATGAAACACTGCATATTCTCACTTATAAGTGGGAGTTGAACAATGAGAACACATGGACACAGGGGAGGGGAGCATCACACTCTGGGGCCTGTCAGTGGGTATGGGGTTGGGGAGGGATAGCATTAGGAGAATTACCTAATGTAGATGACAGGGTGATGGGTGCAGCAGACCACCTTGGCACATGTGTACCTATGTAACAAACCTGCAAGTTCTGCGCGTGTACCCCATTACTTAAAGTATAATAAAAATAATAAAGGATGAGTTCATGTCCTTTGCAGGGACATGGATAAAGCTGGAAACCCTCATTCTCACCAAACTAACACAGGAACAGAAATCTAAACATTGCATGTTCTCACTCATAAGTGGGAGTTGAACAATGAGAGCACATGGACACAGGGAGCGGAACATCACAAACCAGGGTCTGTCAGTGGTTAGGGGGCTAGAGGAGGGATAACATTAGGAGAAATACCTAATGTAGTTGACGGGTTGATGGGTGCAGCAAACCACCATGGCACGTGTATACCTATGTAACAAACCTGCATGTTCTGCACGTGTATCCCAGAACTTAAAGTATATAAAAAAAGTTGTTCATGAAAGGTAATTCTGGTTACATAACCATATGGTATAATTTTGATTGATGTTTCATCTTTTTTTTTTTTGAAACAAGGTCTTGCTCTGTCACATAGGCTGAAGTGCAGTAGCATGATCATAGTTCACTGTCACCATGAACTCCTGGGCTCAAGCGACCGTCCTGCCACAGCCTCCCAAGTAGCTAGGACTACAGATTTGTGCCACTACACCTGACTAATTATTGTCCATGTTTTAATTTTTTTTTGTGGAGACAGGGTCCCAGCCTGGTCTCAAACTCCTGCCCTTAAGCAATCTTCCTGGGTGCTGTAGCTCATGCCTGTAATCCCAGTGCCTTGGCCTCCCAAAGTGAGGCCATAGTGAGCTACTGCTCTCAGCTCACTCCTTATTGTCTCTGTCTGACAGATTTCAGTGACAAAAATGGTAATAGAGAAGTTATGCAATGAAAACAAAAAAACTACAATTATTACTTAATTGGAGTTTGGATTGCTATTTCTTTAGAACACAGATTTAATCCCAGGAATAAACAAAAGACATCTTTGTTGATAATCTATCATATAGTAAAAAAATTATACATGGCTGGGTGTGGTGACTCACACCTGTAATCTTTGGGAGGCCGAGGTGAGTGTGTCACCTGAGGTCAGGTGTTCGAGACCAGCCTGGCCAACATGGTGAAACCCTGTCTCTTGTAAAAATAAAAAAAATTAGCTGGGTATGGTGGCATGAACCTGTGGCCCCAGCTCCTCCAGAGGCTGAGGCAGGAGAATTGCTTGAACCCGGGAGGTGGAGGTTGCAGTGAACTGAGATCACTCCAGTGCACTCCAGACTGTGCAACAGAGCGAGACTCCATCTCCAACATAAATAAATAACACACACACACACACACACATACACACACACATTTTAAGTTTTCAATAGGCCTTCATATGGTTCTTTCAGAATTCTATACACAGTAATAAAAGTAATTGAAAATAGAAAGGACAGAGATACAGCAGTAGACACTGTCAGTGCTGACAGTGGAATCAGAGGAAGTATAAAAACTACTCAGCTGAAGGCAGAAGACTCATACCATTCCCTAGTAGCTTCTGAGGTAATTCTATATCATGTGCTGCACATGCACTTTTTTTTGTGCATCCCTCCTGACAATAACTGAGGATCATAGTATAAGAGTTCTCAAATCATGAAGAAGAGATGAAGAGCAGTGTTTTCTGTTTAGTAAGGCAGGTATCAATGAAGGTATTAAAAGATTTCTAACAAGAATGCCTCAAATAGCGTCTTGCCTAAAGGAGTAAGATTGGCTTAGCTGGACACTGCTTTGGTACAGTACCACTTTCCCCCAGGGTTTTAGATCAATGAGGTGTTGCTGTTATATATATTAACTCAGGTAACAGTGTTACCTTGAGAAAAATTACAACTATCTAACTTCCTTTTTCTCAAAAATGTATTAGTTATAATATCTAAGTTTTTGTTTTTCTGCAATTTAGAAATGGTCACTAGTCAGCATCTTAGGCTGTGTCTGAGAAATCTTTCAGATCTGATGAACTCTGGATCACTAGTTCTGAGAACCCTTTCCTAGCAATATTTGGATTTGCCGAGAAAAAGTTTTTAGATGTTCTTCCTTTTTAATATGGAGATGTTGAGCTCAAACTAATACTGAAATTATGTCATTTCCTTTGCTTTTCCTTGGGGGCTTTCATTAATCCTTGATACCACTGAGAGACTAAATAATCTCTAAGCCCTTCATCTTATATTTGGATAAATTTGATAATTACTTTTATAAGTCTAGTAATTCATATTCATGAGCAAAAAGCTTGGGAAATTAGATAGGTTGAAAAGGAATAGAAGATTGAAAATTTAATTATGAGTTATGAAGATATTCAATAGGAAACATGTGCTTCAGAAGCAGACACGTTTTTTTCCAGAGAATACACAACACTCTGAAGCTTATCCTCAAATTGACTAAAAAATAGAGGCAATCAAATTCAAAGGACAGGTTGTTTCTATTGTGCAAGTTCAGGGTTTTCATGTGAAAGGAAAAAGAAGAAAGGATTTAAAATTTCCCAACTTCTTTCTAAAGGATTTAAAATTTCCCAACAACTTCTTTCTAAAAGCTCTAAGCCTTAAAAGGAACAGAATCTGAGATCCACTCTGATTTATGATTTTATAATTCTACAAAAGCCTTTCACTGGAAATTTAGAATGATATGACTTCACTTTATAATGATGTGGAAAGATATCTTAGTTGAAGAGGGATGACTAATGTTTCAATACATGTACAGTTGCCTATGCTTCTTTGTGGGCAGTTTATCTATAAATATTATCTCTTCTATTACTTTGATTACTCCTTTTCTATTTGCTTTAACAATATTATCTTGCTGTCCCCCAAATGGAAATATTCCACAAGGTTTGGCTCTAAATCATCTACTCTTTTCTTTCCACGTTGTACAGTGAAAGTTTCATTCAAGGCAGCTTACTGCAACTCTCCCCTCTATATGGACAACAACCACCTCCCCTCCACCCCACACACAGGAACGTGCATGTCTGCATGTGCACGCATGCACACACACACACACACCCCTCTGAATTCTTAGTCAAGCATTCTCCTTTTAGTTTTCAACCTCCTGTTGAGAACATAGCCTGCTACAAATGGAGGAGAAAGGTTGAGTGGTTGTTAGGGGTCATCTACTTGAAAGTTCTTCTACAAATCAAATTCTATAGGTTCTGCTTGAATTCCTCCAGTAACAGAGAATTTTAGTGTCAAATTGATATATGTGAGAATCCCAGCCCATCACTTAGAAACTGTCACTGAGAATAAATTACATACCTTTTCCCAGCCTTAGTATCCTCATCTGAAATGAGAATAGTAACAGTATCTACCATATGGGTTCACGATAAGCTACTGGAATGACTCAATACATAATAACTATGTCAGTTATGTCTTTCTTTTTTACAGTTTTTATTATGTGCAACTGCTGTGTGCATTACTCTTATCTTTCTCCTAGATCCTAAATTTATTAATGGCAGCTACTGTGTATTATTCATCTTTTCACTCCACAAACTCACAAACCAGGTTTTCCTAATAATAGATCCATAGATAAACACTGAACTGTGATAAAATTTGTTCTAGGCTTCAGCCAAATGAGAAAAATAAAACCGTTGTGTTCCATAAACCTGAAGATGCAGAATTTAAAAGATTGTAACTTATTCTGAGACAATTTTTAACATATTTTTTGTTGTCAACGTATCTTTTAAGCATGAAATGATGTTGAGATTAGATGGTTGTTGCTTTCAAATGTTTTAATTTAGAAAAATGAAAAGGTGGAAATCTCTTTTCATTATCAATCATTTAAAGATTGCTAAATTTATCAAATTCAAAATAGCCTAGGATAGTACCTTATGTGTAGTTGGCTCTCACAGTTGTCAGTTGATGTCTAGCCTCCTCGATGCTTACTTAGTGGTCATTTTCCTTCTCTTGTCTCTACTAGAGATCTGAGAGAGAAATATGGAAAATTAAGTAAAAATAGACTATTAAAAATACTTAATAGCTCCAATTAGAGACTTGACTGGAAAATTGAAGAGTGAGAAAAACAGTGGTTAAAAATCATATTTTGGAATTACTTATATATTTCAGTTTCATACTAATCGTTGTTTATTATTTGCCACATTACTTGATTTGCAGCTAATTACAAACTTAAACAGCAGTGGATAAAAATATTAGTTACCACTTTTCTGTGCGAAAACAAAAATGTGTTTAAGGTAAATGCCAACATATTATAAAATGATTTTAACAATTTGATTAAATTCTAAAAATACTTTCATAATTAGTATAAGTTTTAAAATAAATTAAAAATAGATTACCGAAATTATATAGAAAAATAGATTAGCCAGGTGTGGTGGCTCACACCTGTAATTCTAGCACTTTGGGAGGCTGAGGCGGGAGGATTACTTGAGACCAGCCTAGACAACATAAGGAGAACTTATCTCTATAAAAAATAAAATTAGCTGCTGGGTGTGGTGATCCAAGGAGCTGAGTGGGTCTTAGCTACTTGGGAGGCTGAGGTGGGAGGATGCTTGAGTCAGGAGATTAGAATGTAGTAAGCTGAGATTGTGCCACTATACTCCAGCCTGGGCAACAGAGTGAGACCCTGTCTCACAAAAGAAAAAAATAGATATATCAATGGAACAGAATACAGAACCCAGAAATAACATGATACACGTACAGCCATCTGATCTTTGATGAAGTTGACAACAATAAGCAATGGGGAGAGGACTCTCTATTCAATAAATGGTGCTGGGGTAGCTAGCTAACCAGACGTAGAATATGCAAACAGGAACCCTACCTTTCACCATAAACAAAAATTAACTCAAGTTGGATTAAAGGTTTAAATGTAAGACCACACACTATAAGAATCCTAGAAGAAAACCTAGAAAATACAATTCTGTATATCAACTCTAGGAAAGAAATTATGACTAACTCGTCAAAAGCAATTGCAACAAAAATAAAAATTGACAAGTGAAGCCAATGAAATGAAATAGCTTCTGCACAGCAAAAAACAAAAACAAAAACAAACAAAACAGAACAAAAAGCAAAAAAAAAAAAAAAAAAAAAAAAAAAGAAGACCAGCAGAGTAAACAGAAACCCTACAGAATGGAAGAAAATACTTGCAAACTATGCATCCAACAGAATTCTAATATCCACAGTCTATAAGCAACAATGGAACAAGCCAAAGAAACCTAATTAAAAGTGGGCAAAAGACGTGAACAGACCCTTCTCAAAAGAAGACATGCAAGCAGCCAACAAACATACAAAAAAAATGCTCAACATCACTAATCATCAGAGAAATGCAAATCAAAACCACAGTGAGATACCATATCATACCAGTTAGAATGGTTATTACTAAAAAGCCAAAAAATAACATGCTAGCAAGGCTGCAGAGAAAAGGTAATTCTTATACACTGTTGGTGAAAATGTAAATGAGTTAATTCACTGTGGAAAGCAGTTTGGAGATTTCTCAAAGAACATAAAGCAGAACTACCATTAAACTCAGCAATGCCGTTATTGTGTATATACTCAAAGGAAAATGAATTGTTCTACCCAAAAGACACATGTACTCTTATGTTCATTGCATCACTATACACAATAGCAAAGACATGGAATCAACCTAGGTTCTCCTCAGTGGTGGACTGGGTAAAGAAAATGTGGTACATATACACCATGGAATGGTACACAGCCATAAAAAGAATAATATTATGTCCTTTGCAGCAACATGGATGCAGCAGAAGGCCATTATCTTAAGCAAATTCACATAGGAACAGAAAAGCAAATACCACATGTTCTCACTTATAAGTAAATGCTGAATATTGGGTACACGTGGACATAAAGATGGCAACAATAGAAGCTGGAGACTAGTAGAAGGGGGAGAGAGGAAGGAGGAAAGGGCTGAAAATCTACATATTAGGTACTATGCTCAGTACCTGGCTAACGGGGTCATTCATAACCCAAACCTCAGTATCATGCAATATACCCACCTAACAAACAAGCACATGTACCCCTTGAATCTGAATTAAAAAATTATATCGTAAGATTACATATTGGAAGAATTGTCTCCTTGAGAAATCATGTGACGCTTCTGAGGTCTGTGATTATAATTTATAAATTCAATAAAACTAAAACCCGTATCTAGTCATGAGGCACTAAAAATTAATTACAGCACTGCCTTTTTTGACCTTGTTTTAAAAGAAAATGTTAATGAGATTTATTTTCACTGATGATAAATAGAATAAGAAAAACATTAAATGTATCTTTAAAATTATTATCTGTCAAATGTTTCATTGAAGAATTAATATTATTAAATATATTTTTATTTAGACATTTCTTAAAAGTTAAGAACATGTATGTTTTTTTCTTAAGGGTCTATTTTACCAAAAGTCACTAGATGGTCACTGTTTTTATATGGTTGCTATCCCAGGGTAAGTTCAAGACACAACTAATTTCCACAGATCAGAGTTTAAAAAGTGATTATATAAATACCAACATAGAAAAAATATTGACTTTTCAAAATCCTCAGTCACTCAGTCAATCAAGATGTATATTTAATGAGTATTTCCTATGATCAAGCACTATTAAACTACCTAGGCTTTAGTGGTGGTTGATTTCAGTTTAAAAAAAAAGCTGAAATTTTGAGTTGCATAGAAATTGTCATTTGTTCCCTAAGACTGTGTTTGTCTCTAGTTCTTTCTTTTTCTTTTTTTTAACTTTTATTTTAGGTTTGGGCATACATGTGAAGGTTTGTTAGATAGATAAACACGTGTCATAGGGGTTTGCTGTACATATTATTTCATCATCCAGGTATTAAGCTCAGTATATAATGGTTATTTTTTCTGCTCTTCTGCTTCCTTCCACCCCTGCCTCAAGTAGACCCCAGTGTCTGTTATTTTCTTTCTTTTTTATTATTATTATTATACTTTAAGTTCTAGGATACATGTGCATAACGTGCAGGTTTGTTACATATGTATACTTGTGCCATGTTGGTGTGCTGCACCCATCAACTCGTCATTTACATCAGGTATAACTCCCAGTGCAATCCCTTCCCTCTCCCCGCTCCCCATAATAGGCCCTGGTGTATGATGTTCCCCTTCCCGAGTCCAAGTGATCTCATTGTTCAGTTCCCACCTATGAGTGAGAACATGCGGTGTTTGGTTTTCTGTTCTTGCGATAGTTTGCTGAGAATGATGGTTTCCAGCTGCATCCATGTCCCTACAAAGGACACAAACTCATCCTTTTTTATGGCTGCATAATATTCCATGGTGTATATGTGCCACATTTTCTTAATCCAGTCTGTCTCTGATGGACATTTGGGTTGATTCCAAGTCTTTGCTATTGTGAATAGTGCCACAATAAACATACGTGTGCATGTGTCTTTATAGCAGCATGATTTATAATCCTCTGGGTATATACCCAGTAATGGGATGGCTGGGTCATATGGTACTTCAAGTTCTAGATCCTTGAGGAATCACCATACTGTTTTCCATAATGGTTGAACTAGTTTAGAATCCCACCAACAGTGTGAAAGTGTTCCTATTTCTCCACATCCTCTCCAGCACCTGTTGTTTCCTGACTTTTAAATGATCGCCATTCTAACTGGTGTGAGATGGTATCTCATTGTGGTTTTGATTTGCATTTCTCTGATGGCCAGTGATGATGAGCATTTTTTCATTTGCCTGTTGGTTGTATGAATGTCTTCTTTTGAGAAATGTCTGTTCATATCCTTTGCCCACTTTTCGATGGGGTTGTTTGTTTTCTTCTTGTACATTTTTTGAGCTCTTTGTAGGTTCTGGATATTAGCTCTTTGCCAGATGAGTAGATTGCAAAAATTTTCTCCCATTCTGTAGGTTGCCTGTTCACTCTGATGGTAGTTTCTTTTGCTGTGCAGAAGCTCTTTAGCTTAATTCAATCCCATTTGTCAATTTTGGCTTTTGTTGCCATTGCTTTTGTTGTTTTAGACATGAGGTCCATATCCATGCCTATGTCCTGAATGGTATTACGTAGGTTTTGTTCTAGGGTTTTTATGGTATTAGGTCTAACATTTAAGTCTCTAATCCATCTTGAATTAATTTTCGTATAAGGAGTAAGGAAAGGATCCAGTTTCAGCTTTCTACTTATAGCTAGCCAATTTTCCCAGCACCATTTATTAAATAGGGAATCCTTTCCCCATTTCTTGTTTTTGTCAGGTTTGTCAAAGGTCAGATGGCTGTAGAAGTGTGATATTACGTCTGAGGACTCTGTTCTGTTCCATTGGTCTATATCTCTGTTTTGGTACCAGTACCATGCTGTTTTGGTTACTGTAGCCTTGTAGTATAGTTTGAAGTCAGGTAGCGTGATGCCTCCAGCTTTGTTTTTTTGACTTAGGATTGTCTTGGCAATGCGGGCTCTTTTTTGGTTCCATATGAACTTTAAAGCAGTTTTTTCCAATTCTGTGAAGAAACTCATTGGTAGCTTGATGGGGATGGCATTGAATCTATAAATTACCTTGGGCAGTATGGCCATTTTCATGATATTGCTTCTTCCTATCCATGAGCATGGTATGTTCTTCCATTTGTTTGTGTCCTCTTTTATTTCACAGAGCGGTGTTATGTAGTTCTCCTTGAAGAGGTCCTTTACATCCCTTGTAAGTTGGATTCCTAGGTATTTTATTCTCTCTGAAGCAATTGTGAATGGAAGTTCATTCCTGATTTGGCTGTCTGTTTGTCTGTTACTGGTGTATAAGAATGCTTGTGATTTTTGCACATTAATTTTGTATCCTGAGACTTTGCTGAAGTTTCTTATCAGCTTAAGGAGATTTTGCGCCGAGACAATGGGGTTTTCTAAATATACAATCATGTCATCTGCAAACAGGAACAATTTGACTTCTTCTTTTCCTAACCGAATACCCTTGATTTCTTTCTCTTGCCTGATTGCCCTAGCCAGAACTTCCAACACTATGTTGAATAGGAGTGGTGAGAGAGGGCATCCCTGTCTTGTGCCAGTTTTCAAAGGGAATTTTTCCAGTTTTTGCCCATTCAGTATGATACTGGCTGTGGGTTTGTCATAAATAGCTCTTATTATTTTGAGGCACGTTCCATCAATACCGAATTTATTGAGCGTTTTTAGCATGAAGGGCTGTTGAATTTTGTCAAAAGCCTTTTCTGCATCTATTGAGATAACATGTGGTATTTGTCTTCGGTTCTGTTTATATGCTGGATTACATTTATTGATTTGTGTATGTTGAACCAGACTTGCATCCCAGGGATGAAGCCCACTTGATCATGGTGGATAAGCTTCTTGATGTGCTGCTGGATCTGGTTTGCCAGTATTTTACTGAGGATTTTTGCATCGATGTTCATCAGGGATATTGTTCTAAAATTCTCTTTTTTTTGTTGTGTCTCTGCCAGGCTTTGGTATCAGGATGATGTTGGCCTCATAAAATGAGTTAGGGAGGATTCCCTCTTTTTCTATTGATTGGAATAGTTTCAGAAGGAATGGTTCCAGCTCCTCCTTGTACCTCTGGTAGAATTCAGCTGTGAATGCATCTGGTCCTGGACTTTTTTTGATTGTAGGCTATTAATTATTGCCTCAATTTCAGAGCCTGCTATTGGTCTATTCAGGAATTCAGCTTCTTCCTGGTTTAGTCTTGGGAGAGTGTAAGTGTCCAGGAAATTATCCTTTCCTCTAGATTTTCTAGTTTATTTGTGTAGAGGTGTTTATAGTTTTCTCTGATGGTAGTTTGTATTTCTATGGGGTCGGTGGTGATATCCCCTTCATCATTTTTCATTGTGTCTATTTGATTCTTCTCTCTTTTCTTCTTTATTAGTCTTGCTAGAAGTCTATCAATTTTGTTGATCTTTTCAAGAAACCAACTCCTGGATTCATTGATTTTTTGGAGGGTTTTTTTTGGTCTCTATCTCCTTCAGTTCTGCTCTGATCTTAGTTATTTCTTGCCTTCTGCTAGCTTTTGAATGTGTTTGCTCTTGCTTCTCTAGTTCTTTTAATTGTGATGTTAGGGTGTCAATTTTAGATCTTTCCTGCTTTCTCTTGTGGGCATTTAGTGCTATAAATTTCCCTTTACACACTGCTTTAAATGTGTCCCAGAGATTCTGGTATGTTGTATCTTTGTTCTCATTGGTTTCAAAGAACATCTTTATTTCTGCCTTCATTTAATTATGTACTCAGTAGTCATTCAGGGGCAGGTTATTCAGTTTCCATGTATTTGAGCAGTTTTGAGTGAGTTTCTTAGTCCTGAGTTCTAGTTTGATTGCACTGTGGTCTGAGAGACTGTTTGTTATAATTTCTGTTCTTTTACATTTGCTGAGGAGTGCTTTACTTCCACTTATGTGGTCAGTTTTGGAGTAAGTGTGATGTGGTGCTGAGTAGAATGTATATTCTGTTGAATTGGGGTGGAGAGTTCTGTAGATGTCTATTAGGTCTGCTTGCTGCGGAGATGAGTTCAATTCCTGGCTATCCTTGTTAACTTTCTGTCTCGTTGATCTGTGTAATGTTGACAGTGGGGTGTTGAAGTCTCCCATTATTATTGTATGGGAGTCTAAGTCTCTTTGTAAGTCTCTAAGGATTTGCTTTATGAATCTGGGTGCTCCTGTATTGGGTGCATATATATTTACGATAGTTAGCTCTTCCTGTTGCATTGATCCCTTTACCATTATGTAATGGCCTTCTTTGTCTCTTTTGATCTTTGATGGTTTAAAGTCTATTTTATGAGAGGCTAGTATTGCAACCCCTGCTTTTTTTTGTTCTCCATTTGCTTGGTAGATCTTCCTCCATCCCTTTATTTTGAGCCTATGTATCTCTCTGCATCTGAGATGGGTCTCCTGAATACAGCAGACTGATGGGTCTTGACTCTTTATCCTGTTTGCCAGTCTGTCTTTTCATTGGAGCATTTAGTCCATTCACATTTAAGGTTAATATTGTTATGTGTGAACTTGATCCTGCCATTATGATATTAACTGGTTATTTTGCTTATTAGTTGATGCGGTTTCTTCCTAGCCTTGATGATCTTTACATTTTGGCATGTTTTTGCAATGGCTGGGACTGGTTGTTCCTTTCCATGTTTAGTGCTTCCTTCAGGATCTCTTGTAAGGCAGGCCTGGTGCAGACAAAATCTCTAAGCATTTGCTTATCTGTAAAGGATTTTATTTCTCCTTCAGTTATGAAACTTAATTTGGCTGGATATGAAATTCTGGGTTTAAAATTCTTTTCTTTAAGAATGTTGAATATTGGCCCCCACTCTCTTCTGGCTTGTAGGGTTTCTGCTGAGAGATCTGCTGTGAGTCTGATGGGCTTCCCTTTGTGGGTAACCCGACCTTTCTCTCTGGCTGCCCTTAAGATTTTTTCCTTCATTTCAACTTTGGTGAATCTGGCAATTATGTGTCTTGGAGTTGCTCTTCTCGAGGAGTATCTTTGTGGCGTTCTCTGTATTTCCTGGATTTGAATGTTGGCCTGCCCTACTAGGTTGGGGAAGTTCTCCTGGATGATATCCTGAAGAGTGTTTTCCAACTTGGTTCCATTTTCCCCCTCACTTTCAGGCACCCCAATCAGACGTAGATTTGGTCTTTTTACATAATCCCATACTTCTTGCAAGCTTTGTTCATTTCTTTTTCTTCCTTTTTCTTTAGATTTCTCATCTTGCTTCATTTCATTCATTTGATCCTCAATTGCTGATACTCTTTCTTCCAGTTGGTTGAGTTGGTTACTGAAGCTTGTGCATTTGTCACGTATTTCTCGTGTCATGGTTTTCATCTCTGTCAGTTCGTTTATGGCCTTCTCTGCATTAATTATTTTAGTTATCAATTTTTCCACTCTTTTTTCAAGATTTTTAGTTTCTTTGCACTGGGTACGTAATTCCTCCTTTAGCTCTGAGAAGTTTGATGGACTGGAGGCTTCTTCTCTCGTCTCCTCAAAGTCATTCTTTGTCCTCGATCCCTTGCTGGCGATGAGCTGTGTTCCTTTGCAGGGGGAGATGCGCTCTTATTTTTTGAATTTCCAGCTTTTCTGTCCTGCTTTTTCCCCATCTTTGTGGTTTTATATGCCTCTGGTCTTTGATGATGGTGACGTACTGATGGGGTTTTGGTGTGGGTGTCCTTCCTGTTTGTTAGTTTTCCTTCTAACAGTCGAGACCCTCAGCTGTAGGTCTGTTGGAGATTGCTTGAGGTCCACTCCAGACCCTGTTTGCCTGGATATCAGCAGCAGAGGCTCTAGAAGATAGAATATTGCTGAACAGCGAGTGTACCTGTCTGATTCTTGCCTTGGAAGCTTCCTCTGAAGGGTGTACTCCCCTGTGGGAGGTGTGGGGTGTCGGTCTGCCCCTAGTGCGGGATGTCTCCCAGTTAGGCTACTGAGGGGTCAGGGACCCACTTGAGCAGGCAGTCTGTCCATTCTCAGATCTCAGCCTCCATGTTGGGAGATCCACTGCTCTCTTCAAAGCTGTCAGACAGAATTGTTTGCGTCTGCAGAGGTTTCAGCTGCTTTTTTTGTTGTTGTTGTTGTTTAGCTGTGCCCTGTCCCCAGAGGTGGAGTCTACAGAGACAGGCAGGACTCTTTGAGCTGCTGTGAGCTCCACCTAGTTCGAGCTTCCCAGCTGCTTTGTTTACCTACTTAAGCCTCAGGAATGGCGGGCGCCCCTCCCCCAGCCTCACTGCTGCCTTGCCGGTAGATTGCAGACTGCTGTGCTAGCAATGAGGGAGGCTCTGTGGGCATGGGACCCTCCTGGCCAGGTGTGGGATATAGTCTCCTGGTGTGCCCGTTTGCTAAGATCCTTGGTAAAGTGCAGTATTGGGGTGGGAGTTACCCGATTTTCCGGGTGTTTTGTGTCTCAGTTCCCCTGGTTAGGAAAAGGGATTCCCTTCCCGCTTACGTTTCCCAGGTGAGGCGATGCCTCACCCTGCATCAGCTCTCACTGGATGGGCTGCAGCAGCTGACCAGCACTGATTGTCCCGCACTCCCTAGTGAGATGAACCCAGTACCTCAGTTGAAAGTGCAGAAATCACCTGTCTTCTGCATCGCTCGTGCTGGGAGTTGGAGACTGGAGCTGTTCCTATTCGGCCATCTTCCTGTTATTTTCTTCTTTGTGTTCATAAGTTCTTCTTACCTTGGAAAGATGACTGTACTCTTATGGCAGTAACTGCCATATTTAAAAATCTAATCCCAAAGTCAAGTTTTCCTTCAAGAACATGAAGCTGTTTGCTTTCTTCTATTTCTCCTTCTCTCTTTCCATTCCTTAATTTTCTCTTCTTCCTTCTCGTTCATCTTTAGTTCTTTTATTTTTGTCATGACAACGTGTAAAGCCACTTACAGAATGATAATCTTATTTTTATTTATTGTTTGTCAAGGCACTGAATGAGACCTTGAAATATCTATGTCATGTCAGTAGAAATACTAACAGTTACACGTTTCCTTAAGTCAAACTCAATGATTTTTTTATGTGTAACTGAAAATAAAAATCTACCTTCAATCCAGTGAAAATTCCCAGGCCCACATCTTTACAGCACACAGACATAGCCAAGGATTATTACTATATATACAAGTTGCTGATTTCAGAGTTAGCGGTTGCTTTCCTTTTTAAATAAAATTTGAACAAAAAGAAAAGGATTCAGAAAATATATTATTTAAAATTTTTGTTTTAAGCAAATGACATAATGGATTTGGTCAGATTTTACTTAGTATTTTGAGAAATAACTCTTTATACTTAATTAAGCTATAATAAATCTCATTTTCACAATGTTTGTAAAAAAGTTTTTTCTTTTGGCTGATAATTTACCATCGAATACTAGTTATATACATAACAAAACACGTTACAAACTCACTTCTTCTTCACATGCTTATTTTGTGTGATTGACTTTGCCTGAGAATTGTTACCGTTTTTTTCTCTGTGTTTCTGTGTGTGTGTGTGTTTGTGTGTGTGTGTGTGTGTGTGTGGAGATTCACCATGCTAGGGTTTGACTGTTTATGGTGTAAAAGCTATGTCAAGTGTCGACTCAAAATCTTTTTGATGTTAGATACTTAATTTCTTCTTGAATTAATGCTGCTGCTTTTTTACTTTTTTTCTGTTCTCATAAACAATGTTTTAAAATCTGTAATCAAAAGTACACTATTTTACTGCATTCATCCAATGTTAAATTTTTATTTATAACATTTCCTGACAATATTATATATGTTAGTGATATTATTCCTTGCTGAAAATATTTTCTTTTAAAGATAATATAATATCAAAAGTAAAGCCTGCAAAAATGAGAAAATCTCTAGTACCATTTTGATATGTCTCGTTAAACTTGTTTACTGAAAATCACAAGTAACCACAAGTAAAATCAGGTGCCATACTTACTGGTAGATATGCTGACTCCTTTTATATAATTTTCCTAAAACTTATAAAATGTGTTTTACATTTTACATAATTTTAGAAGTTATAAAAAAGCAGTCAAAGTAAATCTATTTCTTATTAGGATTTGCTTTGAGGTGAAAGATTAGCAACGTATTCTTTGTGTGAAAAAATGAGGAAATATAATCAATAAGTTAAATTCTGTTTATTCTGCCAGTTGGTATTTTCCTTTTACTTCTCTTCAAATAAAATTTTAAAAGTGATAATCAAGTCTTTTTTTGTTTGTTTGTTTTTGAGACAGTCTTGTTCTGTCACCCACACTAGAGTGCAGTGGCACGATCTTGGCTCACTGCAAGCTCTCTCTCCCAGGTTCAAGGGATTCTCTTGCCTCAGCCTCCCAAGTAACAGAGATTACAAGCATGGGTCACCATGCTTGGCTAATTTTTCTATTTTTAGTAGAGATGGGGTTTCACCATGTTGGCCAGGCTAGTCTCTAACTCCTAGGCTCAAGTCAGCCACCTGTCTTGGTCTCCCAAAGTGTTGGATTACAGGCATGAGCCACTGTACCCAGCCTCAATTCTACTCTTATTCTTATGTTTCCTTCTAAAGTGATAAATTATGGTTTTCTCAAAATCCATAGTTATATAGATGTCAGTCTTCTTACCAGAAAGTTAGAGAATAAAGTGAAGATATTTTTGCATGTTATTTATTGATTGTTACTCAGTTCATGATTCTCTTTCAGAAAGTGCTGGGAAAGTGAATCATTGTAAATGTCTAAAGGCTATCAACCTTTTTATAACCCTTGAAAGTTCTTCCTTTCTCAGTACCACTGAATGTAAAGTGGAATTTATTAATACAGTTGTCTCCACAGCAAAGTTTTCTTCATGTTATTCATTAAAAGTCTTTCTCAGGCTTTTGCCATGTATTGGTATTTTTAAAACAACTTTAAAAGAGGACTTACATGTTTAGATCTAGAAACCATCTTTGTCTATTTTTAGGATTAGGACAGAGGAAGATTATAATGGCACTGATTTTCAGAAACTTAAGTTAGCTCCAGAAGACATTAAGTTAACCATCAATATTAATTGCAATCAAAAGAGACCATCAGATGTTCTTGCTGCTTTTCTGTTCCTCAGAGGTGAGACTTCTGTTGCTCTAGGCATACCTGGAGTCAGTTTTGCTTTGGTGATAAATGAGTTGTAGAAATGACATGCTAAAGTTAGAAGAGTGATGTGATTTCAGTGTCCCAGATTCAGTACTGTTAATGAAAGATCAAGGTCCAATTCCTATTGAATTTTCAAAATTCTAAATTGGGTAATTGCAGTTAAATGATTTTGAACTTTTTGTTTCTTCTCTTACTTCACTTTTAATTCTTATACCCAAATAAACATTAAGATGTTTTCTGATGTTAAAAAAAAGTCTTTCTAACAGATAGTGGTTCTGAAAATGTGTGATTTGTACCACTCCTCTCAATTTCAAATACAATTTTAACACAGTGATTAGATCAACCTGTGTATTTGCCTCAGTGTCGGCAATTTAGAGTAATTAGTTTTAAATTACCCAATGGTGCACTTATCATCAATGTGTAGTCAATATTATAGATTCCAGAGCCTCTTCATACATAACAATATGGTATGTTATAATATCATTTTATACTATTAAATATAATACATAAAATTAATAGATGCTTTCTGTAGGAAACCTGAAATGTACTGAAGAGGCTAAGAAGAAATTAAAAACTCCTAAACTACCACACCCAGAACTGATGTCTGTTAACCATTAAAACATTTTTTTGGTCTCTTTTGTTTGATATGTATTTGAAGAGTTTAAAAATACATAGTTATTTTTAGTGTAGTTTTTCATCATGTTCTTTCACTAACATTACATCTTGAGAATTTGCCTGAAATATTCTTCAAAATTATGATTTGAATCACCACATTATATTCCTTTTTATAGAGGTTCATAATGTATTTAGCTATTCTCATATTCAGTTTATTTCCAAGATTTTTTACCTTTATATATCTTATTTTCCATATTAATTTTTTTTCTTTGTTTGCATAAGGTTTCAAGAAGTGGGATAGTTGGTTGAAAGTGTATGAACAATTTAAAAACTGATTTATGAGTCCACTCTATCCTTCAAACAAGTATCAATTTATACTCATACTAGCAGACTGATATTTTGTCTCTCACAGCACCAGTGTTTTACCCACAGTGCCATTTCTTTTTATTTGATAGATGAAAAATGTCTCTCTCCCTTCCCTCCTTTGAGACACGGTCTTGTTATGTAGCCCAGTCTGGCCGGAGTGCAGTAGCATGATCACAACTCACTATAGCCTTGAACTTCTGAGGTCAACCAATCCTATCACCTCAGCCTTTCAAAGTGTTGGGATTACAGGTGAGAGCCACAATTCCCAGCTTTAATTTCCATTTGTCTGAACATTTTAGAACGTATTTTTTTAACCATTTGTGTTTCTGTTGGATGTGTGTCTTGTATGCTCATGTCTTTTGCCAATTCTCTGTTAATTTTTTAAAATTCATTTTTAAGAGTTTTTAATGCATTAAGGATGTTAACTTTTGTACCTTAAATTTGTTCTTCATGAGCCACCTGAATTTTTTGGTTATTTTTAATTGATATATCATAGTTGTACATATTTTTGGACACATGATATTTTGATACATGTATACAATGTGTAACTATCAAATCAGGGTATTTGGGATATCCATCAACTCAAATGTTTATCTTTTCTTTGTATTGGGAACATTAAAATTCTAGTCTTCTAGCTACTTTGAAATATACAATAAATTATTGTTAACTATTATTTTCCTACTGGACTATCAAATATTAGAACATATTCTTTCTATCTAACTGTACTTTTGTACCCATTAAGCAACATCTCTACATTCCCCACCTCTTTCTTTTCCTGGTCTCTGGTAAGCACCATTCTACTCTCTACCTCCATGAGTTCTACTTTTTTAGCACATACATATGAGTGAGAACATGCACCATTTGTCTTTCTGTGCTGGCTTATTTCACTTAACATAATGATCTCCAGTTCCATCCATGTTGCTGCAAACGATAGAATTTTATTATTTTTTGTGCCTGTATAGTATTCAGTTTTGTATATATACCACATTTATTTTATCCATTCATCTGTTGGTGAGCATTTAGGTTGATTCTATGTTTTGGCTATTGTGAATAGTGCTGTAGTAAACATGGGGTTGCAGATTCCTCTTTGATAAATGGATTTTCTTTCTTTTGGATATATATCCAGTGGTGGACTTGCTTGGTCATATGGTAGTTCTATTTTTAGTGTTTTGATGTACTGCCATACTGATTTCCCATAGTGGCTTAACAATTTTACACTTGCATCAATAGTGTATGCTTTCTCTGCATCCTTACTAGCACTTGTAATTTTTTGTAGTTTAGATGATATCTATTCTAACTTGAGTGAGATGATGTCTCATTATGGTTTTGATTGGCATTTACCTGAATTTGAGCATTTTTTCATGTAACTTGTTGTTATTTGTATATCTTCATTTAAGAAATGTCTACTCAGGGTTTTTGCCCATTTAAAAATTGGATTACTATTATTATCTTCATTTATTTGCTATTAAGTTCCTCATATATTTTAGTTATTAAATCCTTGTCAGATGAATAGTTTGTAAATATTTTCTACCATTCTGTAAACTGTTTCTTCACTTTGTTAATTATTTTCTTTGCTATGCAGAAGCTTTTTAGCTTGATATAAGCTAATTCATCTATTTTTCTTCTGATATCTGTACTTTTGAGGTCTTATTTAAACACTCTTTGCCCAAATCAATGTCCTGTAGTATTTTCCCAGTGTTTTCTTCAAGTAGTTTCATAGGTTCAGGTCTTACTTTTAAGTCTTTAAGCCATTTTGAGTTGAATTTTGTGTATAAGATGGAGATCTAGTGTTATTCTTCTGCATACGTATGTCCAGTTTACCCAGCACCATTTAATAATGAGATTGTCCTTTCATCAATGTATGTTTGTGGCACCTTTGTTGAAAATGAGTTGGCTGTAAGTGTATGGATTGATTACTGACTCTCTATTCTGTTCCTGTAGTCTATGTGTCTGTTTTTATGCCACTATCAGGCTGATTTGGATATTATAGCTTTATAGTACAATTTGAAATCAGGTTGTATGATACCTCAGTTTCATCTTTTTTGGTCCGAATTGATTAAACTATTTGGGGTCTTTTGTGGTTCCATATGAATTTTAAAATTTGTCTCTCTATTTATGTGAAAAATGTCATTGGTATTTTGATAGAGATTGCATTGAATCTGCAGAACACTTGCAGTACAGATATTTTCAAAATATTGATTCTCCCAATCCATGAGCATGAGATGTCTTTCCATTTTTTGATTTCCTCTTCAATTCCTTTCATCAGTATTTTACAGTTTTTCTAATAGAGATCTTTCACTTTGGTTCAATTAAATCCTAGGTATTTTATTATTTTGTAGATTGAATTGGTTTCTTCTTATTTGTATAAATTGAGGTGGTAAAAGTGCAATTTTGTTCTATGGATATAATGAGTAATAGTGAACTCTGGGCTTTTAGTGTATCCATCACCAGAATAGTGTACATTGTACCCATTAAGTGATTGCTTATTCTTCAACCCCTCCTATCCTTCCACCCTCTGAGTCTCCAATTACTATTATTCCATACTCTAAGCCCATATGTACACTTTATTTAACTCCACTTTTAAGTGAGAACACCTGGTATTTGACTTTCAGCTTCTGAGTTGTTTCACTTAAAATAATGGCCTCCAGTTCCATCCATATTGCTGAAAAAGGTATGATGGCTTTCTTTTTATGGTTTAATAGTATTCTAGCGTGTGTGTGTGTGTGTGTGTGTGTGTGTGTGTGTATTTAATACTATTATATTTATTACAATTTCTTTTTATTAAAATTTTCTTTTTAATTCTCAGCAAGGCAAATTACTTCTATATAGAAGGGTGCACCCTTACAGATGGAACAATGGCAAGCACACATTCGGACAAGGGAAGAGAAGGAGTTCTTATCCCTGACGCACGTGGCCCCTGCTGCTGTGTCGTTCCCCTATTGGCTAGGGCTGGACCGCAGAGGCTAAACTAATTCCGATTAGCTGTTTTAAAGAGAATGATGGGGTGAGTGCTTTGGTGAGAGTCAGAGCAGAGCAGGTAACAGATAATCAGAATGAGTTAGGGTGGAGCAGGTGACCAGAATGAGTTAGGGTGGAGTAGATAATCGAAAAAGGTTGCTTTATGGGGAAGTTAAGTTTGAAAGTAGAAGGCAAATAATTGAATTAAAATTTATGAGTCATCCACTGATGGACACTTAGGTTGTTTTCATATTTTTGCGAATGTGAATAGTGCTGCTATAAACGTATGAGTGCAGATACCTTTATAATGTAATGACATAATGATTTTTTTTTTCTCTTTGGGTGATATTCAGTAGTGGGATTGCTGGATTGAATGGTAGTTCTAGTTTTAGTCCTTTAGAAAATCTCCAGACTCTTTTTCATGGAGGTTGTACAAAGTTACATTCCTATCAACAGTGTATAAGAGTTCTCCTTTCTCCACATCCTCACCAACCTGTACTATTTTTTCTTTTTAATAATAGCCAGTATCACTGGGGTAAAATGATACCTCATTGCAGTTTTGATTGCATTTTTGTAATAATTACTGATGTTGATAATTTTTATATATACTTGTTGGCCGTTTGTGTGACTTCCTTGAAAAATACCTATTAATGTCCTTTGCCTACTTTTTAATTGGATTATTTAGGAGGTATTTTCTTGTTGACTTGTTTGAGATTCCTGTTGACTTGTTTGAATTTCCTGTATATTTGGCATATTACTCTGCTGTCAGATGAATAGCTTGCAAATATTTTCTTTTATCCTGCAGGTTGTCTGTTAACTCTGTCAATTATTTCTTTTGCTGCGCAGAAGCTCTATAGTTTAATTACATCCTATTTGTCTATTTTTGTTTTTTTGCTTATGCTTCTGAGGTCTTTGTCATGACTTCTTTATCAAGATCAATGTCCAGGAGAGTTTTCCTAGGTTTTCTGCTAGTATTTTTATAGTATCGGGTCTTACAGTTAAGTCTATAATTCATCGTGAGTTGATTTTGGCATATGGTAGGAGATAGTGATCCAATTTTTGTCTTTTTTTAAAATTTTCCTTTAAGTTCTAGGGTACATGTGCATAACGTGCAGGTTTGTTACGTATGTATACTTGTGCCTTGTTGGCGTGCTGCACCCATCAACTCGTCAGCACCCATCAACTCGTCATTTACATCAGGTATAACTCCCAATGCAATCCCTCCCCCCACCCCCCTCCCCATAATAGGCCCTGGTGTATGATGTTCCCCTTCCCGAGTCCAAGTGATCTCATTGTTCAGTTCCCACCTATGAGTGAGAACATGCGGTGTTTGGTTTTCTGTTCTTGCGATAGTTTGCTGAGAATGATGGTTTCCAGCTGCATCCATGTCCCTACAAAGGACACAAACTCATCCTTTTTTATGGCTGCATAATATTCCATGGTGTATATGTGCCACATTTTCTTAATCCAGTCTGTCTCTGATGGACATTTGGGTTGATTCCAAGTCTTTGCTATTGTGAATAGTGCCGCAATAAACATACGTGTGCATGTGTCTTTATAGCAGCATGATTTATAATCCTCTGGGTATATACCCAGTAATGGGATGGCTGGGTCATATGGTACTTCAAGTTCTAGATCCTTGAGGAATCACCATACTGTTTTCCATAATGGTTGAACTAGTTTAGAATCCCACCAACAGTGTGAAAGTGTTCCTATTTCTCCACATCCTCTCCAGCACCTGTTGTTTCCTGACTTTTGAATGATTGCCATTCTAACTGGTGTGAGATGGTATCTCATTGTGGTTTTGATTTGCATTTCTCTGAGGCAAGTGATGATGAGCATTTTTTCATGTGCCTGTTGGCTGTATGAATGTCTTCTTTTGAGAACTGTCTGTTCATATCCTTTGCCCACTTTTTGATGGGGTTGTTTGTTTTTTTCTTGTAAATTTGTTTGAGTTCTTTGTGGGTTCTGGATATTAGCCCTTTGTCAGATGAGTAGATTGCAAAAATTTTCTCCCATTCTGTAGGTTGCCTGTTCACTCTGATGGTAGTTTCTTTTGCTGTGCAGAAGTTCTTTAGTTTAATTAGATCCCATTTGTCAATTTTAGCTTTTGTTGCTGTTGCTTTTGGTGTTTTAGACATGAAGTCCTTGCCCATGCCTATGTTCTGAATGTTATTACCTAGATTTTGTTCTAGGGTTTTTATGGTATTAGGTCTAACATCTAAGTCTCTAACCCATCTTGAATTAATTTTCGTATAAGGAGTAAGGAAAGGATCCAGTTTCAGCTTTCTACTTATGGCTAGCCAATTTTCCCAGCACCATTTATTAAATAGGGAATCCTTTCCCCATTTCTTGTTTTTGTCAGGTTTGTCAAAGATCAGATGGCTGTAGATGTGTGGTGTTATTTCTGAGGCTTCTGTTCTGTTCCATTGGTCTATATCTCTGTTTTGATACCGGTACCATGCTGTTTTGGTTACTGTAGCCTTGTAGTATAGTTTGAAGTCAGGTAGCGTGATGCCTCCAGCTTTGTTCTTTTGACTTAGGATTGTCTTGGCAATGCAGGCTCTTTTTTAGTTCCATATGAATTTTAAAGCAGTTTTTTCCAATTCTGTGAAGAAACTCATTGGTAGCTTGATGGGGATGGCATTGAATCTATAAATTACCTTGGGCAGTATGGCCATTTTCACGATATTGACTCTTCCTATCCATGAGCATGGTATGTTCTTCCATTTGTTTATGTCCTCTTTTATTTCACTGAGCAGTGGTTTGTAGTTCTCCTTGAAGGGGTCCTTTACATCCCTAGTAAGTTGTATTCCTAGGTATTTCATTCTCTTTGAAGGATATCCAGGAATTGAACTCATCTCCGCAGCAAGCAGACCTAAAAGACATCTACAGAACTCTCCACCCCAAATCAACAGAGTATACATTCTACTCAGCACCACATCACACTTACTCCAAAATTGACCACATAAGTGGAAGTAAAGCACTCCTCAGCAAATGTACAAAAACAGAAATTATAATAAACAGTCTCTCAGACCACAGTGCAATCAAACTAGAACTCAGGACTAAGAAACTCACTCAAAGCTGCTCAACTACATGGAAACTGAATAACCTGCCCCTGAATGACTACTGGGTACAAAATGAAATGAAGGCAGAAATAAAGATGTTCTTTGAAACCAATGAGAACAAAGATACAACATACCAGAATCTCTGGGACACATTTAAAGCAGTGTGTAAAGGGAAATTTATAGCACTAAATGCCCACAAGAGAAAGCTGGAAAGATCAAAAATTGACACTCTAACATCACAATCGAAGAACTAGAGAAGCAAGAGCAAACACATTCGAAAGCTAGCAGAAGGCAAGAAATAACTAAGATCAGAGCAGAACTGAAGGAGATAGAGACACAAAAAACCCTCCAAAAAATCAATGAATCCAGGAGTTGGTTTTTGAAAAGATCAACAAAATTGATAGACCGCTAGCAAGACTAATAAAGAAGAAAAGAGAGAAGAATCAAATAGACGCAATAAAAAATGTTAAAAGGGATATCACCACTGACCCCACAGAAATACAAACTACCATCGGAGAATACTATAAACACCACTACGCAAATAAACTGGAAAACCTAGAAGAAATGGATAATTTCCTGGACACTTACACTCTTCCAAGACTAAACCAGGAAGAAGTTGAATCCCTGAATAGACCAATAGTAGGCTCTGAAATTGAGGCAATAATTAATAGCCTACCAACCAAAAAAAGTCCAGGACCAGATGGATTCACAGCTGAATTCTACCAGAGGTATAAGGAGGAGCTGGTACCATTCCTTCTGAAACTATTCCAATCAATAGAAAAAGAGGGAATCCTCCCTAACTCATTTTATGAGGCCAACATCATCCTGATACCAAAGCCTGGCAGAGACACAACAAAAAAAGAGAATTTTAGACCAATATCCCTGATGAACATTGATGCAAAAATCTTCAATAAAATACTGGCAAACCGGATCCAGCAGCACATCAAAATGCTTATCCACCATGATCAAGTGGGCTTCATCCCTGGGATGCAAGGCTGGTTCAACATACGCGAATCAATAAACGTAATCCAGCATATAAACAGAACCAAAGACAAAAACCACATGATTATCTCAATAGAGGCAGAAAAGGCCTTTGACAAAATTCAACAGCCCTTCATGCTAAAAACACTCAATGAATTCGGTATTGATGGAACGTATCTCAAAATAATAAGAGCTATTTATGACAAACCCACAGCCAATATCATACTGAATGGGCAAAAACTGGAAAAATTCCCTTTGAAAACTGGCACAAGACAGGGATGCCCTCTCTCACCACTCCTATTCAGCATAGTGTTGGAAGTTCTGGCTAGAGCAATCAGGCAAGAGAAAGAAATCAAGGGTATTCGGTTAGGAAAAGAAGAAGTCAAATTGTCCCTGTTTGCAGATGACATGATTGTATATTTAGAAAACCCCATTGTCTCAGCCCAAAATCTCCTTAAGCTGATAAGCAACTTCAGCAATGTCTCAGGATACAAAATTACTGTGCAAAAATCACAAGCATTCTTATACACCAGTAACAGACAAACAGAGAGCCAAATCAGGAATGAACTTCCGTTCACAATTGCTCCAAATTTTGTCTTTTGCAAATGGCAATCCAATTTTCCCAAGACCACTTAATGTAAAGGATGTTCTTTTCCCATTGTATATTTTTGTTGACAGCCAAAGGCCAATTGTCTGTATATATGTAACTTTATTTCTGAATTTCTTGTTCCATTCCATGGATCTATGTGTCTATTTTTTTTCTAGTACCATGCTATTTTGGTTACTGTAGCCTTGTAGTAGCACTTGAAGTCAGGTAATATGATGCCTCCAGCTTTGTTCTTTTTGCTTAGGATTGGTTTGCCATTCAAGTACATTTTTGGTTCCATATGACTCTTAGGATTTCCATTTTCTAATTTTTTGAAAATGGCATTGGAAGTTTGAAAGGGATTACTTTGACTCTGTAGATTGCTTTGGGCAATATGGTTATTTCAACCATACTAATTCTTCTGATCTGTGAACATGGAATGTTTCTCCATTCGTTTGTGTCATCTACGATTTCTTCCATCAGTGTTTTGTAGTTGTCCTTGTAGAGATCTTTCACCTACTTGTTTAAACATATTCCTAGGTGGAATGCTATGTAGCCATAGAAAGGATGAGTTCATGTACTTTGTAGGCACATGGATGAAGCTGGAAACCATCATTCTCAGCAAACTAACACAGGAAAAGAAAACCAAACACTGCATTTTCTCACTCATAAGTAGAAGTTGAACAATGAGAACACATGGACACAGGGACAGGAACATCACACAGCAGGGCCTGTTGGGTGATGGGGGGCTAGGTGAGGAAAAGTATTAAGAGAAATACCTAATGTAGATGACAGGTTTATGGGTGTGACAAACCACCATGGTGTGTGTATACTTATGTAACAAACCTGCATGTTCTGCACATGTGTCCCATAATGTAAAGTGTATATGTATATATACACAAAACAACAACAAAAAAACCATATTCCAAGGTAGGATTTTTGTAGCTATTGTAAATGAAATTGACTTCTTGATTTGGTTCTCAGCTTGATTGTTGCTAGTATTGAAATACCTCTAAATTTTGTACATTGACTTTAGATCTTAAAACTTTATGAATTTGGTCATCAAATAGGAGTTTTTTGGTGTACTGTTAAGGATTTTCTACACACAAGATCATATCATCAGCAAAGAGAGATAATTTATCTTTCTCTTTTTCAAATCAAATGACTTCTATATATTTTCTCTTACCTGATTGGCTAGACCTTCCAGTATTATGTTTGAATAGGAGTGGTGAAAATAGATATTTTTATCTTGTTCCAATTCATAGGGGAATTACTTTTGACTTTTTTCTTCTCAGTATTTTGTTGGCTGTGGGTTTGTCATATACAGCTATTATTATTTTGAGGTATGTTTCCTCTATGCCTATTTGTTGAGAGTTTTTATCCTGAAGAGATGCTGATATTTACTGAATGCTTATTCTGCCTCTATTGAGATTATCATGTGGTTTTTGTCTTTAATTCTGTTTACATGATGAATCACATCCATTGATTTGTATATGTTGAATCATCCTTCCGCTCCTGGAATAAAACACACTTGATCATGGTGTATTATCTTTTCATGTGCTGTTGAATTTACTTCACTAGTATTTTTTTGAGTATTTTTGCATCAGGGATATTGATGTAAAGTTTTATTATTTTATTTGTTGTGTTCCTGTCTAGCTTTGGTATCAGGGTTACTCTGGTTTCACAGACCGAATTAGGGAGAAATTTCTGTTCCTCAATTTTTCAGAAAAGTTTTAGGAGGATTTGTACCTTTTCTTTTTTGTACATCATGTGAATCCAACTAGTCCTGTGCTTTACTTGTTGTTGTGAGATGTTTCATTACTGATTCAACCTCATACTTTATCATTGATCTGTTTAGAATTTTTATTTTTTTTTTCAATCTCGAGAGATTGTGTGTTTCTAAGAATTTATAAATTTTCTGTCCGTTTTCTAATTTGTGGGTATCCAGTTCTTCCTAGTAGTCTCTGATGATCTTTTATATTTCTTTGTGATTATTTGCTATGTCTTCTTTTCATTTATGATTAGGATTACTTGGATCTTTTGTCTTCTTTTCTTATTCTTTTTAACAGTCTATCAATTTTATTTATCTTTCAAAGAACCAAGTTTTTGTTTCATTGATATTTTGCATTTTTTGGGGTCTCAATTTATTTATACTCTAATCTTCATTGTTTCTTTTCTTCTGCTAGCTTTGCATATGGTTTATTCTTGTTTTTCTAGTTCCTTGAGGTGAGATGTTAGGTTGTTAATTTGTGATCTTTCTATTTTTTTGATGTAGCTATTTAATACTATAAACTCTCATTTTAGCACTCCTTTACTGTTTCCTAGAGGTGTTGGTATTTCCAATTTCACTTATTTCAAAAAATTTCTTTTAAAAGAAATTGATTCCGTCATTGACCCCAAAATTGTTGAAGAGTATGTTGTTTAGTTATTGCATATTTGCATAGTTTTAAGAGGTTCTCCTGTAGTTGATTTCTAGTTTTATTATGTTGTGATCCAAGAAGCAACTTGGTATGATTTTAATTTTTAAAAATTTATTGAGTCTTGTTTCGTGGCCTAACATATGTTTTATATTAGAGAATGTTCTAATTCCTCTAATGAGAGTAATATATATTCTGTGGTTATTGAATAAAGTGTTCTGTAAATGTCTTTTAGGTATTTGGTCTAAAGTCCAACTTATGTACAGTGTTTTTTGTTGATTTCTGTCTCAATAATTCATCTAGTGCTGTCAGTAAGGTGTTGAACTCCTCCACTATTTTTTTCAATATCTATTCTAAGCTGTTTGGTTTATTTTGGAAAATTGGAATTGGTCACTTTTATTTTCCAGCTGGGCCACAAGAGGTTAACTTGTTTAAAAAATGAAAAACAAGTTGCCTTTTCCAGAAAAGAAAATCTGGCTTTCAGTGAGAATAAAGCAATGTTCCAGTAATACTGAGTAGTTCTTTAGCAATTTTTTAGTGATAAATCTTTTATAAGGAATGTAATTCCATGGTTCTCCAATTTAAATATACTTTTGAATTATCAGTGTAAGTTAAAAATTGATGTTATAAGAATATGGAATTATTTGACTAAAAATTATAAAATGATTTAAGCAGAAATTATTTTAATAGAGAAATGTGTATAATTTTGAATGGTTAATTGCATAAAGTATGTTAATTTCTTAACAATGTTTTAAATTAAGTTTTAAAAATGTACTTTAAGTTCTGGGATACATGTGCAGAACATGTAGGTTTCTTATATAGGTATACATGTGCCATGGTGATTTGCTACACCCATCAACCCATCATCTACATTAGGTATTTCTCCTAATGCTATAACTCCCCTAGCCCACAACCCCATGACAGGCCCTGGTGTGTGATGTTTCCCTCCCTGTGTCCATGTGTTCTCACTGTTCAACTCTCAATTATGAGTAAGAACATGTGGTGTCTGGTTTTCTGTTACTGCATTAGTTTGCTGAGAATTATGGTTTCCAGCTTCATCCATGTTCCTGTAAAGTACATGAACTCATCCGTTTTATGGCTGCATAGTATTCCATGGTGTATATGTGCCACATTTTCTTTATCCACTCTATAATTGATGGGCATTTGGGTTGATTCCAAGTCTATGCTATTGTGAATAGTGTTGCAATAAACATATGTGTACATGAGTCTTTATAGTAGAATGATTTATAATCCTTTGGGTATATACCCAGTAATGGGATTGCTGGGTCAAATGGTATATCTGGTTCTAGATCTTTGAGGAATCACCACACTGTCTTCCATAATGGTTGAACTAATTTACACTCCCACCAACAGTGTAAAAGCGTTACTATTTCTCCACAGTCTCTCCAGCATCTGTTGTTTCCTGACTTTTAATGATCACCATTCTAACTGGCATGAGATGGTATCTCACTGTGGTTTTTGATTACCATTTCTCTAAAGACCAGTGATGATGAGCTTTTTTTTCTTCATATGTTTGTTGGTTGCATGAATGTCTTCCTTTGAGAAGTGTCTGTTCACTCATTTGCCCACTTTTTGATGGGGTTGTTTAGTTTTTCTTGTAAATTTGTTTAAGTCCCTTGTAGATTCTGAATATATTAGCCCTTTGTCAGATGAATAGATTTCAAAAATTTTCTCCCAATTTGTAGGCTGCCTATTCACTCTGATGATAGTTTCTTTTGCTCTGCAGAAGCTCTTTAGTTTAATTAGATTCCATTTGTCAATTTTGGCTTCGGTTGCCATTGCTTTTGTTTTTCTTGTCATAAAGTCTTTGCCCGTACCTATGTCCTGAATGGTATTGCATAATTTTTCTTCTGGGGTTTTTATGGTTTTAGGACTTACGTTTCAGTCTTTAATTCATCTTGAGTTAATTTTTGTATAAGGAGAAAAGAAGGGGTCCAGTTTCAGTTTTCTGCATATGGCTAGCCAGTTTTCCCAACACCATTTATTAAATAGGGAATCCTTTGCCCATTGCTTGTTTTTGTCAGATTTGTCAAAGATCAGATGGTTGCAGATGTGTGGCATTATTTCTGAGGTCTCTGTTCTGTTCCATTGGTCTATATATCTGTTTTGGTACCAGTAAAATGCTGTTTTGGTGATTGTAGCCTTGTAGTGTAGTTTGAAGTCAGGTAGCGTGATGCCTCCAGCTTTGTTCTTTTTGCTTAGGATTGTGTTGGCTATGTGGGCTCTTTTTTGGTTCCGTATGAACTTTAAAGTAGTTTTTTCCAATTCTGTGAAGAAAGTCATTGGTAGCTTGATGGGGATAGCATTGAATCTATAAATTACCTTGGGCAGTATGGCCATTTTCACAATATTGATTCTTCCTATCCATGAGCATGGAATGTTTTTCCATTTGATTGTGTCCTCTCTTATTTCCTTGAGCAGTGGTTTGTAGTTCTCCTTGAAGAGGTCCTTCACATCTATTGTAAGTTGTATTCCTAGGTATTTTATTATCTTTGTCACAGTTGTGAATGAGTGTTCACTCATGATTTGACTGTCTATTACTGGTGTATAGGAATGCTTGTGATTTTTGCCCATTGATTTTGCATCCTGAGACTTTTCTAAAGTTGCTTGTTAGCTTAAGGAGATGTTGGGCTGAGACAATGGAATTTTCTAAATATACAATCATGTCATCTGCAAACAGCGACAGTTTGACTTCCTCTCATTCTATTTGAATACATTTTATTTCTTTCTCTTGCCTGATTGACCTGGCCAGAAATTCCAATACTATATTAAATAGGAGTGTTGAGAGAGGGTGTCCTGAATGGGCAAAAGCTGGAAGCATTCCCTTTGAAAACCGGGACAAGAGAGGGTGTCTTGTGCCAGTTTTCAAAGGGAGTGCTTCCAGCTTTTGCCCATTCAGTATGAAACTGGCTGTGGGTTTGTCAAAAATATCTCTTATCATTTTGAGGTAGTTTCATCAATACCTAGTTTATTGAGAATTTTTAGCATGAAGGGGTGTTGAATTTTATTGAAGGCCTTTTCAGCATCTATTGAGATAATCATGTGGTTTTTGTCAATGGTTCTGCTTATGTGATGGATTATGTTTATTGATTTGCGTATGTAGAACCAGCCTTGCATCCCAGGGATGAAGCCAATTTGAACAAGGTGAATAAGCTTTTTGATGTGCTGCTGGATTCATTTTACCAGTATTTTATTGAGGATTTTTGCTTTGATGTTCATCAGGGATATTGGCCTGAAATTTTCTTTTTTTGTTGTGTACCTCCCAGGTTTTGGTATCAGGATGACACTGGCCTCATAAATTGAGTTAGGGAGAAGTCCTTCCTTTTCAATTGTTTGGAATAGTTTCAGAAGGAATGGTACCAGCTCCTCTTTGTAACTGTGGTAGAATTCAGCTGTCAATCTGTGTGGTCCTTGGTTTTTTTTTTTTGTTGGCAGACTATTAATAACTGTTTCAATTTCAGAACTTGTTATTGTTCTGTTTAGGAATTCTACTTCTTCCTAGTTTAATCTTGAGAGGGTGCATGTGTCCAGGAATTTATCCATTTCTTCTAGATTTTATAGTTTATTTGTGCAGAGGTGTTTATAGCAATCTCTGATGGTAGTTTTTATTTCTGTGGGATCGGTGGTGATATCCTCTTTATCTTTTTTTTATTGTGTCTATTTGATTCTTCTCTTTTTTCTTCTTTATTCTGGCTAGAGATCTATCTATTTTGTTAATTTTTTGAAAAAACCAGGTCTTGGATTCATTGATTTTTTGAAGGGTTTTTCGAATCTCTATCTCCTTCACTTCTGCTCTGAGCTTAGTTGTTTCTTGTCTTCTTCTAGCATTTGAATTTGTTTGCTCTTGCTTCTCTAGTTCCTTTAATTGTGATGTTAGGGTGTTGATTTTAGATATTTCTGCTTTCTCCTGTGGGCATTTTATGCTATAAATTTCCCTCTAAATACTGCTTTAAATGTGTCCCAGAGATTCTGGTATGTTGTGCCCTAATTCTCATTGGTTTCAAGGAAATTATTTCTGCCTTAATTTCGTTATTTACCCAGTAGTCATTCAGGAGCAGGTTATTCAGTTTGTAGGTGGTTGTGCTGTTTTGAGTAAGTTTCTTAACCCTGAGGTCTAATTTTATTGTACTGTGGTTTGAGAGACCGTTATGATTTTCATTATTTTGCATTTGCTGAGGAGTGTTTTATTTCTAATTATGTGGTCAATTTTAGAATAATTGCGATGTGGTGATGAGAAGAATGTATATTCTGTTGATTTGGGGTGGAGAGTTCTGTAGATGTCTATTAGGTCCACTTGGTCCAGAGCTGAGTTCAAGTTCTGAATATCCATGTTAATTTTTAGTCAGGTTGGTCTGTCTTATATTGACAGTAGGGTATTAAAGTCTCCCACTGTTATTATGTGAGAGTCTAAGTCTCTTTATACGTCTCTAGGAACTTGCTGTATGAATCTGGGTGCTCCTGTATTGGGTGCATATATATTTAGGATACTTGATTCTTCTTGTTGCATTGATCCCTTTACCATTATGTAATGCCCTTCTTTGTTTCTTTTGATCTTTGTTGGTTTAAAGTCTGTTTTATCAGACACTAGCATTGCAACCCCTGCTTTTTTTTTTTTTTTGCCTCCCTTTTGCTTGGTAAATATTCCTCCATCCCTTTATTTTGATTCTATGTATGTCTTTTGCACATGAGATGGGTCTCCTGAATACAGTGCACAGATGGGTCTTGACTATCCAATTTGCCAGTCTATGTCTTTTAATTAAGGTATTTAGCTCTTTTACATTTAAGGCTAATATTGATATTTGGGAATTTGATCCTGTCATTATGATGCTATCTGGTTATTGGTTATTTTGCCCATTAGTTGATGTAGTTTCCTTACAGTGTCAATGGTCTTTATAATTTGGTATGTTTTTGTAGTGGTTGGTACCTTTTTTCCTTTCCATATTTAGTGCTTCCTTCAGGAGCTTTTATAAGGCAGGCCTGTTGTTTACAAAATCTTTCAGCATTTTCTTCTCTTTAAAGGATTTTATTTTTCCTTCACTTGTGAAGCTTAGTTTGGCTGGATATGAAATTCTGGACTGATAATTCTTTTCATTACGAATGTTGAATGTTAGTCCCCACTCTCTTCTGGCTTGTAGGGTTTCTGCAGAGAGATCTGCTGTTAGTCTGATGGGCCTCCATTTATGGATAACCTGACTTGTCTCTCTGGCTGCCCTTAATATTTTTTCCTTCATTTCAACCTTGGTGAATCTGACGTTTATGTGTCTTGGAGTTCCTCTTCTTAAGGATTATCTTTGTAGTGTTTTCTGTATTTCTTGAAGATCAATGTTTTCCTGTCTTGCTAGGCTAGGAAAGTTCTGGTGTATAATATTTTGAAGAGAGTTTTCCAACTTGGTTCCATTCTCCCCATCACTTTCTGGTACAACAGTCAAATGTAGGTTTGCTCTTTTCACATAGTACCATATTTCTTTGGGGCTTTGTTCATTCCTTTTCATTCATTTTTCCCTAATTTTGTCTTCATGCTTTATTTTGTTAAGTTGATCTTCAGTCTGTGATATCCTTTCTTCCGCTTGATCATTTTGGCTATTGATACTTTTGTATGCTTCATGAAGTTCTCATGCTGTGTTTTTCAGCTCCATCAGGTCATTTATGTTCTTCTCTAAAGTGGTTATTCTAGTTAGCAATTCTTCTAAACTTTATTCAGTGTTGTTAGCTTCCTTGCATTTGGTTAGCACTTGCTTGTTTAGCTCGGATGAGTTTGTTATTACCCACCATCCGAAGCCTACTTTTTTCACTTCCTCAAACTCATTCTCTGTCCAGTTTTGTTCCCTTGCTGGCGAGTAGTTGTGATCCTTTGAAAGAGAAGAGGTGTTCTGGCTTTTGTAATTTTTATCTTTTATTGTGGTTTTTCCTCATTTTCGTGGATTTATCTTCCTTTGGTCTTTGATGTTGGTGACCTTTGGATTGGGTTTCTGTGTGGATGTCCTTTTTGTTGATTTTGATACTCCTCTTTGCTGTTTGTTAGTTTTCCTTCTAACAGACCCCTCTGCTGCAGGTCTGCTGGAGTTTGCTGGAGGTCTGCTCCAGACTGCTTGCCTGGGTATCACCAGCAAAGGCTGCAGAACAAAGATTGCTGCCGGTTCCCTCCTCTGGAAGCTTTGTCCCTGAGGGGCACCCACCAGATGTCAGCCGGAGCTCTCCTGTATGAGGTGTCTGTTGATCTTTTCAGGGAAGTATCTCCCAATTAGGAGGCACAGGGGTCAGGGACCCACTTGAGGATGCAGTCTGTCCCTTAGCAGAGCTTGAGTGCTATGCTGGGAGATCTGCTGCTCTCTTCAGACCCAGTAGACAAGAACATTTAAGTCTGCTGAAGCTGCACCCACAGCCCCCATTTCCCCAGATCTTCTGTCCCAGGGAGATGGGAGTTTTATCTATAAGCTTCTGATTGAGGCTTCTGCCTTACTTTTTGGGATGCCCTGCCCAGACAGGAGGAATCCAGAGAGGCAGTCTGGCTACAATTAGGTTCTGTCCAGTTTGAACTTTCCAGAGGTTTTGTTTACACTGTGAGGGGAAATCCACCTACTCATGCCTCAGTGATGGTGAAAGCCCCAACCCCCACCAAGCTGGAGTGTCCCAGGTCGACTTCAGACTGCTCTACTGGCAGCGAGAATTTCAAGTCAGTGGATCTTAGCTTACTGGGCTCTGTCGGGGTGGGACCTGCTTAGCTAGACCATTTGGTTACTTGACTTCAGCCCCCTTTCCAGGGGAGTGAATGGTTCTGTCTTGGTTGAGTTCCAGGTGCCACTGGGGTATGAAAATAAATTCCTGCAGCTAGCTTGGTGTCTGCCCAAATGACCACCCAGTTTTGTGCTTGAAACCCAGGGCCCTGGTGGTGTAAGCACCCGAGGGAATCTTCTGGTCTGTGGGTTGCAAAGACCATGGGAAAAGCGTAGTATCTGAGCTGGAATGCACTGTTTCTCGTGGAAAAGACTCATGGCTTCCCTTGGCTGGGGGAGGGAGTTCCCCAACTACTTGTGCTTCCCAGGTGAGGATATGCCACACCCTGCTTCGGCTCACCCTCCCTGGGCTGCACCTACTCTCTAACCAGTCCCAGTGAGATGAGCCGGCTACCTCAGTTAGAAACACAGAAATCACCCGCCTTCTGTATTGATCTCGCTGGAAACTGCAGACCGGAGCTGTTTCTATTCAGCCATCTTACCAGCCACCCCTTCTCCTCCACTGTTGTTATACTGCTTTCTATTTCTCTCTCTCTCTTTTTTTAAAGTTCTGTTTATATTTGTTTTATAAATCTGTGTTCTTCAATGTTAGACACGTATGTATTTAGGATTATTATTTATTAAAACTTTCAAAATCAATTTTTTTTAAAAATTGTCTTTTTATTATTATATAAAGACCTCTGTCTTTTATAAGTCTGTTTGCTTTTCATTCCTGTTTCCATGTTTTTTCATTTCTTTACCTTTAGTCTATAAATATCCATACCAGTAAAATGACTTTATTTTAAGCAATATGTAGTTGTTTCATGGTTTTTAAAAATCCATTTTACTAATCTATATTTTTCAAGCAGAGAATTTAATGTATTTACATTCAAGGTTAATTGAGATGTGAAATTTTATTCTGGTCATAATATTAATTGTTATCTTGTTGCTTTGTGGATTCTTTGTTTGTTTTGTCTAAAGTCTGTAATTTTGGTTTGGTAGAGTTCTGTCATGTTGTTATCTGATTTCTCTCTTCCTCATTTGTGTAACTGTCTTATAAGTCCTGTGAGTTTTTTACTTTTGTGTGTTTTAATGATGGCAAGTATTAACCTTTTGTTTCCATATTTTTAACTCTGAGCATTTCTTGTAGTGTTGGTTTAGTGGTGATGAATTGCCTTAGCATTTACTCTTCTGGAAAAGACTATTTCTTCTTTATTTATGAAGCTTATTCCAACAGAATATAAAATTCATGGTTGACAGCTGTTTTTCTTCAAACATTGTTAAAATAGAATCCCAATATATAATGGCATGTAACAGTGGACTGAGAAGTCTGCTGTTAGTCTGATGGCATTTCTTTTGCAAGTGACTAGAAACTCTTCTCTTGCTGATTTTAGGATTTTTTTTCTCCAGGTTGACTTTAGATAGTCTGATGACTGTAGTCTTGGCAAACTTCATCTTACAATGTATTTTTCTGGTGTTCATTTCTCCTCTTGTATCTGAATGTTTAAATCTGTTTCTATACTAGGGAAGTCTTAATTATTTTCTTAAATAGGTTTACAAATCATTTGCTCTTTTTTTGTCCCTTGGTAATAAGAATGATTCATAAAGTTTATCAGTTTGGCTGCATAGTATTCCATGGTGTATATGTGCCACATTTTCTTAATCCAATCTGTCACTGATGGACATTTGGGTTGATTCCAAGTCTTTGCTATTGTGAATAGTGCTGCAAATAAACATACGTATGCATGTGTCTTATAGCAGCAGCATAATTTATAATCCTTTGGGTATCCTGTAGCCGAAGGCTAGCTGCATGGTACATCTAGTTCTAGATCCTTGAGGAATTGCTACTTCTGTTTCTCTGGTAATGGTTGAATCTAGTTTACAATCCCAACCAAACAGTGTGTGTAAAGCAGTTCTATTTCCAGCATCCTCTCTAGCACCTTAAGTCTGTTTCCTGACTTTTAATGATCGCTTATTCGAATCAAAGTGGAGATGGTGTATTCCATTGGTTTTGATTTGTACTTCTGATGGCCAGTGATGATGAGCATTTTTCATATGTCTGGCTGCATGAATGTCCTCTTTGAGAAATGTCTGTTCATATCCTTTGCCCACTTTTGATGGGGTTGTTTGTTTTTCTTGTAAATTTGTTGGAGTTCTTTTAGGCCCTGGATATTAGCCCTTTGTCAGATGAGGCAGAATTGCAAAATTCTCTCTCCTCCTATCTCTGTAGGTTGCCTGTTCAATTTGATGGTAGTTTCCTTTTGCTGTGTGAAGCTCTCTTAGTTTTAATGAGGATCCATTTGTCAATTTTAGCTTTGCTGCTGGCTTTTTGGTGTTTTTAGAGACATGAAGCCCTTTCTGCCTATGCCGGTGTCCTGAAATGGTACTACTCTAGGGTTTCTCCTCTCTAGGATTTTGGCGGTATTAGGGTCTGACATTTAAGTCTCTAATCCATCTTGGAATTAATTTTCGTATAAGGAGTAAGGGTGCTGATCCAGCTCTCAGCTACCTATGGCTAGCCACCCTCTCTCAGCACCCATTTATTAAATAGAAACTCCTTTCCCCATTTCCCCTTGCCTTTTCTCAGGTTTGTCAAAGATCAGGATAGCTGTAGATGTGGTATTATTCTGAGTAGACTCTGTCTGTCTCCATTGGTCTAAAGGATGAGTTTATGTCCCTTTGGACATGCATGCAGCTGGAAAACCATCATATCTCCTCCTAGCAAACTACTGCTGGCAGAATATTAAAAACTAAACACACCGCATGTTCCCTACCCCAGGTGGAACCAAGTCACCAGAGATCACTTTTGACTGGTGGAAGGGAACACTGGGCACACCGGGGCCTATCATGGGAAGGGGAGGGATTGTACTGGGGAGTTATACCTGGATGTGGAAATGACGAGTTGATGGGGTGCAGCAGACTAATATGGCACAAGTGCATATATATAAATAAACCTGTATGTTATGCACATAAATCTCTCTACAACTTAAAAAGTATAATAATACTAAATAAATAAAAAAAATAAAAGAACAAATAAACAAAAAAAAAAGTTTATCAGTTTGTCCTCTGAAAAGCTTCACTATTTTTTTTTTTTTTTTTGAGATAGGTCTTGCTTTGCTGTCCAACCTGAGTGCAGAAAATTCATCATAGGCCACTGCACTCCAAACTCTGGCCTGCAATCTCTGCCTTAGCCCTCCCTCAAGTGCTGGGACTACAGGCACATGCCACTCCACTATGCCTAGCTAATTTTTTAAACTTTTAAATTTTTTTTGCGCAGATTGGGTCTCACTATATTTCTTAAGTTGGTCCCAAACTCTTGGCCTCAAGTGATCCCCCCTGAAATTACAGGCATGAACCAATGTGCCAGGTATGTTTATTCTTTTTAAATATTTTTCTTTATTTTTGTTTAACCAAATTAATGAAAAAGACCTGTATTCAAGTTCTGAGATTTCATCTTCTGCTTGGTCTGTTGTTGAAAATTTCAACTGTATTTTTAAGTTCCTTCAATACTTTTGTATTTCCAGAGGTTCTGTTTTTTTATTAAGATATCTATCTATCTATCTATCTATCTATCTATCTATCTATCTACCTACCTACCTACCTACCTGGTCAATTTCTTGTTTATATCCCAAATTGATTTTCTGATTTCTTTGTGTTAGTTTTCAGGTTTCTTTTGAATCTCCATTACCTTCTTTAAAATCAATAGTTTGAATTTTGTTTCTGGCATGTCAAAATTTTTATTTTGATTAGGATCAATTGTTAGAAAGTTAGTGCAATCTTTTGAGGGTGCTGTAACACCCTGCTTTTTCATACTTTCATAATTGTTGTCTGGGAAAGATTTTATTGCTCCTTCTTTCTGAAAGACAGCTTGGCTGTGTATAATATTCGTGGATCACAATTTTCTTCATTCAATATTTTGAATATATCTTCATTTTCTCCCCACCTGTAAGGTTTCTGCTGCAAAAACTGCATTTGTTTTATGGGAATTCCCTTATTGTAACTTGGGGCTATTCTCTTGTTTTTAGAATTTCCTCTTTGTCTTTCACTCATGACATTTTGACTATAAAATGCCTTGGGGAGGACTTTTAGGGTTGAATTTATTTGGGGGCTTTTAATCTCCCAAGGTTTGGGTGTCTATATCTTTCCCTACACTTGGTAAGTTTTCAGCTATTATTTCAGCAAAATTTTTTTTTCAAACTATTTTCTATCTCTTCTTTTGGAATTCTCATGATAAAATTTGCAGGCTTATGGTGTCCCATAAGTTTTGTAAACTTTCTTTACTCTTTTTTATTCTTATATATATTTTTTCAAACTGGTTAATTTCAAATGCCTATCTTCAAGTTTAGTGATTCTTTCTTCTGCTCAATCAAGTCTCCTATTGCAGCTCTCTATTGTATTTTTTATTTAATTATTGAATTCTTCAGCTGCAACATTACTTCTTTTTGTTGAATTTCTTGTTCATATATTAAGTCGTTTTTCTTATTTTTTGATTTATCTATCTATATTTTTGTTTCTAATTGAGTTTCCTTTTCATTATTATGAATTCCTTCTCCAGCAATTTGTTGATTTCCCTTTCATTCATGTCAGTTACTAGAGTTATTAGTGTCTTTTGGTGATGTCATATTTCCTTACTTTTTCATATTTTTTTTTTGTGTGTCCCTGCATTGATGTCTGTGTGTCTGGTGGAACAATCACCTCTTTCAACATTTGAGTGGATTTCATAGAGAAAGATTTTTGCCTGCAGTGGAGTCTTAGTGTGTTGGTTGGAAAGGGTATGGTTATTCTGTTTCCGCATAGCTGCAGTGATATAGTCTCCAAGCAGCTTCTTCAGCTGTTTTCATTATCATCAATAACTGGAGGTCCTCAGTGTCTTAGGCTCCGGAAGTTTGTAGTAGTCATGGTGGCAGTGTAGGTTATTAATGTTTTCTGTCATGAGAGCTCCTGAGATCCTTCTATTCTCACTTTCCTCACAATGGAGAGACATAGTTGAAGAGATTCCTCTTCTCATTACATCTTACAGCTTCCAAACAGCAGGATTCCAGCAGATACAGGTGCTTGGACAATGTGGGGCTGAGGGTCCTAGGTTCAGAGTCTCACAAACCTATTGTGGCACTTGGGCCTTGGAATGCAGGTTCACCCTCTGTTGCAGGGTTGGTTGGTTGCTCACAGCACCAGGATCTGTGGCTCTGAGACACCCCCTGGCAGCTTGGATCCAGGGGGTTCTGTTGTACTGTGATTCCACCCTCAATGAGGAGGGCACAGCCCTGGCCTGATTCCAGGGAGGAAGGGTACTCTGAAGTTTCAATCCTAGGGTGCAGAGTATAACTATAATTTGGAAACCTGAGCCCCTAGGGCTCAGTGGCAGCTTGGGTCCTTGGTGATGAGGCACCATGTAGAACCTAGACTCTGGACCCCAGGATGGTGGGTCTTGGCAATAATGCAGACTCTGTGAGGCCAGGTACAGCAGCAGCAGTGGTGGCAAGAATCCAAGAATGACTGTTGTTTGGGCCCTTGGAGGAATGGAGCAGCACAGTGATGACTCAGCTCCCTGGGGACTGGGGTCTTTTGGTATCTCAGACTCTAGGAGGCTAGTCCAGTTCTAGGGAAGAAGGGTACTAGAGTTGTTTGTCCTGTATGGTGGGGTGTTTTAGCTCAGCTACTGCTCTTTTATAGTTAGTACATTTAACATTGGATAGAAAAAACACTGATTTATCTGAGCTTCCACTTATTTCCTTTAAGAGATCCAAGTTTTCCTCCTAACCCTGAATGTATTTTCTTCTTAAAACTTTCTAAATATTTCACAACTAGGATCAGAGTTGATTGTAGATTTCCTATGACAATGGCTGTTATCACTGATTCCAGTTTGATCAAATATTAACCTATACCATTCTTACCAATTCTGAGCTGTCCTTAAAGATGAGGAAGGATTTACTTTGAACCAGAATATGTTATTATTTATTAGACTTCTCAAATATACTTGGATATTTCAATTTTTATATGCTTTTTCTTGAAGAGCTCAATTTATGGACAGATGGATAACTCAGCAGGAAACTCATAACACTTTTCCTGGCCAACTATGAACCAGTGGTCCAACATAAGGTTCAGGTACCCTGACTTTCTCCTAAGTCATGGAAACTTATCAGTTACCCTCTTCCTTGAGAAATTGGGAAACACCATTTATCTTCTCTTGTTGTGTGTATTAACCTTGGTATCCTATAGTTGATTCTCAGTCTCAAAGTCTTTATTCTTCCTCTCAGGAGACCTGACATATTCCAGTATAAATAGTAGGCCTAGATGCTTGCAATAATGTCCAGGTGGTCCCAAATTGTCACCCCCTATTAGATTACCCATCACTATCTAAGCTTACTCTCTTCCACTTGCCAAATGACCTCTCACTCCATAAAGATGACAAGTCACTTAAGGATTAGAAAATATCTAACAGAGGATTTTTGCCCCTTTCACTGGGGAGTAGAACAGTTAAGAAAAATACTGTGAACATTTATTCCAAACTTTTATTATGATAGGGCATTTATTCTGTAAACTTTTCTTTTAATTCTTTTTCTTGAAGATTTCTCTTAGGAGCAAAATAAATTCTATCAGATTTTGCTGATTACTGAAAAGTTAATTTTTTAATCCAGTGGCCACATTAAAAAAAACCAGCCCATATTATTTCTTATCAATCGATAAGTACTGTGGTAATGCAAACTATGGACAAAAAGTAAACAAGCAGCAATAGAAATCTGCTATCCTAGTAAAATTATAAGATGTATTTTACTATTCAACAGAAGTTCTTTGTATGTGATTCCCTTTACCTGTTCATTAGATTATTTAGACTAATGAACACCAAATAAAATGAGCAATAAATTTCTTAAAATTCTCTTTGTGAGAAACTTTTTGGATGTCAAGAGAAAGAAAAGCCTAAGCAGTTGTGCTAGGGTAATTCACTGAATGTTGACATAAATATGTCTCACTGGAAGAGAAGTGAAGTTTGTGTTTAGGGTGGAATATTGATTATGGCTCATTCACTGAGACCTACCAGTAAAAATGAATTAATTTTAACTTATTATCTTTTGAATCCTGAAATAAAATAAAGAAACTGAGTCAGTTGTAATCCTTATGTCTCTGACTAGGTCTAAGCCAGAAATAAGCCAAGGAGAGATTCCAACTTTTTTTTTCCTGATAAAACAACCTGAATGTGTGGGCTCTTCCCACAATGAATAGAAGGGGAGGGGCATTATAAAAGGGAGTCATTATAAAAAGAGGGGTGTTATATAAAGGACAATGACAGTCATAATATAGACTTTTGTGGTATACAGTTTATTTATTTAACTGGTGTCTTGAGACTGATTTCTCATAGAAGAGTGAGTCAAACAATAATGGCACCCAGTGGAGTCACTTCATGGTCCCAAGAAGGTGAGTTGTTATTATTTTTATCACATTTGTCATCAGCTCCAATTATACTGGCAGAAAATACCTAGGAAATGAAAGCATCCTGTTTGCAATGAAGTAATAGAAAGGAAAACAAGGAAATGGATGTCCATTGCCATTTATTTTCTTTTATAGTCCAATTCTAGATAAACCACAATGATGAGATAGGAAAGATTTACATAAACTATTTTCTGATTCCTCAAGCTTGTTCAGGAGCCATTCTGTAAGTTATCTTTTTCTAGGCTTTTATGTTCAGTCTTCCTATAAGAACCAGTAAGTACCACTGAATACAGACAAGTCTTGAAGAACTTCTCTAAATCTTAATTTGCTCTCTCTGCTACATAAGCTGAGTAAATGAACAATTGAATTACAGTGGTTTTATTTTCAAGTCAAGTGAAATTCAAGTTTGTAAAAAACTTAAAAATCTATAGAAATAACAAAAAAATTAAAATGAAGCAAAGATATTTATATAATACAATTTATAAAACAAATACAATAACAATAAATCAATGTGTAGTTTGAAGAGCTACAGTAATTAAATTAGTAAGCAATTACAGCTATTTAACAGGATGGAGATACAATGTAAACAAAGTACATAAAAGAAAAAACAGACAAAAAAACCAACATCAACAAACCACAAAACATCCACTAAACAAATAGATGTAATGTAGTTTTGGGCTTACTATTGATCTTTTTATAAATTTTTTAAATTGGTAGATACTTGTAAAGTTTTCTTTGTGTTAGTTTTACCTTGGGGTTGGGATGAAATAGAGAAACCAGATTTCAGCTCATGTTTGAGAACTTTTCTTTACAGATAATTTCCCAGTTGTTCAAAAGGAAAAACAAGGGTCATGCTAATGTTAGGAGTTTAGAGTTTAAGTATGCTCAAGTATCAAACTTTGCTCTGTTCCATAAGGCCCAAGAGGAAAATGTTCTGAATTATTAAAGTTGTTTTCCTTTATAGTTAAGGCAACAGTACGTAGAACTCCCGTTTTTCTCTGCCTTATTTTTACAAAGCAAATCAGTGAGAATGACTTCTCTCTTCTCTTATCTGCGTTCTCCATCATTTTGTTTAGGAGCTTTTGAGTTTGAGGGCATGGTGAAAACCACTTCACTTTTGATGAACAAAAGTTAGGAGGTTTACTCTTAAAGTTAGGAATCTTGACACAGACTGGGGCTGCTGTTGTGGTCATTACATACAACCTAATGGAACTATGCTCTGATACCCAGTCACACTTTATAAATTCTTTCCAGGATGAGAAAAATGGAGAATTGTGCCATTTATCCTTGGCACAGGAAGAAATATTAATATCATGCTTCAAGTGGAAACAAACCCACACCTGTGACATTTTTCCACTAGAGGTGGAGAGAGTAGGATGGGTGAGAACTTTTCTTCCCCTTTGACTCTGTAACCATTTATGTGTTTTTCATATTTTTTAATGCCTGAGATTAAGAAGTGATTAGTTCAGTCAAGTCAAGTGAAAATGCTTGTTGGCTGTATGAATGTCTTCTTTTGAGAACTGTCCGTTCATATCCTTTGCCCACTTTTCAATGGGGTTGTTTGTTTTTTTCTTGTAAATTTGTTTCAGTTCTTTGTAGGTTCTGGATATTAGCCCTTTGTCAGATGACTAGATTGCAAAAATTTTCTCCCATTCTGTAGGTTGCCTGTTCACTCTGATGGTAGTTTCTTTTGCTGTGCAGAAGCTCTTTAGTTTAATTAGATCCTGTCATCAATCTCCCTGGCTTCTACTGCTGCTTTGGGTGCCTTTAGACACAGTCCCTGTCCATGCCTCATGTCCTGAAATGGCACACTCCCAGGCCTTGTTCCCAGGCCTGAATTTATTTATTATTATTATGTTTTAAGTTGTAGGTATATGTGTATAATGTAGATGAGTTATATATGTATATTTCTAGAAGTATGTTGGTCTACATGCACCCCATCAACCAACTCTGCCATTTATATCAGGTATAACTCCCAATGCAATCCCTCCTCCCTCTTCCCTCCCTCTCCCCATGATGTGGCCCTGTGTGTGATGCTGCCCTCTTCCTGAGTCCATGATCTCATTGTTCAGTTCCCCACCCCAAGGAGTGAGAAATACATGTGTTTGGTTTTCTGTTCCTGTGATAGTTTGCTGGCAATGATGGTTTCCAGCTGCATCTTATGTCCTCAAGCAAAGGACACAAATCCCATCCCTTTTATGGCTGCATAGCATTCCATGGTGTATATGTGCCATATTTTAACTAGTCTGTCACTGATGGACATTGGGGTTGATTCCAAGTCTCTTTAAGCACAGGAATAGAGCTGTAACATACGCAGGCATGCAGTCTCTTTAGAGCAGCATAATTTAATCTTGTATATACCTAGTAATGGATGATATTGAGGCGGGAAAGACGAAGTTCTAGGGATCCTTTGAGAATCACACCGTTCTCCATAATGGTTGAACTTGTTTCATAATCCCACCAACAGTGTAAAGGTTCCGGATTTCTCCATTACATCCCTCCAGCACCTGTTGCTCCCCTGACTTTTAATGATCGCGACTTAATCCGGAAAAAAGGAGATGGCATCCTACTGCGGTCTTGATCTGGTACTCTCTGATGGCCAGTGATGATGAGCATTTCTTCACATGTCCGTTACTGTAGCCAAATCGTCTCTTTGAGAAATGGCCCGCCCAGTATCCTTGCCCAATTTCTTTTTGATGTGGGGCTGTTTTGTTTTTTTCTTGTAAATTTGTTTTGAGTTCTTTGTAGGTTCTGGATATTAGTCTCTTTGTCAGATGAGTAGGATTTGCAAAAATTCTTCTCCCATTCTGTAGCTGCCTGTCCACTCCATTGTAGTTCTTTTGGCTGTGTGCAGCTCCCTCAGCCTAAATGTGAGATCCCACTCACTGACCTTAGCTTCTGCCGCCGCCGTTTCTGTGCTCTTAGATAATGAAGTTTCGGCCTCCATGCCCATGTCCTGAAATGCAGGCTCACCTAGGTTTTCCTCTAGGATCTTTTATGGCATTAGGTCTAACATCTAAGTCCAATCCATCTTGAATTCAATTTCGTATAAGGAGTAAGGAAAGGATCCAGTTTCCAGCTTTCTCTACTCTATGGCTTAGCTAATTCTAGCACCATTTATTAAATAGGGAATCCTTTCTCATTTCTTTGTTTCTTCCTAGGGTTTTAGTCAAAGATCAGATGAATGTAGATGTGTGGTATTATTTCCCCTGAGGCCTCTGTTCTGTCTCCCATTGGTCGATATCTCTGTTTTGGTACCAGTACCATGCTGTTTGCCACGTAGCCTTGTGGTATAGTTTTAAGTCAGGTGAAATGGATGTCTCCAGCTTCTTGTTCTTGATTCTAGGGATTGTCTCTTTGGATGTGGGCTCTTTTTGGTCTCCCATATATGGAACCTCACCCAAAACCTGTTCGGTCTGAACTGCAACGCCCCAAAGCAGTATGGCTTACTTTTACGATATTGATCTTCCTATCCATGAGTATTATATGTTCTTCCATTTGTTTGTAGGTCTCTTTTATTTCATTGAGTGTGGCTCTGCAGTCCTCCCTGAAGATATCCCTATGTCCCCCTGTGCTTCTGACCTCTATATTTCTGAGTCTTTGAAGCAATTGTGGAATGGAAGTCTAGCCATGATTTGGCTCTGTGTTTGTCTGTTATTGTATAAGAATGCTTGTGATTTTTGTACATTTAATTTTGTATCCTGAGATTTTATTAGTTGCTTTATCAGCTTATGAGATTTTGGGCTGAGATAAATGGGGTTTCTAAATATAACCAAGCAAGCCATCTGCAAATAGGGATAATTTGACTTCTTCTTTTCCTAACTGAATAATTCCCTGATTTCTGGTTTTAATTGCTCCTACAAACCAACACTAAGTGCTGAAATAGGAGGGTGAGGAGAGGGCATCCCCTGTCTTGTGCCAGTTTCAAAGGAATTTTCCAGTTTTTGCCTATCTGAAATATTGGCTGGGGTTTGTTTGCAATAGCCATATTATTTTGAGGTACGTCTCCATCAATACTGAATTCTATTGGAGCATTTTTAGCATGAAGGGCTGTTGAATTTTGTCAAAGCCTTTCTGCATCTATTGAGATAATTCATGTGGTTCTTGTCTTTGGTTCTGTCGAGATGCTGGATTATGTCATTGATTTCCAGTGAATGTGAAGAAGTAGCCCTTTGTATCCTAGGGATAGTTTTACTGATCATGGTGATGCTTTTGATGTAAGAATCCGGGGTTTGCCAGTATTTCATTGAGGATTTTGCATCGATGTTCACTGTGGACATTGGTCCAAAAATTTCTTTTGTTGTATCTCTGCCAGGCTTTGCATCAGGATGATGCTACCTCTCAAATGAGTTAGGAGGACTCTCTTTCTCATTGATTGAATAGTTTCAATAATGGTACCAACCTCCTTATACCTCTGGTGGTTCAGCCGTGAACCACCTGGTCCGGGATCTTTTGGTTGGTAGGCTACACTATCACGGCCTCCCACTCTAGAGCCCACATTGGCCCATATTCAGGGATTCAACCTCCTTCCTGGTTTAGTCTCTAAAGAGTGTAAGTGTCCAGAAGAACGTACTCTTCTAGGTTTCCAGTTTATTTTCTATGAGGCTCCAGTATCTCTGATGGTAGCTTGTATTTCCTGTGGGCCGGTGGTGATGCATCCCCTTTATCATTTTAATTGTGTTGGATTTGATTTCTTTTCTTCTTTCTTTTTAGCTGGGTCTCTATGAAGTGGTCTGCCTCAAATTTGTTGATCTTTTCAAAACCAACCCTTGATTCATGACTCTATGGCCTCAGTGTCCCATCCTCCCAGTCTCCGCCTGATCCTAGCTACTCCGCCTCCCAGCCTCTCAAATGTGTCTTGCTCTTGCTTCTTCAGTCTTAATCAAGTATGTTAGAGGTCAATTTTGATCATTCCTATTTCTCTTGTGGGCATTTCTAGTGCTATAAATTTCTCATATTAATTGCTTTAAATGTGTCCCAGAGGATTCTGGCATGCTGTATCTTTGTTCATTGGTTTCCTAAAGAATATCTTTTATTTCTGCCTTCACTTTGTTAAGTGTACCATAGCCATTCAGGAGCAGGTTGTTCAGTTTCCCATGTAGTTGAGCGGTTTTGATTGGAGTTTCCTAGTCCTGAGTCTGTTTGATTGCAGCACTGTGGTCTGAGAGACAGTTTGTTGCACTCTGTTCCTTTACATTTGCTGAGGAGTGGCTTTAGCTTCCCACCAGGTGGCTTCACCTGTGGAGGCACTGATGCTGAGGGGGGTAGTCATTCTGTTGATTTGGGGTGAGAGTTCTATAGATGTCTATTAGGTCTGGTTAAGGCAGAGATGAGCCCACCCTGGATATCCTTGTTAACTTTCTGTCTCGCCGATCCGTCCAATGCTGACAGTGTGGATGCTGAAGTCTCCCCTACTACTGGGTATGTGAGCCCAAGCCCCTGTGTCTCATGACCTTGGTTTTATGAATCCAGCCCTGCACCAAAAAGCACGGTGGATAGCTAGCCTCCCGCTGAATTGATCCCTCACCTACTATATGGGCTTTGTTCTTTATCTTTTATGGTTTAGTCTGTTTCTGACAGAGACTTAGGATTGTAAATCTCTGCTTTTTGCCTCTATTTGCTTGTAATCTTCCTCCACTTTTATTTTAGCCCATGTATGTCTCTTTCTTTGGTGTGGTGATGTAGCCCCTGCATGGCAGGACTGATGGGTCTGACTCTTTATCCAGCTTGCTAGTCTGTGTCTTTTCATTGGATACTGAACCCCATTTCTACATCACATTGGTGATCGTTGTGTGAACTTGATCCTGCCAATATGATATATTGAATCAATACTCTGTCTGTTACGATGCAGCTCTCCTCGAAATTTTGATGGTCTTTAGATTTTGGCATGTTTTGCAATGTATTGGTACCTGGTTGTTCTTTCCATGTTGAGGCTTCCTTCAGGTCTCTTTTTGTAGGCACGAAGTGGTGATAAAATCTCTACATTTGGCTATCCAGGCTATTCTATTTCTCCCTTTCCAATTTATGAAACTTAGCTCTGGCTGATATGAAATTCCCGGTAGCTCTAAAATTTCTTTAAGAATGCTGGTGTTCAATGGCCCCACCCTCTCCGGCTTCAGAGAGCTCCCACGAGAGACCAGGAGGCCCTGATGGGCTTCCTCTGTGTGGCAACCTGACTTTCTCTCCGTCTCAAGATCTTCCCTTCATTCCAACCTAAGTGAATCTGCAATTATGTGTCTTGAGTTGCCTCTCCTGAGGAGTATTCCTTTGTGGCGTCTCTGTATTTCCTGGGATTCGAAGTTCGCCACCGCCCTCGAATTAGGTTGGGGCCTTCCTGGGATGATATCCCAGAGGTTTCTTCAACTTGGTCTCCATTTTCCCTTAATTTCTAGGCACTTAACTAGATTTGGAGATTCCACCTTTACATAACCTGCTACTTCTTGCAGGCTTTGTTTTATTCTTCTTTTTCTTTTTGGTTTCTCTCGCCCATTTCATTCATTCTGATCCTCAATCGCTGATACTCTTCCAGCTGATCGAGTTGGTTACTGAAGTTTGTAATTTGTCACGTATTTCTTTTTCGTATCTTCATTCTTGTTTATGACTTCTTGCATTTACTCCATTTAGGCTGAATTTTCCACTTTTTGGTGATTTTTAGTTTTCTTTGTATTGTATGTAATTTTAGTTTTGAGAATGATGGATTGAAGTTTCTTTCTTATCTCTCGCCGCCACCTCCCTCCAGCTTGATCCGTTGCTGGCCATGAGCCGCTCCCTGTGATGTGCCTTTATTTTGAATTTCCAGCTTTTCTGCCCTCAGCTTTTTCCTCTATCTTGTGGTTTCTACCCTCAGTCTTTATGATGGGTGGATGTACTGATGGGTTTTAGTGCAGTGTCCTTCCTGCCTATAGCTCTCTTCTAATAGTCAGGGACTCCCAGCTGTAGGTCTGTTGAGATTGTTTGGGAGGTCCACTCTAGACTCCTGTTTGTTTGGGTATCAAGGGCAGAGCTGCAGTTATAGAAGATTTCTGAACAGCGAGTGTACCTGGTTCCTGACTCTTGCCGGAAGCCCCAGGTGCATTTCCACCCCTGTGAGGGGTGGCCAGACTGCCCCTAGTGCATGCTCCAGTTAGGCTAATTTGTGGGCCAGGGACCCACTTGAGCAGGCAGTCTGTCCCTTCAGATCCTCTAACTCTATGCTGTAGATCCACTGCTCTTTCAAAGCTGCTGACAGAGTCGGCGCCCGCAGAGGTCAGCTGCTTTTGCTGTTGTTGCTGCTGTTGTTGTTGTGTGAAGCTGTGCCCCGTCCCCAGAGGTGGAGCTCCATAGAGACAGGTAGATTTCTTTGAGCTGCCGTGAGCCCCACCCAGCAGCTGGATTTCCCAGCAGCTTCTGTTTCACCTACTTAAGCCCCTCAAATTGCGGCACCCTCCCCAGCCCTTCACAAGGCCTGAGTAGATTTCAGGATTATGTAGTGAGAAGGGTTTGGCGTGGGACCCTCCCGGCCAGGTGTGTGGATAAGTGATCCTCCTGGTGCGCCTGTTTGCTTAAAGTGCACATTGGGTGGAGCACTGTTGGGATTTTCCAGGGTAAGCTGTGTGTCTCAGTTCCCTGGCTAGGAAAAGGGATTCCCTTCCTACTCTATGCCCCAGGTGAGGTGGATGCCTCGCCTCATGCTCTAGCCTCGCTGGTCGGGCTGCAGCTGACTAGCACTGATCGTCCGCACTCCCCAGTGAACGAGGACAGTTCCAGTACCCTGAAGCTGAAAATGCAGAAATTCACTGCTCCTTCTGTGGCTGCCAAGGCTGGGAGTTGAGACTGGAGCTGTTCCTATTCGCCATCTTGCTCCTGCCTCCCTATTTTTATTATCTGTCTCTAGGGTTTTATTGTAATAGGTCTAACATTTCCAAGTCCTAAATCCATCTTGAATTAATTTCATATAAGGAGTAAGAAAGGATCCTAGTTTCAGCTTTCTACTTATGGCTAGCCAATTCTCCTAGCACCATTTATTGGGAGGCCAGGGAACTTTCCCCATTTCTTGTTTTTCTGAGGTTTGTCAAAGACCAGATGGCTATAGATGTGTGGTGTTATTTCTGAGGACTCTGTTCTGTTCCAGTGGTCTATATGTCTGTTTTGGTACCAGTACCATGCTGTTTTGGTTACTGTAGCCTTGTAATATAGTTTGAAGTCAGGTAGCATGATGCCTCCAGCTTTGTTCTTTTGACTTAGGATTGTCTTGGCAATGCGGGCTCTTTTTTGGTTCCATATGAACTTTAAAGCACTTTTTTCCAATTCTGTGAAGAAAGTCATTGGTACATTGATGGGGATGGCATTGAATCTATAAATTACCTTGGGCGGTATAGCCATTTTCACGATATTGCTTCTTCCTATCCATGAGCATGGTATGTTCTTCCATTTGTTTGTGTCCTCTTTTATTTCACTGAGCAGTGGTTTGTAGTTCTCCTTGAAGAGGTCCTTTACATCCCTAGTAAATTGGATTCCTATGTATTTCATTCTCTTTGAAGCAATTGTGAATGGAAGTTCATTCCTGATTTGGCTGTCTGTTTGTCTGTTACTGGTGTATAAGAATGCTTGTGATTTTTGCACATTAATTTTGTATCCTGAGACTTTGCTGAAGTTTCTTATCAGCTTAAGGAGATTTTGGGCTGAGACAACGGGGTTTTCTAAATATACAATGATGTCATCTGCAAACAGGGACATTTTGACTTCTTCTTTTCCTAACCGAATACCCTTGATTTCTTTCTCTTGCCTGATTGCCCTAGCCAGAACTTCCAACACTATGTTGAATAGAAGTGGTGAGAGAGGACATCCCTGTCTTGTGCCAGTTTTCAAAGGGAATTTTTCCTGTTTTTGCCCATTCAGTATGATATTAGCTGTGGGTTTGTCATAAATAGCTCTTATTATTTTGAGATACCTTCCATCAATACCGAATTTATTGAGCGTTTTTAGCATGAAGGGCTGTTGAATTTTGTCAAAAGCCTTTTCTGCATCTATTGAGATAATCGTGTGTTTTTTGTCTTTGGTTCTGTTTATGTGCTGGATTACGTTTATGAATCGCGTATGTTGAACCAGTCTTGCATCCCAGGGATGAAGCCCATTGGATCATGACGGATAAGCTTTTTGATGTGCTGCTGGATTTGGTTTGCCAGTATTTTATTGAGGATTTTTGCATTGGCGTTCGTCAGGGATATTGGTCTAAAATTCTCTTTTTTTGTTGTGTCTCTGCCAGGCTTTGGTATCAGGATGATGTTGGCCTCATAAAATGAGTTAGGGAGGATTCCCTCTTTTTCTATTGATTGGAATAGTTTCAGAATGAATGGTACCAGCTCCTCTTTGTACTTCTGGTAGAATTCAGCTGTGAATCCATCTGGTCCTGGACTTTTTTTGGTTGGTAGGCTATTAATTATTGCCTCAATTTCAGAGCCTGCTATTGGTCTATTCAGGGATTCAACTTCTTCCTGGTTTAGTCTTGGAAGAGTGTAAGTGTCCAGGAAATAATCCATTTCTTCTTGATTTTCTAGTTTATTTGCGTAGAGGTGTTTATAGTATTCTCTCATGGCAGTTTGTATTTCTGTGGGGTTGGTGGTGATATCCCCTTTATCATTTTTTATTGCATCTATTTGATTCTTCTCTCTTTTCTTCTTTATTAGTCTTGCTAGCGATCTATCAATTTTGTTGATCTTTTCAAAAAACCAGCTCTTGGATTGATTCATTTTTTTGGAGAGTTTTTCATGTCTCTATCTCCTTCAGTTCTGCTCTGATCTTAGTTATTTCTTGCCTTCTGCTAGCTTTTGAATGTGTTTGCTCTTGCTTCTCTAGTTCTTTGAATTATGATGTTAGAGTGTCAATTTTAGATCTTTCCTGCTTTCTCTTGTGGGCATTTAGTGCTATAAATTTCCCTCTACACACTGCTTTAAATGTGTCCCAGAGATTCTGGTATGTTGTATCTTTGTTCTCATTGGTTTCAAAGAACATCTTGATTTCTGCCTTCATTTCATTATTTACTTAGTAGTCATTCAGGAGCAGGTTGTTCAGTTTCCATGTAGTTAGGCGGTTTGAGTGAGTTTCTTGTTCTGAGTTCCAGTTTGATTGCACTGTGGTCTGAGGAGGAATGGTTTTATTTACCAATTTCTGTTCTTGGCCATTTACAGGCAGTGCTTTACTTTAATATTTTGGAATAAGTATGATGTGGTGCTGGTAGAATGTATATTCTGTTGATTTGGGTTGGAGAGTTCTATGGAGCTCTAATAGGTCTCACTTGGTGCAGAGTTGTGTTCAATTCTTAGATATCCTTGTTAACTTTCTGTCGTTGATCTGTCACAATGTTTGACATTGGGGTGTTGAAGTCTTCCATTATTATTGTATGGGAGTCTATAAGAATCTCTTTGTAATTTAAGGACTTGCTTTATGAATCTGGGTGCTTCTGTATTCGGTGCATATATATTTAGGTGTGAATTGATTAAAGCTCTTCCTATTCGAATTGATCCCTTACCATTATGCTGTGGCCTTCTTTGTCTCTTTTGATCTTTGATGGTTTAAGTCTGTTTTATCAGAACTAGTATTGCAGCCCTAACTTTTTTTGTTCCTCCATTTGCTTAGTAGATCTTCCTCCATCCCTTTATTTTCAGCCTAGCAGCCTCTGCATGTGGTGGTCTCCTGAATACAGCAAACTGATGGGTCTTGAGTCTTTATCCAAATTTCCAGTCTGTGTCTTTTAATTGGAGCATTGAGTCCATTTACATTTAAGGTTAATATTGTTATGTGTGAACTTGATCCTGTCATTATGATATTAGCTGGTTATTTTGCTCATTAGTTGATGCAGTTTCTTCCTAGCATTGATGGCCTTTACATTTTGGCATGTTTTTGCAATGGCTGGTACTGGTTGTTCCTTTCCATGTTTAGTGCTTCCTTTAGGGTCTCTTGTAGGGCAGGCCTGGTGGTGACAAAATCTCTAAGCATTTGCTTATATGTAAAGGATTTTATTTCTCCTTTACTTATGAAGTGGGTGTCCTTTCTGTTTGTTAGTTTTCCTTCTGACAGTCAGGACCCTCAGCTGTAGGTCTGTTGGAGATTGCGTGAGGTCCACTCCCGACCCTGTTTGCGTGGGTATCATCTGCGGAGGCTGCAGAAGATAGAATATTGCTGAACAGTGAGTGTTCCTGTCTGATTCTTGCTGTGGAAGCTTCATCTGAGGGGTGTACCCCGCTGTGTGAGGTGTGGGATGTTGGTCTCCACCTAGTGAGGGATGTCTCCCAGTTAGGCTACTCAGGGGCCAGGGACCCACTTGAGCAGGCAATCTGTCTGTTCTCAGATCTCAACTTCCGTGATGGGAGATCCACTGCTCTCTTCAAAACTCTCAGACAGGGTCATTTTCAGGGGTATAATTTTTTTTACCCTGATAAAGGATATCTACAAATACCAAAATCAAACATGACACTCAACAGTTGGATATTAGAAGTATAATAGAATATTAAAATTGTAGTTTTCATCAAGGCATTGTAACACAAAATGTGCTGCATAACAACTGAAGGTAGTGGGCAAAAATGAAGAAGATAATTATATGACTACAGTTAAGTTCCTAAAGTACATCATACAATTTATTTGATTTGGCTAAATGCTTGGAGAGAAGGAATATCTTCTATTTCATCTAACTGCTCTGCGTAAAAGCACTGAGTTTAGTAACACTTCTGTCAAACTGAGATAATCTGAAAAGAATTCCTTTCACAGTAGTCCATAGCACTTAGTTTGAGCAATTATTTTATGTCTTTTCCAGGAAGTATTTGTTTATGTTCTTCTTTTACCTTCCAACTTTCATTTGGGGTTCAGGGGTAAACGTGCAGGTTCGTTACATGGGTAAATGTGTGTTGTGGGGGTACACAGTTCAAATGATTTCATCGCCTAGGTAGTGAGCATAGTACACTATAGGTAGATTTTCAGTCCTCATCCTTCTCCCACTCTCTACCCTCAAGTAAGCTCTGGTGTTTATTATTTCTCTTTGTGTCCATGTGTACTCAATGTTTAGTATCCACTTATAGGTGAGGGCATGAAGTATTTGGTTTTCTATTCCTACATTAATTTGCTTAGGATAATGGCTTCCAGTTCTATCCATGTTGCTGCAAAGAACATGATTTCATCCTTTTTTTGTTTTGTTTTGTAGTATTCCATGGTGTATATGTACCACATTTTCAATATGCAGTCCACAATTGATGGGCACTGAGGTTGATTTTATGTCTTTGCTATTGTGAATAGTGTTGTGATGAACATGCACATGCAAATGTATTTTTGGTAGAGCAATTAATATTCCTTTGGGTATTTACTCAGCACTGGGATTGCTGGGTTGAATGGTACTGGTTTTAAATTCTTTGAGAAATCACCAAAGCACTTTTCACATGCATGAACTAATTTGCATTCCTAGAAGCAGTATATAGGCATTCACTTGTGTCCATAGCCTCAGCAGCATCTGTAGTTTTTTTGACTTTTTAATAATAACCATTATGACTGGTGTGACATGGTATCTCATTGTGATTTTGATTCAATTTCTCTAGTGATCAGTGATGTTGTTTTCTCATATGATTGTTGGCTGCTGGTATGTCTTCTTTTGAGAAGTGTCTGTTTGTAGTCTTTATATATTTAACATTAAAAAAAATCTCTTTTTCTTACCATCCACAGTAGATAGGTTGTTATTTGCTTAAGTTTCTTGTAGATTCTTAATATTAGACCTTTGTCAGATGCATAGTTTGCACATTTTCTCCTATTCTTTAAATAGTCTGTTTTCTCTACTGGTAGTTTATTTTGCTGTGCAGAAGCTCTTTAATCAGGTCTTTACTTGTTAATTTTTGTTTTTGTTACAATTGCTTTTGGAGTCTTTGTCATGAAATCTTTGGTAAGGCTTATGTCCAGAATGGTATTTCCTAGGTTTTCTTCTAGGGGTTTTATAGTTTTAGGTTTCATGTTTAACTCTAACTGTCTTGAGTTGATTTTTATATATGGTGAAAGGAAGAGGTCCAGTTTTAGTCTTCTGCATATGGCTGGCTAGTTATCCCAGCACCATTTACTGAATAGGAATTTCTTTCCCATTGCTTGTTATTGTTGATATTGTCAAAGATCAGATGGATGTAGGTATGTAGCTTTATTTCTGGGTTCTCTAACCTGTTCCAGTTGTCTATGAGTCTGTTTTTGTATAAGCACCATGCTGTTTTGTTACTGTAGCCTTGTAGTACAATTTGAAGTCAGGAATGTAATGCCTCTGGATTTGTTCCTTTTGCTCAGTATTGCTTTGGCTTTTCAGGCTCCTTTTTGGTTTTACATGAAGTTTAGAAGAGATTTTTCTAATTCTGTGAAACATGACCTTGGTAGTTTAATAAGAATAGCATTGCATCTGTTAATTGCTTTGGGTAGTATGGCTATTTTAACAATATTAATTTTTTCTTTTCTTTCTAATTATACTTTAAGTTCTGTGTACATGTGCAGAATGTGCAGGTTTTTTACATACGTATACACGTGCCATGGTGGTTTGCTGCACCCATCAACACATCATGTACATTAGGTATTTCTCCTAATGCTATCCCTTCCCTAACCCCCACCTCCTAACAGGCTCCGGTGTGTGATATTCTTCTCCCTGTGTCCATGTGTTCTCATTGTTCAACTCCCACTTATGAGTGAGGACATGCAGTGTTTGGTTTTCTGTTCTTGTGTTAGTTTGCAAGAATGATGGTTTCTAGCTTCATCCATGTCCTGCAAAGTACATGAACTCATCCCTTTTTATGACTGCATAGTATTCCATGGTGTATATGTGCCACATTTTCTTTATCCAGTCTATCATTGATGGAAATTTGGATTGGTTTCAAGTCTTTGCTATTGTGAACAGTGCCACAGTAAACATACATGTGCATGTGTCTTTATAGTAGAATGATTTATAATCCTTTGGGTATATACCCAGTAATGGAATTACTGGGTCAAATGGTATTTCTGGTTCTAGATCCTTGAGGAATTGCCACAGTGTCTTCCACAATGGTTGGACTAATTTACACTCCCACTAACAGTGTAAAAGCATTCCTATTTCTCCACATCCTCTCCAGCATCTATTATTTCCTGGCTTTTTAGTGATCATCATTCTAACTGGCATGAGATGGTATCTCACTGTGGTTATTATTAATATTAAATTTTTCTATCCATGAGCATGCAATATTTTTCCATTTCCTTGTGTTGTCTCTGATTTCTTTCAGCAGTATTTTGTAATTATTGTTGCAGCAGTCTTTCACTTTGTTGGTAAGCTGCATTTCTAGATATTTTATTCTTTTTGTGGCTATTTTAAATAGTATTGTGTGATTGATTTATCTGACAGCACAAACATCTTTGTGTATACAGATGCCACTGATTTTTGTACATATATTTTATATCCTGAAACTTTGCTAAAGTTATGCCTTGGGCAGAGGCTATGGGGTTTTCCAGGTATGTAGTATTTGAAAAGAGATAATTTTACTTCCTCTCTTTTTATTTTTATTTGGATGCCTTTTATTTCTTTCTCTTGCCTGATTGCTGTGGCTAGGACTTCTAATACTATGTTAAATAGGAGCGGTGTGAATGTGCATCCTTGTCTTGTTCTGGTTCTCAAGGGGAATGCTTCCAGATTTTGTACATTCTGTATGATGTTGCCTGTGGGTTTGTCATAGAAGGCTCTTTTTAATTTAAATTATGTGTCTTTAATGCCTAGTTTGTTGAAGGTTTTTGGCATGAAGAGATTTTGAATTTTATCAAAAGACGATCATGTGTTTTTTGGGTTTATTTCTGCTTATGTGATTCCTTGTTAACTGTATTTCTAGATATTTTATTCTTTTTGTGGCTATTGTGAATAGGATTGTGCTATTGATTTAGCTCTTAGCTTGGACATCTTTTTTTATATAAATGCCACTGATTTTTGTACATGTATTTGGTATGCTGAAACTTTGTTAAAGTTATCATATGTAGAATAACATTTATTGATTTGTGTATATTGAACCAACCTTGCATCATAGGCATAAATCCCATTTGATCATATTGGATTAGATTTTTTTATTTGCTGCTGGATTTGATTTGATCATATTTTGTTCAGGATTTGTGTATCTAAGTTCATCAGGGATATTGGCATGACGTTTTCTTTTCTGTGTCTCTACCAGGTTTTTAATCAGAATGATGCTGCCTCATAGAATGAGTTAGGGAGGAGTCCTTTCTCCTCAATTCTTTGGAATAGTTTCAGTAGGATTCGAACCAACTCTTCGAGCATATGTGACAGAATTTAGCTGTGAATCTTTGTGGTCCAAGTTTTTTTCTGGTTGGTAGGCTTTTTATTACTGATTCAATTTTGGAACTCATTATTGGTTGATTCAAGAATTCATTTTCTTCCTATTCCAGTCCTGGGAAGTTCTCTGATTCTAGGAATTTATCAGTTTCATCTAGGTTTTCTAGTTTGTGTGCACAGAGGTGTTCATAATAGTCTTTGAAGGACTTTTGTAGCTCTGTGGCATGAGTGGTAATGTCTCCTTTGTCATTTTAAATTATTATAATTTGAATCTTTTAAAAAACTTTTTCTTTTTTAGGCTAGCTAGTAGTCTATCAATCTTATTTGTTCTTTCCAATAACCAGCTTTTGGTTAGTTTATCTTTTGTATGGATTTTCGTGTCTCAATTTCATTCATTTCAACTTTGATTTTGGTTATTTCTTTTTCTCTGTGAGCTTTGCAATTTGTTCCCTTTTGTTTTTCTAGTACTTCTGGGCATGATGTTAGGTTTTGAACTTGAGATTCTTTTTTTTTCTTTTTTTAAAACCCACATCCTGCCAGTTTGTTTTTGTTTTTGTTTTTTTTTTTTTTAGGTGGAGTCTCACTCTCACCCAGGCTGGAGTGCAGTAGCACAATCTCGGCTCACTGCAACCTCCGCCTCCCAGGTTCATGCCATTCTCCTGCCTCAGCCTCCCGAGTACATGGTACTACAGGTGCCTGCCACCACGCCTGGCTATTTTTTTTAAAAATGTAATTTTAGTAGAGATGGGGTTTCACTGTGTTAGCCAGGATGGTCTCAATCTCCTGACCTTGTGATCTGCCTGCCTTGGCCTCCCAGAGTGCTGGGATTATAGGTGTGAGCCACTGTGACCTGCTCTTTTGTTTTTCTAGTTCTTCTGGGCATGACATTAGGTTTTTAACTTGATATTCTTTTTCTTTTCTTTTTTTAAAACCCACATCCTGCCAACTTTCTACCTTTTTGATGTAGATATTTACTATTATAAACTTTCCTCTTAATACTGCTTTAGCTGTGTCTCAGAGATTTTAGTATATTGTATCTTTGTTTTCATTAATTTCAAGAAATTTCTTGATTTCTTCCTTAATTTTATTTTTATCTAAAAGTCGTTCAGGAGCAGATTATTTGATTTCCATGTGTTTGCATTGTTTAAGATATTACTTGGTATTAATTTCTTTTCTTTTTTTTTTCCACTGTGGTCCAAGAGTATGGTTGGTATGATTCTGGTCTTTAAAATTTGTTGAGAATTCCTTTATGGCCAAACATATGATCAATCTTAGAGTATGTGCCATGTCCCTTCCCTTCCCTTCCCTCCCCTCCCCTCCCCTTCCCTCCCCTCCTCTTCTCTTCCCTTCCCTTGATCTGTGTGCCTGTTTTTATACCAGTGCTGTGTTGTTTTGGTAACTATAGCCTCATGGTATAGTTTGAAGTCAGGTAATGTGATACCTCCAGATTTAGTCTTGTATTCACTCTTGCTTTGGATATGCAGGCTCTTTTTTGATTCCATATAAATTTTAGGATTACTTCTGCTAGTTCTGTGAAGAATTATGGTGGTATTTTGATGAGAATTGCACTGAATTTATAGGTTTCTTTTAGTATCATGGTCATTTTTACAATATTGACTCCACTCATCTACAAGCATAGGATGTGTTTCCATTTGTGTCATCTATAAGTTCTTTCAGCAGTGTTTTGTAGTTTTCCTTGCACAGATATTTTACCTCTTTGGTTAGGTATATTCTAAGTATTTTCTTTTATTTTTGCAGCTGTTGTAAAATGAGTGGAGTTCTTGATTTGATTCTCAGCTTAGTCGCTATTGGTGTATAGCAGTGCTACTGATTTGTGTAACTTAATTTTGTATCCTGAACCTTTGCTGAATTTATTTATCAGATCTAAAAGCTTTTTGGTGAGTCTTCAGTGTTTTTTAGATATACAATCATATCATTAGCAAACAGTGACAGTTTACTTCCTCCTTACCAATTTAAATGCCTTTCATTTCTTTCTCTTGTCTAATTGCTGTGACTAGGACTTCCAATACTGTTTCTTCTATGCTGATTTTGCTGAGGGTTTTAATCATAAAGGGATGCTGGATTTTGTCAAATGTTTTTCCTGTGTCTATTGAGATGATCATGTAATTTTAATTTTTAATTCTGCTTGTGTGGTGTATCATATTTATTGACTTGCATATGTTAAACCATCCCTGCATTCCTGGTATAAAACCTACTTGTTTGTGGTGGATTATTGTTTTGATATGCTATTGGATTCAGTTACCTAGTATTTTGTTGAGGATTTTTGCATCTGTGTTCATCAAAGATATTGGTCTGCAGGATTTTGTTGTTGTTATTGTTGTTATGCCCTTTCCTGGTTTTGGTATAAGAATAATACTGGCTTTATAGAATGATTTAGGAGAATTCCCTCTCTTTCTCTATTTTTTGGAATAGTGTTAAAAGGATTAGTACCACTTCTTTAAATGCTTGATAGAATTCAGCTGCAAATTCATCTGGTCTTGGACTTTTTTTGTTGGCAATTCTTTTATTACCATTTTAATCTTCCTGGGAGTCATTGGTCTATTCAAAGTTCCTATTTCTTCCTGTTTAATGTAGGAGGGTTGTATATTTTCAGGAATTTATCCATCTTTTCTAGGTTTTCTAATTTGTGCACATACAGGTTTTCATCGTAGGCTTGAATGATCTTTTGTATTTCTGTGGTATCGGTTGTAATATCTCCCATTTCATTTCTAATTGAGATTATTTGGATCTTCTATCATCTTTTCTTGGATCATGGTCTATCAATTTTGTTTATCTTTTCAAATAACTAGCTTTTTGTTTCATTTATCTTTTGTGTTTTTTTGTTTCAATTTCATTTAGTTCTGCTCTGATCTTTGTTACTTCTTTCCTTCTGCTGGGTTTGGGGTTGGTTTGTTCTTGTTTCTGTAGTTCCTTCAGGTGTGACATTAGATTGTTTATTAGTGCTTTTTTAGACTTTTTGATCTAAGTATTTAGTGCTATAAACTTTCTTTCTAGCACTGCTTTTGACATATACCAGAGGTTTTGATAGGCTGTCTCACTATTATTATTCAGTTCAAGGAATTTTTAAATTTCTATCTTGAGTTCAATTTTGACCCAATGATTATTCAGGAGTAGGTTATTTAATTTTAATGTATTTGCATGGTTTTAAGGTTCCCTTTTGGAGTTGATTTCCAATTTTATTCCACTCTGGTCTGACAGAGTACTTGATATAATTTTGATTTTCTTAAATTTGTTGAGACTTGTTTTATGGCCTGTCATATGGTCTGTCTTGGAGAATGTGTTCCATGTGCTGATGAATAGAATGCATATTCTGCAGTTGTTGGGTAGAATGTTCTGTAAATATCTGTTAACTCCATTTGTTCTCTGGTATAGTTTAAGTGCATTGTTTCTTTGTTGCATTTCTGTCCTGAAAACCTTTGTAGTGCTGTCAATGGAGTATTGAAGTCTCTCACTATTATTATGTTGTCCTCTATCTCATTTCTTAGGTCTAATAGTAATTGTTTTATAAATTTGAGATCTCCAGTGTTAGGTGCATATATATTTAGGTTTGTGATATCTTCCAGTTGGACAAGGCCTTTTATAATTATATAATGTAGTACTTTGTCTTTTTGTAACTGCTGTTGCTTTAAAGTCTGTTTCATCTGAGACAAGAATAGCTATTCTGGCTCAATTTTAGTGTCCATTTGTGTGAAATATCTTTTTTCACCCCTTTATTTTAAGCTTATGTGAGTGCTTGTGTGTTAGGTGAGTTTCTTAAAGACAGCAGATACTTGGTTGGTGAATTTTTATTCACTCTTCCATTCTGTACCTTTTAAGTGGAGCATTTAGGCCATTTACATTAAATATTAACATTGAGATGTGAGGTACCATTCTGTTCACCATGTTAGTTCTTGCCTGAATGTGTTTCTTTTTTTTTTTTTTTATTGTGTTACTATTTTATAACCCCTGTGGGATTTATACTTTTTGGAGGTTCTATTTTACTGTATTTCAAGATTTTGTTTTAAGATTTAGAAATCCTTTTAGCAGTTTAGCCAGCTTGGTAGTAGTAAATACTCTTAGGATTTGTTTGTCTGAAAAAGACTATCTTTCCTTCACTTATAAAGCTCAGTTTCACTGGATACAAGATTCTTGGATGATAATTGTTTAAGAAGGCTAAATAGGACCCCACTCTCTTCTACCTTGTAGGGTTTCTGCTCAGAATTCTGCTGTTAATCTGATAGTTTTTTTTCATAGATTACCTGATGTTTTTTCCTTACAGCTCCTAAAGTTCTTTCCTTCATCTTGATTTTAGATAACCTGATGACTAGGTGTCTAAGTGATGATCTTTTGAAATGAATTCCTAGGTATTCTTTAAGCCTTTTCTATTTGGATGTCTAGATCTCTAGCAAAATCAGAGAAGTTTTACTTGATTATTCTCTCAAATAAGTTTCCTAAATATTTAGATTTCTCATCTTCCCTAGTAACACCAAATATTCTTAAGTTTCGTTATTTAATATACCTCAAACTTCTTGTAGGCCTTTATTTTTTCTTTTTCTTAGTTGAATTGGGTTCATTTGAAAGCCTTGTCTTTGGGGGGCATGGCCTAGATGGGCCGACTAGAAGCAGCAGCAATTGGAGGCTCCCATCAAAAAGAACCATAATTAGCATGTGAATCCTTCACTGGCAACCAAGGTATCCAGGTTCTCACATCAGAACTAACTAGACAGATGGCATAATCTGTGGAGGGGAAGGAAGAGCAGTGTGGTGCGGTGGCCCATTGAGAGCCACACAGGGCATGAAAGCTCCCACCCCCCAGCCAAAGGAGGCAGAACTTCAGCCAGAGGCTCAGGGACAGAATCTGGATTTCCCTGGGCCTAAGCCTCTGGGGGAGAGTTAGCTGGGAGTCTCTGTGGACCAGCAAACTTAGCATTTCCTCCTGGTAATTCTGAGGAATCTGGGCAGCCCAGATGAGTTGGTTTCCTCCCAGCAAAGCACATCCCCTCCAACAAGGGAAAAAGTGCTTCATTAAACAGGTCCGGTTCCCCATGCCAGTTAGCTGGGTGAGACATTCCTACAGGTGTCGTCAGACACCTGATACAGGAGCAATCCTACTGGAATCAGGTAGGTGCCCTCGAGTTTAGAGATCCCAGAAGGAGCAGGCAACCACCTTTGCTGTTCTAAAGCCTCCCTGAGTGACATCTCTAGTTGTGGAAGTGAACCAGATGAATAGGACCTGACGTGAACCCCCAGCAAACTGCAGCACCTCTACAGAAGAGGGACCTGACCATTGAAAGAAAAGCAAACAAACAGAAAGCAACAACAACAGCATCATCAACAACAAAAAAGTTCCCACAAAAACCCCATCCAAGGGTCAGCAGCCTCAAAGAAAGAAATTAGACAAACTCACAAAGATGAGAAAGAATCAATGAAAAAAACGCTGAAAACCCAGAAGGCCAGAGTACTTCTCCTCCTCCAAATGGTTGCAACGCCTCTCCAGCAAAGGCACACTAGATGTAGGATTAGATGGACAAATTGACAGAAGTGGACTTCAGAAGATCAGAAATAAAAAACTACACTGAGCTAAATGAACATGTTCTAACCTAATGCAAAGAAGCTAAGAACTTTGATAAAAGATTAGAGCTGCTAAATAGAATAACAGGTTTAGAGAAGAATATAAATGACTTGATGGAACTGAAAAACACGGCACGAGAACTTCATGAAGCATACACATATATTACTGGCCAAATCGATTAAGCAGAAGAAAGGATATAGAAGACCACCTTGCTGAAATCAGGCATGCAGGCAAGATTGAAAAAAGGATGAAAAGAAATGAAAAAAGCCTCCAAGAAACAAGGGACTTTGTAAAAAGACTGAACCTCCAATTGATTGGTGTACCTGAAGGAGATGGGGAGAATGGAAACAAGCTGGAAAACACACTTCAGGATATTTTCTAGGAGAACTTCCTCCACCTAGCAAAACAGGCCAACATGCAAATTCAGGAAATACAGAGAACACCAGTATAATACTCTACAAAAAGATTAACCCTAAGGCACATAATCATCAGATTCTCCAAGGTTGAAATGAAGGAAAAAATGTTAAGGACAGCCAGAGAAAAAGGCCAGGTCACTCTCAAAGGGAAGCCCATCAGACTAACAGCAGATCTCTCAGCAGAACCCCTACAAGCCAGAAGAGATTGGGGGCCAATATTCAACATTCTTAAAGAAAATAATTCTCAAACTAGAATTTCATATCCAACCAAACTAAGCTTCATAAGCCAAGGAGGAATAAAATCCTTTCCAGCAAGCAAATGCTGAGGGATTGTGTCACCACCAGACCTGCCTTACAGAAGCTCCTGAAGGAAGCACTAAATATGGAAAGGAAAAACTGGTACGAGCTACACAAAAACACAACAAAAGATAAATGAAGCTATGAAGAAACTGCATCAACTAGTGTACAAAATAACCAGATAGCATCATGTTGACAGGATCAAATTTACATATAGCAATAGTAACCTTAAATGTAAATGGGCTAAATGCCCCATTTAAAAAGACAGACTAGCAATTGAATAAAGAGTTAAGACCCTTCAGTGTGCTGTATTCAGGAGACCCATCTCATTTGCAAAGACACACATAGGCTAAAAGTAAAGGGATGGAGGAAATTTACCAAGCTCCTAGTGTCTGGAAAAACAGACTTTAACAAAGATCAAAAAAGACAAGGGCATTATATAATGGTAAAGGTAATAATTCAATAAAAAAGCTCACTATTCTAAATATATATCTACCCAATACAATAGTGCCCAGATTCATAAAACAAATTCTTAGAGACCTACAAAGAGACTTAGACTCCCATACAATAATAGTGGGAGACTTTAACACCCCATTGTCACTATTATATCAATGAGACAGAAAATTAACAAGGATATTCAGGACTTGAACTTAGCTTTGGATCAAGTGGACCTAAGAGACATCTACAGAACTCTCCACCCCAAACCAACAGAGTATACATTCTTCTCAGTGCCATATGGCACTTAATCTAAAATCAACCACATAATTGAAAGTAAAACACTCCTCACAAATGAAAAAGAACTGAAATCAAAACAAACAGTCTCTCAGACCACAGTGGAAGTAAATTAGAACTCAGGACTAAGAAACTCACTCAAAACCACACAATTACATGGAAATTGAGCAACTGCTCCTGAATGACTCTTGGCTAAATAATGAAATTAAGGCAGAAATAAATAAGTTCTTTGAAACCAATGAGAACAAAGAGACAACATAACAAAATCTCTGCGACATAGATAAAGTAGTGTTAAGACAGAAATTTATAGCACCAAATGCCCACATCAGAAAGCTAGAAAGATATCAAGTTGACTCTCTAACATAACAATTAGAAGAGCTGGAGAGGCAAGAGCAAACTAATCCAAAAGCTAGCAGAAGACAAGAAATAACTAAGATTGGAGCAGAATAGAAGGAGATAGAGACATGAAAAACCCTCTAAAAAGCTCAATAAATCCAGGAGCTGTTTGTTTTTGAAAAAATTAACAAAATAGACAACTAACTAGAATAATAAAGAAGAAAAGAAAGAAGAATCAAGTAGATGCAATAAAAAATGATAAAGGGGATATGACCACGGACTCCACAGAAATACAAACTACCATCAGAGAATACCATAAACACCTCTACGCAAATAACCTAGAAAATCTAGAAGAAATGGATAAATTCCTGGACACATACAGCCTCCCAAGGCTGAAGTAGGAAGAATTTGAATCCCTGACTAGACCAGTAACAAGTTCTGAAGTTGAGGCAGCAATTTCGTTGATTAGTAGCCTATCAACGAAAAAAAAAAAAAGAAAGAAAGAAAGAAAAAAAAAGCCCAGGACCAGATAGATTCACTATTGAATTCTACCAGAGGTACAAAGAGGAGCTGGTATGATTCCTTCTGAAACTATTCCAAACAATTGAAAAGGAGGAACTCCTCTATAACTCATTTTATGAAGCCAGCATACATGTCTTGATACACAAACTGGGCAAAGACACAACCATAAAAGAAAACTTCAGGCTAATATATGTGACGAACATTGATGGGAAAATCTTTGAAAAAATACTGTCAAACCAAATCCAGTAGCACATCAAAAAGCTTATCCACCACGATCAAGTTGGCTGTAACCCTGGGATTCAAGGCTGGTTCAACATATGCAAATCAGTAAGTGTAATCCATCACATAAGCAGCACCAAAGACAAAAACCACATGGTCATCAAAATAGATGCAGAAAAGACCTTTCCTGTGATTTAACATCCCTTCATGTTAAAATCTCTCAATAAACTAGGAATTGATGGAACACATCTCAAAATAATAAGTTATTGATAACAAACCCATAGCTAATATCATACTGAATGGGCAAAACCTGGAAGCATTATCTTTGAAAACAGGCACAAGACAAGGATGCCCTCTCTCACCACTCCTATTCAACATAGTATTGGAAGTTCTGGCCAGGGAAGTCAGGCAAGAGAAAGAAATAAAGTGTATTCAAATAGGAAGAGAGGAAGTGAAATTCTTTCTTTTTGCAGATGACATGATTTTGTATTTAGGAAACACCATCCTCTCAGCCCAAAAACTCCTTAAGCTGATAAGCAATTTCAGCAAAGTCTCAGGATACAAAATCAATATGCAAAAATCACAAGCATTCCTTTACACCAATAATAGATAAGCAGAGAATGAAATCATGATTGAACTTCCATTTACAATCACTACAAAGAGAATAAAACACCTAGGAATAGAGCTAACTAGTGATGTAAAGGATTTTTTCAGGGATAACTACAAACCACTGCTCAAGGAAGTAAGAGAGGACACAAACAAATGGAAAAACATTCCATCCTCATGGACAGGAAGAAATAATATCATGAAAATGGCCATGCTGCCCAAAGTAATTTACAGATTCAATGCTATTCCCATTAAACTTCTCTTGACATTCCCCACAGAATTAGAAAAAACTAATTTAAATTTCATATGGATTCAAAGAAGACCCCGTATAACCAAGACAATCCTAAGCAAAAAGAACAAAACTGGAAGCATCACACTACCTGACTTCACACTTATACTACAAGGCTACAGTAACCAAAACAGCATGGTACTGGTATCAAAACAGATATATAGACCAATGTAAGAAAACAGAGGCCTCAGAAATAACACCATATATCTACAACCACCTGATCTTTGACAAACCTGACAAAAACAAGCAATGAGGACAGAATCTCCTATTTGATAAATGGTGCTGGGAAAACTGGCTAGCCATATGCAGAAAACTGAAACTGGACCCCTTCCTTACATCTTATAAAAAAATTAACTCAAAATGGATTAAAGACTTAAATTTAAAACCCCAAACTATAAAACCCTGAAAGAAAACCTAGGCAATACCATTCAGAACATAGACAAGGGCAAAGAATTTATGACGAAAACACCAAAAATAATTGCAAGAAAAGCCAAAATTGACAAATGGGATCTAATTAAACTAAAGAGATTCTGCACAGCCAAAGAAACTATCATCAGAGTGAACAGACAACCTACAGAAGGAGAGAAAACTTTTGCAATCTACCCATCTGAAAACTTTAATATCCAGAATTTAGAAGGAACTTAAATTTACAAGAGAAAAACAGCCTCATCAAAAAGTGAGCAAAGGATATGAATAGACACTTCTCAAAAGAAGACATTTATGACCGGGTGTGGTGGCTCGCACTGGTAATCCCAACACTATGGGAGGCTGAGGCGGGCAGATCACCTCAGGTTGGGAGTTCAAGACCAGTCTGGCCAAGGTGGTGGAAACTCCATTTCTACTAAAAATACAAAATTAGCCGGACGTGGTGGCACCTGTCTGTAGTCCCAGCTACTCAGAAGGCTGAGGCAGGAAACTCACTTGAACCCAGGAAGCAGAGGTTGTGGTGAGCTGAGATCATGCCATTGCACTCCAGCCTGGGCAACAAGAGCAAGACTCCATCTTAAACAAAACAAAACAAAACAAACAAACAAAAACAACAACAACAAAAAAGACATTTACATGGCCAGAAAAACAACAACAAAAAAGGCATTTACATGGCCAACATATGAAAAAACTCAACATCACTGATTTTTAGAGAAATACATATCAAAACCACAATGAAATACCATCTCGTGTAGTCAGAATGGTGATTATTAAAAAGTCAAGAAACAATAGATGATGGTGAGGCTGTGGAGGAACAGGAACACTTTTACACTGTTGGTAGGAATGGAAATTATTTCAACCATTGTAGAAGACAGTATGGTGATCCTCAAGGATCTAGAACCAGAAATACCATTTGACCCAGCAATCCCATTACTGGGTATATACCCAGAGGACTATAAATCATTCTATAAAGACACATGCACATGTATGTTTACTGCAGCACTATTTATAATAGCAAAGACATGGAACCAACCCAAATTCCCATCAATGATAGACTGGATAAAGGAAATGTGGTACATTTACACCATGGAATACTGCACAGCCATAAAAAGGAACGAAACCATGTCATTTGCAGGGACATGGATGAAGCTGGAAGTTATCCTCGCCAAACTAACAGGAATGGAAAACCAAACACTGCATGTTCTCACCCATAAGTGGGAGTTAAACAATGAGAGCACATGGGCACAGGAAGGGAAACAACACACACCAGGGCCTGTTGGTTGTGGGGGAGGGGTGAGGTGAGGAACTTAGAGGACAGGTCAATAGGTGGAGCAAACCACCTGGCACATGTGTACCTATGTAACAAACCTGCACATTCTGTACATGTATCCCAGAACTTAAAGTAAAATAAAAATTAAAAAGAGGCCAGGCATGGTGGCTCATGACTGTAATCCCAGCACTTTGGGAGGCCGAGGCAGGATGATCACGAGGTCAGGAGATCAAGACCATCCTGGCTAACACAGTGAAACCCCATCTCTACTAAAAATACAAAAAATTAGCTGGGCATGGTAGCAGGCGCCTGGAGTCCCAGCTACTAGGGAGGCTGAGGGAGGAGAATGGTGTGAACCTGGGAGGTGGAGCTTGTAGTGAGTCGAGATCACACCACTGCACTCCAGCCTGGGCGACAGAGCGAGACTCCGTCTCAAAAACAGAACAAAACGAAACAGAACAAAAATTGAAAAGAAAGCCTTGTCTTTGGGTTCTGAGTTTCTTTCTTCTAGTTGTTTAATTCTATTGTTGAAACTTTCCCGTGTTTTTTGCATTCCTCTGTGTCTTTTATTTCTAGAAGTTATGGTTGTTTCTTATTGATGCTATTTCTCTGAAGATTTTTTCACCATAATCTGTATTTTTAAAAAATTTCCTTAAGTTGGACTTCACCTTTCTCCTGTGCCTCCTTGAGTAGCTTAATACTTGACCTTCTGAATTTTCTTTTAGCAATTCAAAGATTTCTTCTTGGTTTGGATTCATTGCTGATGAGCTAGTGTGATGTTTTAGGGGTGTTAAAGATCTTTGCTCTGTCATATTGCCAGAATTATTTTTTCTGGATTCTTCTCATTTGGGTAGAATACATCTAAAAAGATCTGGTTCTCAAGGGCTGCTGTTTAGATTATTTTGTCCCATTGGATGATCCCTTGATGTAGTGCTTTCCCCTTCCCTAGAGATGGAGCTTCCTAAGAGCCAGACTACAGTGGTTGTTATTGCTTTTCTGGGTCTAGCCACACAATGGAGCTACCAGGCTCCAGGCTGGTGCTAGGAAATGTCTGCAGAGTCCTGTGATGTGATCTATCTTTAGGTCTTCCAACCATAGATACCAGCACCTGTTCTGGTGGAGGTGGCAGGAGAGTGAAGTGGGCTCTGTGCAAGTCCTTGGTTGTAGTTTTGTGTAGAGTGCTGGTTTTCTCAAACGTTGGTTATGCTAGCAGTGAAGTTGTCACATGGACAGACTCAGGTTCCCTGCTCTGGGAAATTTGCGCTAAGTTGAAATTACTAAAAGTTTAGGGAAGTTTCCTTTACTCTATGGCTCCTTCCCAATTTTGCTGGCTGCCTTCCCCAAGGACCTCTGTGAGATACAGCCAGAGATGGCTTCCCTGGGCTTGAGCTGGTTACTGTGAGTGCCTACAGGGCTCTTCCTGCTGCTTTTTTTGTTTGTTTTATAATTTACTAAGCTCCTTATATTCATTTCAGCTCTAAATAAAGTTAAGTCCTTCTCCTGTGATTTGGATTTTCAGATTCCCCAGTAGAGTTGTGTGTTCAGAGGTAGACTTTTCTCCCCTCTCACACTTTGGGAATCAGTTTTTCAGTTTTCTTGTGAAGTCTGCAGCAGCAGCCTACTTCTTTCAAAAGGTCTGTGAATTCTTTTTTTTTTTTTTTTTTTTTTCTGGTATGTTCCTGTGGTGGTTCTTGGAGCAAAAGTTCACAAAGTAAGTCTTCACACACTGTCTGTCCATCCAACTGGGAACTGCACTTTAGTCCTGTCTCTTATCCACCATTTTCTTCAAGTTATCTCCATTTAAAATTTTTAAACATGCATTTAAGCTATACAAATTATAGTATTAGACACTGCTATAACACACTATATTGTGAGATATAGTTTTTTCTTTTCTTAAAATTATAGTATTAGACACTGCTATAACACACTATATTGTGAGAATATAGTTATTTATTTTCTTAAAAATATATGAGTTCATGTGCAGTTGTGTACCATGTATATATTACATAATGGCGAAGTCTGGACTTAAGTGTATTCATCACTTGAATAGTGTACCTTGTACTCAGTATGTAATATTTTGTTCTACACTACTTTCCACATTTTCACCTATTGTATTTCACTCTAATGCCTATTATTCCACTCTGTATGTCCATGGGTAGCAGTTATTTAGCCTCCACTAATAAGTGAGAACATGTGGCTTTTGACTTTCTGTTCTTGAGTCATTTCACTTAGAATAGCCTCTAGTTCCATCCATGTTGCTGCAAAAGCATTGATTTCTTTCTAATTTTTTATGGCTGAGTATATTCTGTGTGTGTGTGTGTATACATATATATATAAATACATATATATATACATATATATACCACATTTTTGATTCAGTCACCTGTTGATGAACACTTAGGTTGATTCCATGACTTTGCTATTGTGCATAGTGTTCTGATAAACATCTGAGTGCAGGTGTCTTTTTTATACAATAATTTCCTTTGAGTAGACACACAGTGGCAGGATTGCTGGATTAAACAGTAGTTTTATTTTTAGTTCCTCGAGATATCTTTATACAGTTTTTCATAGAGGTTGTACTAATTTACATTCCTACCAACAGTGTATATGTGTTCCCTTTTTTCCACATCCTCACCAACATCTGTTATTTTTAGACATTTTAATAATAGTAATTATGACTGGTATAAGATAGTATCTAACTGTGGTTTTATTTTGCATTTCTATGATAATTCATGGTATTGAGCATTGTTTTCATATGTTTTTTGGCTGCTTTTGTCTTTTTTTGAAAAATGTTTGTTCATGTATTTTACCCACTTTTTAATGAGGTTATATGCTTTTTCTTATTGAGTTCCTTGTAGACTCTACATATTAGTTTTTTGTCAGATGCATTGTTTGCAGATATTTTTCCCATTCCGTAGGTTGTCTTTACTCTGTTGATTATTTCTTTTACTGTTCAGAAGCTTTTTAGTTTAACTACATCCCATTTGGGATTTTTTTTGTTTGTTTGTTTCATTTCCTTTTGAATGGTTAAATATGATTTTTTTTTTTTTGCCTTGGCCAAAATCCAGAAACATTTTTTCAAGGTTTTCTTCTAGGATTTTATAGTTTTGAGGTCTTACATTTGAATTTCTAATTCATCTTGCATTAGTTTTTGCATATGGTAAGAGACAGGGGTCTAGTTTTATTCTTCTGCATATGACAATCCAATTTTCTCAGAACCATTTATTGAATAGGTTGTCGTTTTTCCAGTTTATATTGTTGTCAATTTTGTCACAGATAAATTGGTTGTAAGTACATGGCTTTGTTTCTGGGTCATTTAATCTGTCCCATTGGTTTTTATGTACATATTTATACCAATGCCATGCTGCTTTGGCTATTACAGGCTTGTAGTATAATTTGAATTCAGATAAGTGATGACTCCAGTTTTGTTCTTTTTGCTTAGAATTGCTTTGGTTATTCACATACATACTTGGTTTTATATAAATTCTATCACTGTTTTTTCTAATTCTGTGAAAAATCCCATTGGTAATTTGATAATTGCATTGAATTTATAGATTGGTTTGTGTAGTACCCTTATTTTAAAAATATTGGTTCTTTTGATCTATTGCATGGGACTGTTTTTTCCATGTGTTTGTGTCATCTATGATTGCTTTCATCAGTATTTTGTAGTACTTCTCGTGGAGATCTTTCACCACCTTGGTTACATGTATTCCTAGTTTTTTTATAACCATTAGAAGTGAGACTGAGTTGTTGATTTGGTTCTCATTTTGATTTTTATTGCTGTATGAAAATACTACTTCTGATTTTCTCATGTTGATTTTGTTTCTTGAAATTTCACCAAAATTATTTATCAAATCTAGGAGTCTTTTGGAAAAATCAGTGGAGTTTTCTAGGTATATGATTATATCATCCATGAACAGAGAAAATTTAACTTTCTCTTTTCCAATTTGAATGCCTTTTTTTTCTTTCTATTGCCTGATTGCTTTAGCTAGCACTTTTAATACTATGTTGAATAGAAGTGGTGAGAGTGAGCATTCTTGTTTTGTTTCAGTTCCTATGGTAATGCTTTCTACTTTTCCCTGTTTAGTATGATATTGGCTATGAGTTTGTCATATATGGCTATTCTTGTTTTTAAAAATGTTCCTTCTATGTCTAATTTGTTGCATGTTTTAATCATAAAGGAATAATGAAGTTTATCACAAGACTTTTCTGCATCTATTGAAATGATCATTTTTTTAAATTATGAGGTGAGTTACATTTATCAATTTGCATATGTTGAACCATCCCTGCATGCCTTGGATAAAACCCACTTGATTGTGGTATATCTTTTTGATATGCTGCTGATTTTTTTTGCTAGTATTTTGTTGAGGATTCTTGCATTTATATTCCTCAGTGATATTGGCCTGTAGTATTCTTTTTTGTTGTTTCATTGCTGGTCTTTGGTATCAGGGTGATGCTGGCTTCATAGAACAAGTTAGGAAGAATTAGATTCCTTTATTTTTGGAACAGTCTCAATAGAATTGGTATCAGTCCTTCCTTGTACATCTGGTAGAATTTCACTGTCAATCTGTCTGGATTTGAACTTTCTTTGGAGATAGACTTTTTTTTATTACTCATTCAATCTTACTAGTCACCATTGTTCTGTTCAAGATTTCTATTTCTTTCTTTTTTGGTCTTGGGATGTGTATATTTACAAGAATTTATTTTCTGTGAGTTTTCTAATTTATGTGCATGGAGATCCTTATAGGACTTGCTGGTGATCTTTTGTATTTCTGTGATATCAGTTGTAATGTCACACTTTTTATTTCTGATCGTGCTTATTTGAATCTTTTCTCTTTTTGTTGTTTAATCTAGCTAGTGGTCTATCAATTTTTTTTTATCTTTTCAGAAACCAACTTTTTACTTCATTGATCCTTTTATTGTTTCTTTGGTCTCAATTTCTTTTATTTCTGTTCTGATCTTTGCTATTTCTTTTCTTCTGGTGGCCTTGGGTGTGGTTTGTTGTTTTTCTTGTTCCTTGAGGAGCAACATAAGGTTGTTAATTTATAATCTTTGTATATTTTTGATGTACACTTTTAATGCTGTAAACTTCCCTTTAGCATTGCTTTTGTTGTATCCCAGAAGTTTTTGTATTTAGTGTCTCTATTTTCATTTGTTTCCAAATTTTTTTAAATTTAAGCTTTTATTTCATTATTGACCCAATGATCATTCAGGAGCAGGTTGTTTAATTTCCATTTATTTGTATAGGTTTAAGGGTTCCTCTTGGTATTGATGTCTAGTTGTATCGCACTGTGGTCTGAGAAGGCACTTGATATGAGTTTGATTTTTAAAAAATTTATTGAGACTTGCTTGGTGGCCTAGCATATGGTCTTTTTTTGAGAATATTCTATGTGTAGAAGAGAAGAGAATGTATGCTCTGCCATTGTTGAATAAATGTTCTGTTAATGTCTGTTGGGGCCATTTGGTTTAGAGTTTAATTTAAATTCAGAATTTTTTTGTTGATTTCCTGCTTTGATGATCTGTCTCATGCTGTCAGTGTGGTGTATTGTTTTGTTGTCTAACTTTTTTCTTAGGTCGAATCATATTTGTTTTATGAATCTGAGTCCTCCAGTGTTGGGTACATATATATTTAGAAATTTTAAACATGGTTGACTTAAAGTATGTTTCATCTGATGTAAGTATAACTATTCCCACTTGATTTTGATTTTCATTTGAGTGGAAAAATCTTTTTCCACCTTTTAACTTTGTTTTTAACACTTGGGTGGGTTTCTTGTATAAATCACATTCTTGGATTTTGTTTTTTAATCCATTCCTTCAGTCTATATCTTTTAAATGGGGCAGTTAGTTCATTTATGTTCAAGGTTAGTATTGATATGTTGGTTTATTTCTTGTCATAATGCTAATTATGACCTAGCTGCATTACAGTCTTGATTATGTAATTACTTTATAAGACTTGTAAGTTTTATATTTTCATGTATTTTTATGATGATGAATATTGCCTTTTTGATTTCATGTTTAGCTCTCCATTGAGCAGTTTTTGTAGAACTAGTCTAGTGGTGACACATTCCCTTTTATTTCCTTGTCTGTGAAAGACACAATTTTCTCTTCACTTATGAAGCTTAATTTAGCAGGATACAACATTCTTGGCTGGCATTTTTTTTTTTTTTTTTTTTTTTTTAATTTAAGAAAACTAAAAACAGGACCTCAATCTCTTCTGGCTTACAAGTTTTTTTTCTAAGAAGTCTGCTATTAGTCTGATAACATTTCCTTTTTGGGTTATTAGATGCTTCTCTCTCTGCTTTTAGAATTTTTCCTTCATGTTGACTTTGAATAGTCTGATAATTATATGCCATGGTGAGGTTTCTTGCAATGTGTCTTTCAGGAGTTCTCTGAGCTTCTTGTATTTAAATGTCCAAATCTCTAGCAAGAATAGGGAAGTTTTTCTGAATTATTCTCTCAAATAGGTTTTCCATACTTCTTCCTTTTTCTTTTTCTCTCTCTGGAGTATGTACAACTTGTAGGCTTGGATGTGTTATGTAATACTGCATTTCTCAAAGGCTTTGTTTGTTTTTAAAAATTCTTTTTTCTTTTTTTTCTGACTCAGATAATTTGAAGGACCTGTCTTTCAGGTCTCAAATTCTGTCTTCTGCTTGGTCTAGCATGTTGTGAAAGTTCTCAAATGTATTTTGTAATTAATTAAATTTTTTTTTTATTTTCAGAATTTCTGTTTAGTTTTGCTGTTTTCAAATAATAGCCATCTCTTTGTTCATTTTCTAATAGTTTTTCTGATATATTTATGATATTTTCAGCTTTCTCTTGGATATCACTGAACTTCTTTAAAATTAATATTTTGAATTCTTTATCTGATAGTTCAAAGATTTCATTTTGGTTAAGATCCATTTCTAGAGAGTTAGTGTGATCCTTTGGGTGTGTTGTAATACTCTGTTTTTCCAGAATTGTTTATGTGATTTCTTCTCATCTGGGTATGCTATCTTTTCTTCTTCTTTTTTTTTTTAAATGACTGTTGTTTAGACGGAATTTCCTATCCCTCCTTGGGGAGGGAAAAGTGTATGTTGTACAGGGTCCTTTGGCTTTAGTTCTAGCTGTTTTCAGTGGCAAAGATTTTTTATAAATTCCTTGGTTATATGTGCCTTCTGTATTTTATCTTTCTCAAATGCTAGTTGTAATAGTGTTGCACTGGGAATGTAAGCAGGCTTACTGTCTCTTGTGAGAAGGGGTAAACATTTGAAATCTCAGGAAGCTTATATCATTTCCCCAGTGCTGTTCACTTGTGTCAGCACATTTTCTATGGGCTTTTGCAGATCAATCCTCAGGCAAGTAGGTGATGTTTACAGGTAAGTCTGTTTCAGCAGACTCAGATGGGTATATGCTTGATCTTTATTTACCAGGAGCAGCTCTCTGTTGCCTTAACCAATGGGGTGATATTCAGAATGCACTATCAGCTCTCTACTCATCTCAGGATTTGGGGAACAAGCGGGGAGGGCCAGGTGGAATAGGCCTGCCCACAGATTCCCTAATGGAAAGTGCAAGCCTCAGCTCCAGTGGAAGTTTTAGCGGTAAGGCACCAAGTACCCAGTGATGTGTCTGAGCATGGAGTGGAGAAACTTCTATTTCCACAATTCTCTGCACAGGAAGGGAGGGGTAGCCTATCCTCCTAATCTAGATGCATGGGTGCTCCAAATCCCTAAAAATATTTCTGGATATGAAGTGGAGAGTGCATCACTGCACCAAGTTCTCTGTGAAAAGGAAGGGGTAGCTCAGGCTTCTAATCCAGGTGAGTAGGTGTGTTGAATGACTGGAAATATGTCTAGGCATGGAACAAAGGAAGCACCACTGAACCAAATTCTTTGCAAGGGAAGGAAGGTGTGGCTCAAAGTCCCAATCCAGGTGAGCAAGAGTGATATCTGCCACCCTATTGCTCCTCAGAGCCAGTTCAGCTCACTCCCCTGACTTACCAAAGTAGCAGGCTGGGCCATTCAACAATGACACATGTAAACTGGTCCCAGGTTGCAAAGCTAGACCTGGCTGCAAATCTCACCACCCAAGAGAAACCATGGCTCCAGCAGCTCTCTTCCCACTCCCATCCTGTGATGAGAGAGGACCCAATTCCAGCCCAATCCAGTATGCTCCATACTTGCCTCTCAATTCTGGCTGAGGGGTGTGTTCCCATACAATGACTTACTTTGTATGAGCCTGGATGGAAAATGTCATTCTCTTCTTCATCCCTGGCCTGTGAAAATGCCTGTATCTTTTCCCAGTATGTTTCACTCTCACTGTATTTCTGCCTCTCCCCTAAGGTAACTCTAAGGCTTTGGAGAAACAAGGTGCTCTCCTATGGCTTGAGTTGATAAATCCATAGTGGAAAGGTGAATCACAGTGGGAGACTCTCTGCCTCTCTCATATCCTGTGGTTTCACTCACTTCCCTTTGCAAATTAATAAATGGTTTTTGGTTAGTTGACATTCTGCTGGATTCTTACTCTCAGTATCCAATGACTTAGCAAGGCATTTCTTCTGAATACATAAGGTCTTATCCTAAGAGGAATTATGATGAGTCCATGTTTCTGTCTTGTTACACAGTGGTGTCCTCTTCTCTCTTTCCATCTTTTCTTTTCCAGATTATTGTGGGCCTAGTTTTTATTTTATTTTACTGTCATTTTTATATATATCAATGGTCCATAACTTTTTCTAAACAACAAGGCAGTTTTCACTCTTTAGAAGAGGTTTGTAAATATATATTCTTGGTGCTTTGTTTTTTGTGAGTCAGTAGATTGATTTTGGTGAATTCTCACAGAGTCATAGATTAATCTAAGGTCCCTATTGATCCTAGATCATGCTATTATATGACCCAAAAATGAGAAATAGCAATAAATAGACTTTATTTCATTATTGTCCATGTAGCTATTAAATACCAGGCCAGGAGTGCCTGGATAGCTCAGTCGGTAGAGCATCAGACTTTTAATCTGAGGATCCAGGGTTCAAGTCCCTGTTTGGGCGTTTGTAGTTTTCATTACTTTATATAATAATAATAAAAAAATTAAAAAAAATCAATGTGTCCCAGAAAAAAAGAAAAATACCAGGCCACAAAATAGTATATTCTCCAATGACTATTGTTGACACCAGACAGCAACTGTACAATCTTTTATTTTTCTTCTTCTTTTTAGTTTGTTCTGGTCTATGGTCATATCAATGGATGGTAATTATTCCATCTTTACCTGTAATAAAAATACAGACTGAATGGAACTGTACATCTAGTGCAATAATAAAAAATCTTTGGTTTGGCTACTAACGCCTAATACTATAGAGAGAAGGGTAGTAATCAGGCATATGAGAGCAAGAGTTGGGCTCCCCAGGACTTATTTTAATTGTCTCTATATTTTTCTCAGAATTAGTCAAGGCATTTATTAATCACCATAAACTTAGTGTTCTGTCTACTCTGGTAAATAAGTGCACAATGTGGCCTCTAGTTGCTTTGTTTTCCTTTCTTTATATTTTTAGAAAAGATTAGCTCATTTAGGCAACTGAAGTTCCCTTGATCTTTATATAGTGACTAGACTCAGTAAAGGGTAATGCAAGGATGCAGAATTCATTTTGTTATTTCTAGACCTATTTGGGCTTCAAAAACAGTATTAAAAAACTGCTTTAAATTACTGTGCATATTGAAGATTAAGACCTTTACACATTGATCACCTAAGACATAAGATGGAGGTTTTTTGTCATCTAATAGCCCAGCTAACAATTATTGGATGATTATCATATACTGGTGCATAACATACATTTTGAATCTCAACCTTTATAATAATCTATGAAGTAGGTAGTTTTATTATCCTTAATTTATAGGTGAGAAATAGGCTGAGTGATTACACAAATAGTTCAAAGTGAAATGTCTCCTAAGTAGCAAGCAGAGCTGGAATTCAAGTCCAGGCAGCTCTACTCCAGAGCCTACACAGTAGAATAGAATGGACAAATCAGTTTAGCTTCTGCACTGAACCTAGTGGCAGATTGAATAAATGGGTGTGATTAGTTGATTTCCAGGTGCCTACTTTATTATTATTATTATACTTTAAGTTCTGCAGTACATGTGCAGAACATGCAGGTTTGTTACACAGGTATAAATGTGCCATGGTGGTTTGCTGCACCCATTAACCCATCATCTACATTAGATATTTCTCCTAATGCTATCCCTCCCCTAACCCCTCTCCCACTGACAGGCTCTGGTGTGTGATATTCCGCTTTTTATATTCATGTGTTCTTATTGTTCAACTCCCACTTATGATTGAGAACATGCGGTGTTTGGTTTTCTGTTCATGTGTTAGTTTGCTGAGAATCTAACCAAAGGCAATAGCATCTGACACTTAGTGGGCCTGTGTCCAATAAATGCTTTTTCCATGTCCAGAAGTCTTCACTGTCTCAGATTGCTTTCAAAGTTTATCTAGACTGCTCTCTACTTTCTTTCTACTTCTGTGCTTCTTCAAATAGACATCTCATGTTCAGGACTATTTTATCAGTTGCCATGGGTCCTTTCTCCCCACTATGTGAAGCATTTGAGGTATTAGGGGGAAATGAAGAATGTTTTAGATATTAGATAATAGAAGCAGGTTTTTTTTGTTGTTGTTTTGTTTTGTTTATTTTTTTGACAGACTCTCACTCAGTCACCCATGCTAGAGTGCAATGGCACGATCTTGGCTCACTGCAACCTCCATCTCCCGAGTTTAAGCAATTCTCCTGCCTCAGCCTCCCAAGTAGCTGGGATTACAGGTCTGAGCCACTACACATGGCTAATTTTTGTATTTTTGTAGAGATGGGGTTTCACCATATTGGCTAAGCTGGTCTCAAACTCCTGACCTCAGGTGATCTGCCCGCCTTGGCCTCCCAAAGTGTTGGGATTACGGGTGTGAGCCACCGCACGTGGCCTAGAAGCAGGTTTTAATGAAAAGTAGCTGCCTTTTATTAACCTCAGGAAGAGTCTGAAAGAAAACTGTGGGGTAAGCAGTGAGCAGCCCACTGGAACCAGTGCCCAGTACTGAGAAAGACCTGTGATTTCCCAATGGCTAGAAATATTTTAATTGGAAGGCTTATTCAGTGCAGATGGCTTACAGCACCCAGCTGTGCCTGAACAGCTTTGATAGACACTTGAGTTGTCAGTTAATGCACCGCTTTATGTGCAAATAATTAGCTTTACTCACTATTCCTTTTGATGGCTTTTATTGCCAGAAATTGTCATGTTCTATTGTATTATTTTGTTTTTAATCATATTTTGATTTAGCTTGGTTATGAAAGCCAAAAATGTGCCATTATGCTATTCTTGATTCAAATTTAATATGTCCATATTATTTGGTGGCCCTTGTTATGTTTTTGTCTGTAGACTGCAGGTTAGAGTCCTTGGATATTAACTTTCCTACTAGAAATTCAAGACTTTTTTAAATGTGGGAAACATAATAACGAGTACAGGAGATAATTAGAAATGTCTTTTTTTTTTTTTTGGTCATAAGAGAAATCAACAACAATTGATGTTTTTACCATGAGGTTAATGCAGGATTAATTGTTGCTCCATCAGGAATACAGATGTACCCCTAAACAAATGATTACTTTGATTCAATCCATTTTGCTGTTTCTCTTAAATGAAAGCAGAAGGAGTGGTACTGCATGTGCAGATCACTGTGATTCTGATCTGCACCAGGTAGAAAGTGGGAGAACAGAGTGGTTAGGCACACTCATGCCTAGTCATGCTGCCTCTGTTTGAATCGCAGCTCTGATATACACTAACAGTAAGCCCAGAGCAAATTATTTAACCTTGCTGTTTTCAGTTTCCTATTCTGTAAAATGAGGGTAATAAAAGGAATACCCAAATAGGGTGGTTATAATAATTACATTAGATAATACACAAGTAATTTTCTTTGAAGAGTGCCCAGCATATTGTAAGCATGCAATAACTTTTCAGCATATAATAGTAGTACAGAAACTGTATACAAGAACTGAATTCATGTATGTGCCATACAAGTGCAATTATATACCATACCAGTACCATTGTGCCATACCAGTGCAATTCTAGGTGGATGAGTATGGAAGAAAATAAGGATAATAATTGTTAAATTTTTACTTTTAGTTTTAGTTTTTGTGGGTACATAGTAGGTATATACATTTATGGGTTACATGAGACATTTTGATAGAGGCATGCAATGCTTAATAATCACATTATGTAAAATGGGATATTCATCACCTCAAGTATTTATCCTTTGTGTTATAAGCAATCCCATTGTATTATTTATTCTAAAATGTATAATTAAATTATTTTTGACTATAGTCACCCTGTTGTGCTAGCAAACACTAGGTCTCATTCTTTCTCACTACTTTTTTGTACTTATTAATCCTTCCCGCAGCTCCCACCCCTCTTACCTTTTACATTTCCCAGCTTCTGGTTGCAATCTTTCTACTCGTTATCTCCAGGAGTTCAATTGTTTTACTATTTAGCTCCCACAAATATGTGAGAACATGAGATGATTGTCTTTATGTGCCTGGCTTATTTCACTTAAAATAATGACCTCTAGTTCCATCCACATTGTTGCAAATGATAAGATCTCATTCTTTTTCTGTGGTTGAATAGTACTCTGTTGTGTATATGTAGCACATTTTTAAAATTCATTCATCTGTTGATGATGCACATGTAGGTTGTTTTCAAATCTTGGCTATTGTGAATAGTGCTACAATACACATGGGAGTGCAGCTATCTCTTTGGTGTACTGATTTCCTTTCTTTGGGGTATATGCCTAGCACTGGGATTGCTGCATCATATGGTAGCTCTATTTTTTGTTTTTGAGGAATCTCTAAACTGTTCTTCACAGTGGTTGTACTAATTTACATTCCCCAAAGCAGTGTACAGGGGTTTCCTTTTTTTCTGCATCCTCACCAGCATTTGTTATTGCCTGACTTTTTGATAAGAGCGATTTTAACTGGAGTGAGATGGTATCTCATCATAGTTTTGATTTGCATTTCTTTGATGATCAGTGATGTTGAGCACCTTCTCCTATACCTATTTGCCATTTGTACCTCTTCTGTTGAGAAATGTCTATTCAGAATTTTTGCCCATTTTAAAATCAAACTATTTGATTTTTTACTATTGAGTTGTTTGAGTACCTTATAAATTCTGCTTATTCATCCCTTGTCAGATGCATAGTTTGCAAACACTTTTTCCCATTTTGTGGGTTCTCTCTATTTTGTTGTTTCTTTTGCTGTGCTGAAGCTTTTTAATTTGATGTTATTTCATTTGTCCATTTTTGCTTTGGTTACCTTTGCTTGTGGGGTATTACTCAAGAAATCTTTGCCCACTCCAATGTCCTAGAGAGTTTCACCAATATTTTCTTTGAGAAGTTTCATAACTTGAGGCCTTTTTAATATATTTTGATTTGACTTTCTATATGGTGAGAGATAGGGTTCTAGTTTCATTCTTCTGCATATGGATATCCAGTTTTCCCAGCATTGTTTATTGAAGAAATTGTCCTTTCCCCAATATGTGTTCTTGGAGCCTTTGTCAAAAATAAGTTCACTGTAGATGTATGGATTTATCTCTAGGTTATCTATTCTGTTCCGATGATCTATGTGCCTGTTTTTATGCTAGTACCATGGTGTTTTGGTTACTATAGCTCTGTAGCATAATTTGGAGTCAGCAAATGTAATTCTTCCATTTTTGTTGTTTTTGCATAGGACAGCTTTAGCTATTTTGGGTCTTTTGTCATTCCACATAAATTTTAGAGTTTTCTATTTTTGTGAAGAATGTAACTGGTATTTTGATAGGGATTGTATTAAATCTGTAGATTGTTTTATGTTGTATGGACATTTTAACAATATTGATTTTTCTAATTCATGAACATGGACTACTTTTCTATTTTTATGTGTCTTCTTCAATTTCTTATATCAATGTTTTACAGTTTTCATTGTGGAGAACTTTCACTTCTTTGGTTAATTTCCAGGAATTTAAATAATTTATAGCTATTCTAAATAGAATTATTTTCTTAATTTCTCTTTCAGATGGTTGACTTTTGGCATATAAAAATGCACCTGAGTTTTGTATGTTGACTTTGTATCCTGCAACTTTACTGCAGTTTGAAATGTTTTAACAGGTTTGTTTTTGTTGTTGTTGTTGTTGTTTGGTAAATCCTTTAGGTTTCACCAAATATAAGATCATATCATGTGCAAACAAGGATAATTTGACATCTTCCTTTCCAATTTGGGTAACCTTTATTTCTTTCTCTTCTCTGATAGCCCTAGCTAGGACTTCCAGTACTATGTTAAATAACAGTGGTGGAAGTGGGCATCCTTGTTGTTTCTGATCTTATAGGAAAGGCTTTCAGTTTTTTCCATTCAGTGTGGTATTAATTATGTGTCTGTCATATAAGTCTTTTATTATGTTGTGGTATATTCCATCCATATTTAGGTGTTTTTTTTTTGAGGACTTTTATTATGAAAGGATGTTGAATTTTATCAAATACATTGTTACTATCAATTGAAATTATCATATGGCTTTGCCTTTCATTCTGTTGATATAATGTATAATGTTAATTGATTTGTGTATGTCAAACCATCCTTGCATCCCTGTTATAAATCTTACTTGGTAATGATGAATTATATATTTTTTCATATAATTCATATTTATTTATAATTACTTGATTAATAAGGTGTATTAAACTTTTGGAATTACATATTCTCAGCTTTTTAAATGTTGTACTTATGAAAGTTAATTTTTTTATTATACTTTAAGTTCTAGGGTACATGTGCACAACATGCAGATTTGTTACATATGTATACTTGTGCCATGTTGGTGTGCTGCACCCATCAACTCGTCAGCACCCATCAACTCGTCATTTACATCAGGTATAACTCCCAATGCCATCCCTCCCCTCGCCCCCCTCCCCATAATAGGTCCCAGTGTGTGATGTTCCCCTTCCCGAGTCCAAGTGATCTCAATGTTCAATTCCCACCTATGAGTGAGAACATGCGGTGTTTCGTTTTCTGTTCTTGCGAAAGTTTGCTGAGGATGATGGTTTCCAGCTGCATCCATGTCCCTACAAAGGACACAAACTCATCCCTTTTTATGGCTGCATAGTATTCCATGGTGTATATGTGCCACATTTTCTTAATCCAGTCTGTCACTGATGGACATTTGGGTTGATTCTGAGTCTTTGCTATTGTGAATAGGAACACTTTTACACTGTTGGTGGGATTGTAAACTAGTTCAATCACTGTGGAAAACAGTATGGCGATTCCTCAGGGATCTAGAACTAGAAATACCATATGACCCAGCCATCCCATTACTGGGTTTATACCCAAAGGATTATAAATCATACTGCTATAAAGACACATGCACACATATATTTATTGCGACACTATTCCATATGAACTTTAAAGCAGTTTTTTCCAATTCTGTGAAGAAAGTCAGTGGTAGCTTGATGGGGATGGCATTGAATCTATAAATTACCTTGGGCAGTGTGGCCATTTTCATGATATTGATTCTTCCTATCCATGAGCATAGTATATTCTTCCATTTGTTTGTGTCCTCTTTTATTTCACTGTGCAGTGGTTTGTAGTTCTCCTTGAAGAGGTCCTTTTACATCCCTTGTAAGTTGGATTCCTAGGTATTTTATTCTCTTTGAAGTTATTTGGAATGGGAGTTCATTCATGATTTGGCTCTCTGTTTGTCTGAATCCTTGTAATTTTTGCACATTAATTTTGTATACTGAGACTTTGCTGAAGTTGCTTATCAGCTTAAGGAGATTTTGGGCTGAGATGATGGGGTTTTCTAAATATACAATCATGTCATCTGCAAACAGGGACAATTTGACTTCTTCTTTCCCTAACTGAATACCCTTGATTTCTTTCTCTTGCCTGATTGCCCTAGCCAGAACTTCCAACACTATGTTGAATAGGAGTGCTGAGAGAGGGCATCCCTGTCTTGTGCCAGTTTTCAAAGGGAATTTTTCCAGTTTTTGCCCATTCAGTGTGATACTGGCTGTGGGTTTGTCATAAATAGCTCTTATTATTTTAAGATATATTCCATCAATACCGAATTTATTGAGAGTTTTTATCATGAAGGGCTGTTGAATTTTGTCAAAGGCCTTTTCTGCATCTATTGCAATAATCATGTGGTTTTTGTCTTTGGTTCTGCTTATATGCTGGATTACATTTATTGATTTGCGTATGTTGAACCAGCCTTGCATCCCAGGGATGAAGCCCACTTGATCATGGCGGATAAGCTTTTTGATGTGCTGCTGGATTCGGTTTGCCGGTATTTTATTGAAGATTTTTGCATCGATGTTCATCAGGGATATTGGTCTAAAATTCTCTTTTTTTGTTGTATCTCTGTCAGGCTTTGGTATAAGGATGATGTTGGCCTCATAAAATGAGTTAGGGAGGATTCCCTCTTTTTCTATTGATTGGAATATTTTCAGAAGGAATGGTACCAACTGCTCCTTGTACCTCTGGTAGAATTCGACTGTGAATCCATCTGGTCCTGGACTTTTTTTGGTTGGTAGGCTATTAATTATTGCCTCAATTTCAGAGCCTGCTATTGGTCTATTCAGGGATTCAACTTCCTGGTTTAGTGTTGGGAGAGTGTAAGTGTCCAGGAAATTATCCATTTCTTCTAGGTTTTCTAGTTTATTTGCGTAGAGGTGTTTATAGTATTCTCTGATGGTAGTTTGTATTTCTGTGGGGTCGGTGGTGATATCCCCTTTATCATTTTTTTTTGCATCTATTTGATTCTTCTCTCTTTTCTTCTTTATTAGTCTTGCTAGTGGTCTATGAATTTTGTTGATGTTTTCAAAAAACCAGCCCCTGGATTCATTGATTTGTTGGAGGGTTTTTTGTGTCTCTATCTCTTTCAGTTCTTCTCTGATCTTAGTTATTTCTTGCCTCTGCTAGCTTTTGAATGTGATTGTTCTTGCTTCTCTAGTTCTTTTAATTGTGATGTTAGGGTGTCAATTTTAGATCTTTCTTGCTTTCTTTTGTGGGCATTTAGTGCTATCAATTTCCCTCTATACATTGCTTTAAATATGTCCCAGAGATTCTGGTATGTTGTATCTTTGTTCTCATTGGTTTCAAAGAACATCTTTATTTCTGCCTTCATTTCATTATGTACCTAGTAATCATTCAGGAGCAGGTTGTTCAGTTTCCATGTAGTTGAGCGGTTTTGATTGAGTTTCTTACTTTTGAGTTCTAGTTTAATTGCACTGTGGCCTCAGAGACAGTTTGCTACAATTTCTGTTCTTGTGCATTTGCTGAGGAGTGCTTTACTTCCAGCTATGTGGTCTATTTTGGAATAAGTGTGATGTGGTGCTGAGAAGAATGTATATTCTGTTGATTTGGGGTGGAGAGTTCTGTAGATGTCTATTAGGTCTGCTTGCTGCAGAGATGAGTTCAATTCCTGGATACCCTTGTTAACTTTCTGTCTCATTGATCTGTCTAATGTTGACAGTGGGGTGTTAAAGTCTCCCATTATTATTGTATGGGAGTCTAAGTCTCTTTGTAAGTCTCTAAGGACTTGCTTTATGAATCTGGGTGCTCCTGTATTGGGTACATATATATTTAGGATAGTTAGCTCTTCCTGTTGAATTGATCCCTTTACCACTATGTAATGGCCTTCTTTGTCTCTTTTGATCTTTGATGGTTTAAAATCTGTTTTATCAAAGACTAGGATTGCAACCTCTGCTTTTGTTTTGTTTTCCATTTGCTTGGTAGATCTTCCTCCATCCCTTTATTTTGAGCCTATATGTGTCTCTGCATGTGAGATGGGTCTCCTGAATACAGCAAACTACTGGGTTTTGACTCTTTATCCAATTTGCCAGTCTGTGCCTTTTAATTGGACCATTGAGTCCATTTACATTTAAGGTTAATATTGTTATGTGTGAACTTGATCCTGTCATTATGATATTAGCTGATTATTTCACTCGCTAGTTGATGCAGTTTCTTTCTAGCATCGATGGACTTTACATTTTGACATATTTTTGCAATGGCTGATGCCTGTTGTTCCTTTCCATGTTTAGTGTTTCCTTCAGGATCTCTTGTAGGGTAGGCCTGGTGGTGACAAAATCTCTAAGCATTTGCTCATCTGTAAAGGATTTTATTTCTCCTTCACTTATGAAACTCAGTTTGGCTGGATGTGAAATTCTGGGTTGAAAATTCTTTTAAAAATGTTGAATATTGGCCCCCACTCTCTTCTGGCTTGGAGAGTTTCTTCTGAGAGATCTGCTGTTATTCTGATGGGTTTCCGTTTGTGGGTAACCCGACCTTTCTGTCTGACTGCCCTTAACATTTTTTCTTTCATTTCAACTTTGGTGAATCTGACAATTATGTGCCTTGGAGTTGCTCTTCTCAAGGAATGTCTTTGTTTTGTTCTCTGTATTTCCTGAATTTGGATGTTGGCCTGCCTTACTAGGTTGGGGAAGTTCTCCTGGATGATATCCTGAAGAGTGTTTTCCAACTTGGTTCCATTTTCCCCGTCACTTTCAAGCACTCCAATCAGACGTGGATTTGGTCTTTTCACATAATCCTATATTTCTTGGAGGCTTTGTTCATTTCTTTTTACTTTTTTTCCTCCATATTTCTCTTCTTGCTTCATTTCATTCATTTGATCTTCAATTGCTGATACTCTTTCTTCTAGTTGATCGAGTCGGTTACTGATGCTTGTGCATTTGTCACATATTTCTCGTGTTATGGTTTTCATCTCTTATCAGTTCTTTTAAGGTCTTCTCTGCATTGATTATTCTAATTATCCATTCATCCATTCTTTTTCAGTGTTTTTAGTTTCTTTGCACTGGTTACATAGTTCCTCCTTTAGCTCTGAGAAGTTTGATCGACTGAAGCTTTCTTCTCTCAACTCGTCAAAGTCATTCTCTGTGCAGCTTTGTTTCATTGCTGGTGATGAGCTGCATTCCTTTGGAGGGGGAGATGCTCTCTGATTTTTTGTATTTCCAGCTTTTCTGCACTGCTTTTTCCCCATCTTTGTGGTTTTATCTGCCTTTTGTCTTTGATGATGGTGACGTACTGATGGGATTTTGGTGTGAGTGTCCTTTCTGTTTGTTAGTTTTCCTTCTAATAGTCAGGACTTTCAGCTGTAGGTCTGTTGGAGCTTGCTTGAGGTCCACTCCAGACCCTGTTTGGCAGGGTATCAGCAGTGGAAGATGCAGAAGATAGAATATTGCTGCACAGCGAGTGTTGCTGTCTGATTCTTGCTCTGGAAGCTTCATCTCAGGTGTGTACCCTGCCGTGTGAGTTGTGAGGTGTTGGTCTGCACCTAGTGGGGGATGTCTCCCAGTTAGGCTACTCAGGGGTCAGGGACCCACTTGAGCATGCAGTCTGTTCATTCTTGGATCTCAACCTCTGTGCTGGGAGATCCACTGCTCTCTTCAAAACTATCAGACAGGGGCATTTACCTCTGCCGAGGTTTCTCTGCTTTTTGTTTAGCTATGCCGTGTTCCCAGAGGAGGAGTCTACAGAGGTAGGCCGGCCTCCTTGAGCTGTGGTGGGCTTCACCCAATTGGAGCTTCCTGGTGGCTTTGTTTACCCACTTAAGCCTCAGCAATGGTGGGCACCCCTTCCCCAGCCTCGCTGCCACCTTGCAGTTAGATCTCAGACTGCTGTGCTAGCAATGAGGGAGGCTCTGTGGGCGTGGGACCCTCCAGGCCAGGTGTGGGATACAATCTACTGGCGTGCCATTTGCTGAGACCCTTGGTAAAGCGCAGTATTAGGGTGGGAGTTACCCGATTTTCCAGGTGTTGTGGGTCTCAGTTTCCCTTGGCTAGGAAAAGGGATTCCCTTCCCCCTTGCACATCCCAGGTGAGGTGATGCCTCGCCCTGTTTCAGCTCCTACTGGTCAGGCTGCACCAATTGTCTGGCACTCCTCAGTGAGATGAACCCGGTACCTCAGTTGAAAATGCAGAAATCACCCATCTTCTGTGTCACTCGCTGGGAGCTGGAGGCTGGAGCTGTTTGTATTTGGCCATCTTGTGCGCCAGTCCATCGATTATCTTTTTAATGTGTTATTGAATTCAGTTTGCTAGTGTTTTGTTGAGAATTTTTGCATCAATATTTATTGGTCTGTAGTTTTTGTGGGTTTTTTTCTGATGTGTATTTGTCTGGTTTTATTATCAGGATAGTACTGGATTTGTGAAATGAGTTTGGAAGCATTTTCTCCTATTCTAATTTTTGGAATAGCTTGAATAGTATTGGTATTAGTTCTTTAAATGTTTGTTAGATTTCAACAGTGGAGCCATTGCGTTCCAAGCTTTTCTTTACTGGGAGCTTTCTTATTATGGCTTCAATCTCATTACTTGTTACTGGTCTGTTCAGATTTTCTAGTTTTTCATGGTTCAGTCCTGGTAGGTTTTATGATTCTGGGAATGTATCTATTTCTTTTCAATTTTCCAATTTATTGGCATATAGTTGCTCATAGTAGCCACTAATGATCCTTTGAACTTCTGCAGAGTATCAATTACAAGGTCTTCTTTCTAATCTCTGATTTTATTTACTAGAGTCTTCTCTCTTCTTTCCTTAGCCTAGCTAAATGTTTGTCAATTTTATCTTTTCAAAAAACCAACTTTTTTTTCATTGATCTTTTGTATTGCTTTCTTCACTTCAAATTTATTTATTTCTGCTCTGAATTATTATTACTTGTTTTCTTCTACTAATTTTGGGTTTGGTTTGCTCTTGCTTCACTCAGTCTTTAAAATACATTCTCAGGTTATTATTTTAATTATTTTTTAAATGTAGTCACATAGTTATACATTTTCTTCTTAGTACTGCTTTTGCTGTATCCCATTGATATTGGTATGTGGTATTTTCATCATAATTTGCTTCAAGAAAATTTTCAATTTTCTTTTTAATTTCTTCATTGACCCACTTGTCATTCAGGAACATATTAATTTCCATGTATTTCCATAGTTTCCAAAATTTCTCTTGTTTGTTATTTCTAATTTTATTCCATTGTGGTCAGAGAAGATACTTGGTATTATTTCAATGTTTTAAATTTTTAAAGATTTGTTTTGTGTCCTAATACATGATCTATCCTTGAGAATGATCCATGTGCTGAGGAAAGGAATGTGTATTCTGCAGTCACTGGATAAAATCTTCTGTAAATATCTATTAGGTCCATTTGACCTGTAATGAAGATTACATCAAATGTTTCCTTTTTGATTGTCTCTCTGGAATATCTGTACAATGCTGAAAGTCAGATGCTGAAATCTATCTTATATCTTATATCTCTTTAGCTTTAATACTATTTTTTTTGTGTGTGTGTGTGTGTGTATATATATATATATATGCTATAGTGTTCAGTTCATATATATTTAAAATTCTTAGAGCCTCTAGTTGAATTGGCCCCTTTATCATTATATACTGACCTGCTTTGTCTCTGCTTATAGTTTTTGTCTTGAAATCTACTTTGTCTGATAGAGGTATAGCTACTCCTGCTTTTTTTTGGTTTCCATTGATAAGGAATACCTTTTTCCATCTCTTTATTTTCAGCCTATGTGTGTCTTCATAGGTGAAGTATATTTCTTGTGGGCAACAGGTCATTGGATCTTGTTTTTGTATTCATATCGCTATTCTCTGTCTTTTGATTGAATAGTATTGTTCATTTTAATTCAATATTCATATTGATAAGTAAGAATTTACTTCTGTCATTTGTTATTTATTTTCTGGTTGTTTTGTGGTCTTCTCTTCCTTCTTGTATTTCTTTGAGTGAAGGTGATTTTCTCTGGTGATATGCTTTAATTTATTGCTTTTTAAAAATATCTGTTGTACCTTTTTTGATTTGAGGTTGCCAGGAGGTTTGCAAATACTATCTTATATCACATTAATTTAAGCAGATTACAGCTTAACACTGTTTGTGTAACAAGCAAAAAGAAAGCTAATAAAAGTGTACACCTTAACTTTGTTCTCTCACTTTTAAAATTTTTGTTGTTTCTTTTTATATATGATTGTACTGTCCATGTCTTGAAAAGTTGTGGTTACTGTTTTTGATTTTTTCAGTACTTAGTGATTTTACTTACAATAAGAGTAGTTTATACACCATAGTTATGGTGTTATACTATTTGGTGTTTTTCTATGTACTTACTATTACCAATTACCAGTGAGTTTGGTACTTTTTGGTAATTTTTTTTGTTCATAATATTTGATTCTTTCTGATTGAATTAATCCCTTTAGCATTTCTTGTAGGACAGGTCTGGTGTTGATGAAATCCCTAAGCTTTTGTTTGTCTGGGAAGGTCTTTATTCCTCCCTTACGTTTGAAGGATATTTTTGCTGAATATACTATTCTAGAATAATTGTGTATTGTGTTCAGCAGTTTAAGTATGTCATATCACTCTCTCCTGGCCTGTAATGTTTCCACTGAAAAGTCTGCTGCCAGATATATTGGAACTCCATTTTATGTTATTCATTTCTTTTTTCTTGCTGCTTCTAGGTTCCTTTGTTTATCCTTGACCTTTGAGAGTTTCATTATTAAATGCCTTGAGATATTCTTCTTTGAGTTAAATCTGCTCGGTGTTCTATAACCTTATTGTAGTTGGAAATTGATATCCTTCTCTAGGTTGTGGAAGTTTTCTGTTGTTATCCCTTTGAATAAACTTTCCACCCCTTTCTCCTTCTCTACCTCTGCTTTAAGGCAAATAACTCTTAGATTTTCTCCTTTGAGGCTGTTTCCTAGGCATGCTTAATTATTTTTTTGTTCTTTTTTTTTTGTCTCCTCTGGCTATGTATTTTCAAATAGCCTTTCTTCAAGCTCACTGTTTCTTTTTTCTGCTTGATCAATTCCTTTATAAAGACTAATGCAGGCCGGGCGCGGTGGCTCAAGCCTGTAATCCCAGCACTTTGGGAGGCCGAGACGGGCGGATCACAAGGTCAGGAGATCAAGACCATCCTGGCGAACCCAGTGAAACCCCGTCTCTACTAAAAAATACAAAAAAAACCTAGCCGGGCGAGGTGGCGGGCGCCTGTAGTCCCAGCTACTCGGGAGGCTGAGGCAGGAGAATGGCGTGAACCCAGGAGGCGGAGCTTGCAGTGAGCTGAGATCCGGTCACTGCACTCCAGCCTGGGTGACAGAGCAAGACCCCGTCTCAAAAAAAAAAAAAAAAAAAAAAAGACTACTGCATTCTCAGTATGTCAGTTGCATTTTTTTCAGCTCCAGAATTTCTGCTTGACCCTTTCAAATTATCTCAATCTATTTGTTAAATTCATCTGTAGAATTATGAATTCCTTCTCTGTGTTATTTTGAATTTCTTTGACTTTTCTCAAAACAGCTATTTTGAATTCTATGTCTGAAAGGTCACACATACCTGTTTCTCCAGGATTGGTCCATGGTGACTTACTTATTTGGTGAGGTCATGTTTTCCTGCATGTTTGATGCTTGTGGATGTTTGTCTGTGTCTGAGCATGAAGAGTTCCTTATTTATTGTAGTGCTGGTAGTCTGGGCTCGTTTGTACCCGTCCTACTCGGGAAGGCGTTCCAGATATTTGAAAGGACTTAGGTGTTCTGATATGTGTCTTATCTGCATCATAGGGCACTCCAAGCCCAGTAATGCTGTGGTTGTTGCAGATTTGTAGAGATACTACCGTGATGGTCTTGGGACAAGATCTGGAAGAATTCTCTGGATTACCAGAACAAGACTCGTTCTCTTCCCTTACTTTCACTCAAGCAAATGAAGTCTCTGTGTTCTGAGTCACCTGGAACTGGGGGTGGGGTGATACAAGCACCCCTGTGGCCACCACCACTGGGAGTGTGCTGGGTCAGACCTGAAGCTAACATAGCACTGAGTCTTACCCAAGGCCCACTGTTACCACTACCTGGTTACTGTGTATGTTCTCTCAAGGTCCTGGTGCTCTACAATCAGCAGACAGCAAAGTCAGCCAGGCTTGCATCCTTCCCTTCAGAATGATGAGTTCCCTCAGGCCCTGGGCAGGTTCAGAGGTGCCATCCAGGAGCCAGAGACTACAGTCAAATACCTTTGAAATTTACCTGGTGTTCTGTTATACTTCAGCTGAACTGTCACTCAAACTATGAGATGCAGTACTTCCCACTATTTTCTCCCCTTTCCACAGGCAGAGGAGCCTCTCCCCATGGCCCCCACTAGCAGAGTCTCATGTGGAATACTGTTAGGCTACCACTGATGCTCCTTTAAAGCACAAAGGCTCTTCAGTCATTTTGTGGCAAATGATGCCTGGTCTGGAGCTCACCCTTCAGGGCAGTGTGCTCCCCTCTGGACCAGAACAGGTCCAGAAATGCTGTTCAAGAGCCAGGGTCTGGAATCAGGGACCCCAAGAGGTCACTTGGTGCTCTACCCTCCTATAGCTGAGCTAGTACCTAATATGCAAGACAAATTTTCCTTTTCTTTTCTCTCGGCTTTTCTCAAACAGAAGGAATCTCTCCCTGTAGCCACGGTAGCTGGGAAAGTGCTGAGGCTCACCTAAAGTCAGCAAGTCTTAGAGTTTCACTGAAGAGCCACAGTATACTACCTGGGTATTATACATAAGTGCTCTTTAGTCATCAGGTGATGGGTTCTGTCAGGACTGGGTTCTTCCTTTTAAGAAATTGGGTTCCCTTCAATGCAAGGTGTGTCTGGAAATGTCATCTGGGAACTAGGGCTCGGAAAGACAGTCTAACTACTCTTGACTGTTGCCCTATCCTGTTGTGGTGGAGCTGGTATCCAAGATACAAGAAAAAATCCTCCTTATGCTTCCCTCTCCTCTCAAGTGAAAGGAAGGGGTCTCTTGCGAAGCCATGAGCTGTGCAGTCTGTGGTTGGGGGAGGGGTGGTGCAAGCACTCCCTTAGCCACCCAGCTAGTAACTCGGCAGGCTGAATGCCCCCGAAGTCTACTGTCTCTTAGCCCAGTTTGGCAGTAGGACTCACCTAGGAGTTGTAGTCCTTGTGGCCTAGACTGCCTTTCAAGTTTATTTAGGGCCCCAGGGCACGTTGGCCTATGGTGGTGAGGCTTGCTGAAACTCAACTTCTGACCACTGAGATGGGCAGTTCTCTTCTGGTTAGGGCTGATTTAAACACTTCTCTGTGGGCAGACATCAGCTGAGTTCAGTTTGGTTCTGCTTTCTGCTGTGATAGGCCAGCACTAAGTTCTCACAATCCTTGTGCTGTTCCTCTCCCAAGCACACAGATTATCTCTGTAAAACATGGTCACTGCCAGTGGATGATGGAGAGGTGATGTCCATGATTCAAGACTGTCTTTCCTACCCTCTTCCATTGTGTCTTTCAGCAATATGAAGTTAAAACCAGGTACTGTGAGTGCTCACCTGATTTTTGATTCTTTTGAACTGCTTTGTGTCTGTAGAGAGTCATTAAGTTGATGTTTATGTAGGGAAGATGATTGATGGAGCCTTCTATTTGACCATCTTGCTCTGCCTCTCTCTCTCAAGGCTAATACATTTGGCACATCCCCTTTATTGTGATAATGTGTGTTCCAACAAATAAATATTTAGCAAACTTCCTGAAGAAAGTCCAGCTAATAGGATTATCCTCAGCAGATACTCAATTAACAGGTGATGCAATTCTTGTTCATTTTTTTTTCCTAGATCACTGCTAAAGACAATCATATAAATGTAGTTTAAAAAATCCTTCTCTTGAAAATAATCATGTACTTATTTGTTCTAAGCCCTGGTTGCCCATTGGAAATACATGGACAACTTTCACATCTAGCCTCGGCGTGGTTTTGTTGGACTGGGAGTGATTTTAAATTGTGTCTGGTGTTGCAAATCAGTAACGTGACACATCACAAAGTCAAACCTATGTAAGTCTGGGTTATCTCCAGTTTCTATACCTGGGTGGAAACAGCTGAAGGCTTTATCATAAGAGCTTCTCTTAGGCTGTCACTTTGGAAAGTTTTCTTGAAGTTCATACAGATGTCATTACTAGCACATGGAAAAGATTTTTTGATTTTCATAATTTTGTTTATTTTGTTATATATTCGTTTATTTGGGTATGTGTTAGAAAAACTACCACCAGCTTTCCAAGAATGTTATTTAATAGATAGTATTGCCTAGGGATTGATTTAAAAGTGAGTTGCTTTAAAGAAAGTATTAAGTGACAAATATTAGGTTGGTACAAAAGTAATTGTGGTTTTTGCCATTACTTTTAATTAAATTGCTGTTAATGGTAAAAAACACAATTACTTTTGCACCAACCTAATAATATGGATGGTTGTGCTGGTTAATTTCCTTCCCCCAAATTCATGTCCTCCCCAAACTTTCAGGATGTGACCCTATTTGGAAACAATGCATATGTAATTGGCTAAGATGAGATCTTACTGGAGGAGGGTAAGCCTTTAATCCAATGAACACTTAAAATTCAGTATGTTCTTATGAGAAGAGGAGAAGAAACACAGAGACAGAGCACAAGGGGAATGCCATGTGGTTGATAATAAAAGCAGAGACTGGAGTGATGCCTCTAAAAGTATAGGAAAGCCATTTCCAGCAGCCAATAGAAGCTAAAAAGAGGCAAGGAAGTATCCTCCCTGCTAACACTTTTATTTTAGATTTCTAGCCTCTGGGGCTAAGAAAGAATAAAGGTTTGTTGTTTCAAGCCATCCAGTTATGGTACTTTGTTAAGGCAATTTGAGAAACTAATATAAGGCCAATGATATAAGGCCAATATAAGGCCAAATGATAAATTGGGAATGTGAATGATTAGAATTGAGGAAACACTGCCTTGGGGTAAAGCTTAGTTTTCAGTGTGGTTTAAAAGTATCTCCATCACGTGGCCCTTGATGACTTTTCCAATTACCCCTCTTGCCATTGTTCCCTTTACACTTTATGCTCAGCCTTACTGAGCTTCTCTCAGGTTCTCAGTTGCTCTTCTTTGAGGAACTGACAGGTGGTGTTTCCTCTCCTTTCACTACTGACCAGCTGTTTTCATCTTTCTACATCTTCCTTACCCTGCAGATCTCAAGTAAACATGATTTTCTCTTCAGAGGTCTTCCACAAAGCCTATACTAGGTGAATTCTCCTGTTTTCTATAGTTCTGTTGTCATTATATTCATTGCCTTTTATTGTTAATGATTAGTGAATTGTCTATTTTCTTTGCTAGACATTTTTCAGTACTTTTTTGGTCATCACTACTTCTCCAATATGGAATACAGTGTCTAATATTTAGGAAACAATAAATATGCCAAATGAATATTTAATGTTCCATGTAAATCTTAGGAAGAGGTATACTTACCATTGCCCTCATCATGTATTATTTATCTATATATATTGTATATATGGCCAAATCTGATGTTGAAATAATATTGTCATACTCTTTGCTACTTATTTCTTGAGGGAGCCCTGGAGTGATAAAAAGAGGACTGGACTAAGAATCAGACAATAGGATTTTTCTGTTTTGTTCTGCTACTAATTAGTTCTGTGTTATTAAGCAAACTAATATGCCTCTATTGTTTTCAGTTTGTAAATGGAAAGAGATACACTGGTGATTATTTAAATCCTGCTCACATCTTGGGCCGTGTTTCAAAGTGGGTCCTTGTGTTCATCTTGGCTTAGAATTCTAACAATAGTTTAGCCAAAATAACAGCTCTGTGAATATCAAAAATTGGAGCTTAATAGACATTCCACCTGCTGAACTGCAGAGGCTGGAAAGCCAGAAGTTGCATTATGCAAAGTCCCTTGCAGCTATCATAATGAATGTGGTTTGGGTTTGGCTGGTTACATGAGATTTGGAAGGCAGAAGAGGGGTTGAAGCTCAGAGGTGAAGCTGAATCTCTGATGCTTCTAGTATTTCTACTGAAAAACCCAGTCGTGAAGGTTTTTGCTTTTCTGAGGTTGTGTTAGCAGAAATTCCAGTTGCCAGTCAACAGCTTTCCTCAGAATGGAGGGCGTGGGCATCCATTGTGCTTCCATGGATTATGGTGAGCAAAGCTCATTCAGGAGCTGGCAACAGTGGCAGCGGCTCATTTGACAACAATGGTTTTGTGATCATGGCAACTGGACGTGGTTCTGGAGCTGGGGCTTTCTGACTCTAGAAAAGGCAGAAGCTCTTTGGGGGATACTGCTCTGTGATATGGCTTTGGGGGTGAATGTTCAATCTTGACTTTGTTTCTTCATTCTCAGAAATTTGTAAGGTATGAATTCTGACTGCTATAAACATTAATATTTATGAAACTTAATCAAAAACAAAGTAATTTCAATAAAGCCTTATAATTTAATACAATTATTTTCCTATCTACTCCAAGCCCACCATAAAGTTCAAGGTAGAGTCTTTGCCTATAAATGGTTTGTGTTAGAGTAATGAGATAATTTCCAATATTTAGGTCCCTCAGAGTGTTGTGCCTTATCACTACGGCACTGATACTCTCAGACAATGAGATGCCATTCCTTTTGTTCTGTTTATAATATGTTATAGCTTGCTTGACACATTCAAATATTAACAAATCAAGGTCTGTTACTTGTGCTGAGAGAGACCTTGGGAAATTCTATCAGTGTGAATTATAAAATAAGCCACAGGACATTTTTAATCCTCTTCATGAGCTACCAAAGAAATCAAAGCTATAAACTCCACTTGAAATTACTCAGCTGTATAGCACACATCATTGCTATTTAGTTACTGGCCTGAAAAAATATTTAACAGCTCAGCTTGAGAATTTGACACACAGATAAAAAGTCCAAATTCTGCATTTGGGTCAATTCTGTGTGATTTCTCATGTAAATGAGGAAACTTGTTAAGAGGTTGAGTGGGTCAGGAAAAAAAGTCTTTGAAAATGCAGAAAACATCTTATTCTTCTCACTGACAGTGTGTTTCTGGTCAGAAATTAGGTTTTATCAGGGCCCTGTGTGGTGGCTCATGCCTGTAATCCTAGCACTTCGGGAGACTGAAGTGGGTGGATCACCTGAGGTCGGGAGTTCGAGACCAGCCTGACCAACATGGAGAAACCCTGTCTCTACTTAAAAATACAAAAAAATTAACTGGACATGGTGGTGGGCACCTGTAATCTCAGCTACTTGGAAGGCTGAGGCAGAATAATTGCTTGAACCTGGGAGGCGGAGGTTGTGGTGAGCTGAGATTGTGCCATCACACTCCAGCCTGGGCAACAAGAGTGAAACTTCGTCTCAAAAAAGAAAGAAAAAATCAGGTTTTATCATCATAGACTCAATGGTTATAATAAAATAAAAAAATAGATTTTATAGTTTAACTGTTCCTGACCTAGCCAATATCTTCCGTGGCTATGTTTTTATTTTTGTTTGTTTCTTTGTTTTCTCAGAACAAGTTTCTGGCTCCAAGATAAAAAACAAAACAAAACAAACAAACAAAAAACACCCAAAACTAACAAACAATTCTTTATTCAACATAAATATGAGATCAGATCACTGGAATTTGGAAATATTATATTTTATAGCCCCGGGTATTTCCTGATAAAGACAGGTGCTTTAAACTATATTTAAAGTATCTAGCTCCTCTTTTACATTGATTCAAATATAATGGTGATATAGTTTAGATATTTGTCCCCTCCAAATCTCATCTTAAAATTTGATCCCAGTGTTGGAGGTGGGGCCTAATAAGTGGTATTTGTGTCGTAGGGGCAGATACCACAGAAATGGCTTGGCGCTGGCCTTATGATGATGAGTGAGTTCTCATTCTATTAGTTCCCCTGACATGTCATTATAAATAGAGCCTGGTACCTTCCTCTCCTCTGTCTTTTGCTCTGTCTCTAAACATGTGACACACCTGCTTCCTCATTGCCTTCTGCCATAATTGGAAACTTACTGAGGTCCTTACCAGAAGCAGATGCCAGTGCCATGCTTCTTGTACAGCCTGCAGAACTGTAAGCCAAATAAACAAACCTCTTTTCTTTATAAATGACCTAGCCTCAGATTTTCTTTTATAGCAACACAAAATGGACTAGGACAAATAGTATTTGTCTCCAGGAAAAAAAAAATTCAGAATTAAGAGGAAGATTTTATGTGCCTAGGTGAAGGACATACTATAATCTGTTTCTTTGTTTTGACAACTAATTGGTTTAACCAGGGTCTAGCTATTGCACCATGACTATGATATTAACTTTTGGCTAGTATATGGTATGGATCTGTGTTCCTGTCCAAATCTCATGTCAAATCATAATCCCTAATGTTGCAGATGGGGCCTGGTGTGACATGATTGGATCATGGGGATGGTTTCTCATGAATGGTATAGTGCCATCCCATTGGCGGTGTCCTCATGATAGTGAGTTCTTGTGAGACCTGGTTGTTTAAAAGTGTATAGCACCCCCTCCCTCTCTCTCTCTTCTCTTACTCCAGCCATGTGATGTGTGTGCTCCCCTTCGCCTTCCACCATGATTGTAAGATTCCTGAGGCCTCCCCAAAGGCAAGTAGATGACAGTATTGTACTTCCTATAAAACCTGCAAAATCAGAATCATGAGGCAATTAAACCTCCTCTCTTTGTGAATTACCCAGTCTCAGGTATTTCTTTATAGCAGTGTGAGAATGGACTAATACAGCAAGCAACCTGGATACGTTTTTTTCTTTTTTTTCCTGTTTTTTTTTTTTTGTTGTTGTTGTTGTTGTTGTTTGTTTGTTTGTTTTGCTTTGCTGATGATGAACGTAAGGAAGATGTTAACAGATGTTGGTAAGGCCTCATAACTGACAAATAGGTCTTCTGACTGATCTAAAGCTCTTTCTACTACATCTTGTCATTTTCAAACCACATTCCACTGAGGTGCCCTGGGCTGTCACAGCAGGCAGTGTTGTGTGGTAATGGGGAAATGAAAAGGGAGAGTGTCTGAAGAGAGGGCTGAGCTGATGAATCCTCCACCACCTTAGATCAGAGTAACATTGCTTTCATTCATCTTAGGCACTAGGATTCCATAAAGATTTTATTTAAAAAAATGATTTCAGATAAAAAAAGTTTAGATTAGACAGTATTTTAAAAATATTTCTGTTTTATCCCTTCTTATCTTCTCTCTCCTCTTGCCTTAAACTTATTTGTTTTTTCTCTTTATGGAAAAACAGGCAAAGGATGCCTTATTGTATGTGAGTGGCCACAGGCATGTGGTGTGGATTCAGTTCAATTTGATAAACATTGGTTCAATATTCTTTTATTCAGTATATATTTATGGAGTTCCTCTCATGTGCCAGGCTTTGTGCTTTGTGCTAGGGGCACAAACATAAATGACATGTGGTGCCTCTTCTTACCCTTTATGTGTGAGTTTGGGGTAAAAGTAAGGGGAGGGAACTTTGAGAATAATGGATTAGATATTTAGAATGAGTACTTTTGTTGTCTACACTAATCCTGTGGCAATGCAAATGAGGTAAAGTTTGGCTTTATTGTCTATCCATTCCTATGTCAGGAGCCTTACTTCTCAGATAGGTTAGGCTGAAGGACAATCCTCTTCATTCAGGACATAGTTAAAGACAAAACCAGCAAAGCGAGGAAGAAGGCAATGCCTTCCTGAGCTCACCTGAGTGTTGCCAAGAGAACAGGGTTGAATCTATAAGTTGGATGAAAGATTCCAGTTTTAAATGTTTTCTAGCTTGATGTTCCCTCAGCAAGCTGGATTTGAGTCAAACATTTTCTGGGGGCAGTGCAGGAAAATTTGTATGTGAGCACTTAGAAACTATCGACATCTAATCTGGATTCAATTTGAATGATAAGTGGCCCATTATATTTGGACAGTCTGCATAACCACTGGAAAAAACACATGGAATTCATGACACATCAGAATGCTCAATGCATAGACTTTCTTCAAGGTACTATTATTTTAGTATTATTAGATAGTTTCCTTCATTTTAGAGAAAAGATAACCTGTAACAAATGCCTGCTTTATGTTCTAAAGATGATTAAATTTATCCTGCAATGTCACTCTTAACAGACACGAATTCTCATCCTTCAAAATATAGGGGTAGTGTTAGCTGGGCTTCTGTTGAAATAGAAGAGCCTTTCCTCGAAATTACTAATTTTTGATAGTTCTTCAATTTCTGGTCAGAATCATATTAGTAATAAGCAGGGAACTCCTCATCAGCATATTGGAACTGCTTAAGAAATCAAGTCTTTGACTCAAGGTTTTGTCTTGGGTATGCTATTTAGGCTTTCTAATGTCTAAGTCATAACTTGTACCTACTTGCAGTTCCATCCTATCATGCATATATTAATTTGTTAAGGCTTCCATAACAAAGTATCACAGACTGGGTGGTTTGAACAATAGAAATTTATCTTCTCACAATCCTGGAGGTTAGAAGTCCAAGATCAATGTGTTAGCAGGGTTGGTTTCTTATGAGGGCTGTGAGGGAAGGATTCATTCCAGGCTTTTCTCCTTGGCTTGTTAATGCCATCTTCTCCTTATGTCTTTTCTTGCTCTTTCCTCCATGTGTGTCTGTGTCCTAGTCTCTTCTTCTAACAATACTAGTCATATTGGACTAGGGCTCACCCCAGTGACCTTATTTTACATCAATTACCTCTTTAAAATCCTATTTCTAAATGCAGTCACAATCTGAGGTATTGTACCTCAATATGAATTTGGAGAAGTTACAATTCAGACCATAACAGCATGATTCAGGATAAGGCATCTGGATTAAAATATTTCAAGTAGGTATGAATTGGTGTACTTCTTTAAACTTTGGCTTCATTAATAGCATAGGGAAAACATGAAATAAGATTTTATTTTGGTGTATTATTTTGAGACTAAACACAGGTAACAGATTTATACACATGTAAATGTATCAAGAGTCATAAAATATTATAAATAGAAAAAGGTAAACTCTTGGTAGCAGAACCTTGATAAAGTATCTTGCAGAACAAGGTACTTAAGAGTATTTTATTCTGTAGTATGAATAAAGAAGTAATAGACACAGTGTCCATTTTAAGCCTCAGCAATGGGGTTATAGTGAGATTATTATTATAAGACATTTAAAATTGCCTCATGCCAGTTGATTTTCAGGAATTAAATATTATTATGGTAAAATCAGTTTGTAAGACATAGGATTTGTTGAAGCCCAGGAGCTGCTTTAGATTAAGTGGTTTGAAATTCTACACCAGATAATACCTATATTACTACAACACATGCCCTGGGCAGAGCTACTTTCACCCACTAAAATGCCAGCCTGTTCTCTAAACTAGTTTCAATGTTGCATGCTACCTGAAATTCCAGTAAAATAAATAATTTTCTTGTAAGGTATAAATTTATTTATTGTACCAGTGGTCATATGGCACTTGCTATGTCCCATGTGCTATTGTATCCACTTGACATCTGTTAACTGATTTAATCTCTATAATTGAACTCTGTGGATGACACTACTATATAATTATTAACTGTATTTTATAAGTGAAATGTGAAAGGCTCCGAGGTTAAGTTACTTTCCCATAGCCACACAGCTAGTAAGTGTTAGGACTAAGATTCTGGCTCAATGGTCTGGGCTTCTGATGACTATGCTGTGCTACTAGAAAAGTAGCAGAAATGATAGGAGATTGTGGTATCACATAGACAAGAAGAGTGTGGTCTCAAGGAAAGTCCACTCAAGTGAGTGGAGCAAAAGAGGATAAACCAAGACATTAGAACTATGCCCTTCTGCCCTGGGGCAGAAGCTGTTAGCTCTCTCTGTTCCCATACCATAACCGTCTTCAGCTACTGGCCCATTTCTCTGTTCTCCTTTGCAGTAAACCAATTGAACAGACCTGTTTGTATTCACAGTTCCCATGTCCTCTCCTGTTGTTCTCTTCAACTCACTCTAATCTGATTTCCATTCCTTCTGCTGATGAAAGGGATCTTGCCCTTGTCACCCCTATCTTGTGACATTCAGTGTTCATTTGTTTCTTATCTTAACAAATGTTCAGAAGCATGCCATACAGTAAGCACTTCTTTTTTTTTTCTTGAAACACTTTGTTCATGATACTCTCCAGAGTTTAGTACAGAGTATCATGATACTCTCCAGAGTTTAGTACAGTGCCCAGCACATAATAGACAGTCAACAAATCATTGTTGAGTAGATAATAGAGCTGTTCTTTATTTACCTTTTTAACTTCATTTCATACTATTCTCAATTAATGAACCTGTAGCCATACTTGCCTTTTCTCCCCCCGCTCAGAACATATGAAATACTTCTGCCTCAGGGCCTTTGCACTTGCTGTTATTTCTAAAAGGAACTCACTTCCCCATATATTTGCATGACTGACTCTTTCCTACCATTTAGTTCTCATCTCAAGTGCTGCCTTCTCAGCCTACCCTGACCTCCCTCCATTTCTTTCACTCTCTATTATATTACCTCTGTATTTAGGTATGCCAAAAAAATTAGAGATGCTCCCTCTTTCCTGGAATAGACTGTAATGACATAGAAATTGCATGGTACTCAGAGAAAGAAAATAATTAAAGGATTTCATTCACCATTTGCTGTCAAGGTTGGATTTTTTTGATATTCTGGATAAACAGTCCTGGACTAGGATTATTTCCAGGTGGTTCACTTAGCGACAGGTTAGGATACCAGGCGCAGCTCATATTCAAGCCTCTGTGAGAAAACTCAGCAACTATTCGAAGAAAGAAGGTAGATGCTCTGAACCTGTAGTAGATGCTGGAGAGTGCCACACGGATCTACCCTTCAGTACCTAACCTTCATTCTGTCAGCTGCTAGAAGGTCTACTGCCAACAGTCATGGCAGACTCTTTCCCCAAAAACTGTCCTCCACCAAAGGCAGCTGCCTTGCTCAAATATACTCACCCTAACCATGGGAGCCCTAATTCAAAGATCGATTGTTAGAGCTTGGGAGTTACAAAGATCTTGTTTCATTGTCTGAATTTGGGACTTCTCTAAAAGACAGTCAGCTTCACCACTCTTTATGGGCTAGGCAACTACATTGCAGTTAAACTCCCTCTGCCCACTTCTACTTCCTCACTCCCTCATAGGTGCTATATCCAAGCACATGTCAAATAATTTGTGTGTACAAATCTCCATATCAGTGTTTATTTCTGGGCCATCTTATTACAAACTGTTTCATATAGCGAAATAGAAGTTATGAGCCTATGGGAATATGTAGTCTCCATTTCCCTTTCCTTAGTAGGGTTACAAAGAGAAATGTTTTTTCATAATTATTAATAGACATATATATCAAGGAAGAAAGCTCTTGAAACCAAAAAGCTGTAAGCTGGGGCTTTCATTGGGGCAGATGGATAACCTATTTTAACCTTCTTTGCTTAGGAACAATAAAAATGGTTGAAGTTTGTTAAGCCTACCAATTTTCTAGGATATATAAAGAGATTATTACATGCATGGTATTAGGGGTTCTAGGCACATGTAGATGATTTTCCTGAGGATCTGCCATAATCCCCTCTTTTATTTTTTCATAGTACTTATCATTATATGAAAGCATATTTAGTTTTTTATTTCATTTACTTATTGTCTTTTTCCCGTCTCTAGAATATAAGCTCTCCGAAGGCAGAGAGTTTGTCTTATTTCCTGCTGTAGCCTGACCTTTTAGAATCTTTCTCAGCATGCAAAAAGTGCTCAATACCTAACTGTTCAATAAATGCTGCTCTGTGTACTTTAAAAAATTTTTCTGATGTGTAGATGGATGGCCAAGGGTTTTTAGTCTGGTATTTAGAGCCAATGAAAACTCTGAGTCTTGCAGGTGCTGGGAAATACTGATTAAGGCAGATATAGGAGATAGACCTCCTGTAAGGTTCTAATAAGCTGCCAAGAAGAGAGCCATGGCAGATAAAATCTATAATTTATCCCCAGGGGAGGTTGCTGGTCATTTGCTAACCAGAATGAACTGAAGTTGAGAAGTGAAGACAAAATGTGAATCATGCAGAAAATAGGAGAATCCAGAAGCCAGAGAGCAGGTCAATATAGACTATAGTGCTTCTGAGCTGGAACTGAATCCCAGCTTCATCCTGTGTGTGTGACCTTGGCCAAGTCACTCAATGGGCATAAGTAGTCTTTGTATGCATATCTATCAAATCAGGTTAATAATAGCACAGAAAAAGTCTTATTAAAAAGACTGAACAAGTTAAATCTTGCACATTAAACATATAATAAATATTAAATTCTTTTTAGCAAGCAAGCCAGTTGGCCAACAGAGAAAGATAGGACAGGACTAGTTAGAGAAGCAAGTCTTGGGATTTGTGCACTCTGAGAATGAGTAACTGAGGCAGTTAGATTTCTTCCCATTGCTGGTTGCTGGACTTTGCATTTTACTCTTGGCGTAGGACCTGAAATGGTGACCCTTGTAGCTTTAGTAGAATCCTGTGACCCTTACCTATGAGCTCAAGGAACGTTAGGAAGTCCTGTACAAGTGAAATGTTGTACTTCTTGTCCTCATAATGCAGAATAATTGCATGTTCAGGAGACTAAAGGCAATAACTTTGTGAAACAGCCTGCTCTGAGATCTCTGATTACAGGAAAGGAACAAGAAAGCCCTCCAGGGTGTAGAGCCTAGGCTGTCCTAGTCTGAGACATGCTCTTTTGAATTTTGAACACTTAGTACAAAAAAGGATGTAATATGTCTCATTAATAATTTTTTATGTTGACGGCACATTGAAATAATACTTTGAATATATTGTGTTGAATAAAATACATTATTAGAATTATTTCATTGTTCCTTGTTTTTAAACAAAGCTACTAGAAAATTTAAAGTTACATATGTGACTCAAATTTGTGGCTTGCATTTTGTTCCCATTGGACAGTGTCGGTCTGACATTTGCTTTACAGGGTCAGCTCAGCAGTCGGCATGTTTGAGAGATAAAAGGGTTCTCACTCCACCACTCAGTCTTCAGTGTTGACTCTTCAGCTATAAGGGTCCCCTTCACTTAACAGATGAGGTTTGTACATTGATAGTTGTAGGTTTGTGATTTGTGAGCCAGTAACAACATACAAGCTGTTAGGATCAATCTCTGAGAGTTTTATTTAAGAGGACATTTAGGTCAATGTTAGCTTTTCTTTTACATATTGCAAGAAAAACTGATCCTGTTAAATTTAATGACAATGAGTTAAATTAGTGAGTCATCATCCCTCTGAGGTGAACTAAGTGTAATGTGCCACTGGACCTTTCTGGCAGCCTATATTTAGAATTGTGATCTGATCTCTAATGGCTAAAATGCCTGCATATTCTATGCCTGTGAATTAAGGAGGCAGAATGGATTGAGAAGTATCTTAAGGTGCTTGATATTAGAGGGAACACAATACTTTTATTCATGTTCCTCTCCTTTAAGTAAAGTCATAAATTTATCTAAAATTTTGAAACTCTTCCTAGAAGTTACATAATTAAAAGTAATTTAGTATTAGCAAAACTTCCTGAAAGGAGCCAGACACACTCAGAGAATAAAAGACTAGGAATTGGTATGAAGTATAAAATTATCTGGAGAGTCAGCTTGATTTAAAAAAGGAGGTTTAGAGTCTCAGAGATGCCATTCAGATGACAGCCTAGAGATGCCCAGCACTTACCTCCTCCACGAAGAAGGACAAAAACAGTGAGTAAATCACCACATGTCAAATAGAGCATATAAAGGAGTGCACTAGAATTCAGCAGAACAGAGACAGGGACCCTCTGAGTCATGACAACTTGAGTTGGCAGAATAGAGAGAAGTGAAATAGCCAGATGGAGTTGGTTTGGAGCCAGGAGGAACTCCTCACTGTAGGGAAAGGGAAAGATAGAGATCTCCAACAGTCCACATTCCCACCACAGATGCCTGCAGTCCTAGCTACAGGAGAACCCCTCTGCCCTTACAGGCCCTGACCCTAATACAGGAGGTTGCCTGGAGTCCATGTGACTACATTGTCCCAGAAAGGGAGTTTACAGTGAATCCCACCCACTTCCTAGGACCCAAGCTGCTGCAGGACAGTACCATGTTGAGAACAGAACAAATTACAGCTTGCATGCTTTCCGGGGACTCAAAAACTCCTGCATCCGCACATACCTAAGGTGCTGACATCCCCCAAATACACCCCAAAGGCTGCAGCATTGAGACACCAGTTGAATTCAGAAGCATGGCCACATCCCTGGCACCTGAGTGCCCTACAACTCAGAAAACAGGCAGTCCAGCACATTAGGGAGTCTGCCCTAAAACATAGGAAACTGAAGCATGCATTCCCTAAAGCCTGAGAACTTTCTGCCTTGGGCCACCACAACATACAGACATCTTGCCCTCTTTAGCAGTGGGGCCACTGCACACTCAAGCATGACACCTGAAGACCTGCCTGGGCTGCTGCTGCCACCACAGGTGTCTGCACAAGCTGCTTGGGGATCCAGGGATTGGTTCTCTTACGCCCCACTACCACCACCGTGAAGACTTCTGTATGCCTGTGACTGCCGTTGCCAGTACCAGTGTCTGTGTGTGTTGTCTGGGGACCCAAGTACCAGCCTTCTACTGCCACTTCTGGTGCCTGTACATGGCGTCTGGGCACCCAAAGACTTGTCCATCCAGAGCTGTGACTGCTATGGCACCACATGCACCACCTGGGGCACCAAGAACCAGTCCACTTTAGGCCAACTGTCACCAGAGCTGGTATCCATGCACACCACCCAGTGACTTCAGGACCAACCCACCCAGCACCACAATCACCAGCAAAGCCTCACCACAGCTTCCATAAAAAACCATAGTTGAAGCCACTGAACAACACATAGACACTGCCAGTGTTGATTACAGCTAAAGACATCATACAGAGATTACGCTATGATACCCACCCAGAACCAAGACCGAAGTACCCTACCCAACCAACACTAAACATACATCTACAGGAAAACATCTTTCCCTGTGAAAGTTACTACATACATATGGAAGAAGTACCTGTTAGACCAGATATGCAGATATTAATGTAAGGATATAAGAAACATGAAAAAGTGAGGAAACATGACACCTCCAAAGGCACATAATAATTCTCCAATAACAGACCTCCCTCACAAAAGAAAAATCTATTAAAAGCCTGAAAAGGAATTCAACATAATGATCTTTTTTTACTTTTAAGTTTAGGAGTACATGTGCAGGTTTGTTACACACGTAAACTTGTGTCATGTAGGTTTCTTGTACAGATTATTTCATCACCCAGGTATTAAACCTAGAATCCATCAGTTATTTTTCCTGATCCTCTCTCTCCTCCCACCCTCTACCCTCCGATAGGACTCAATGTATAATTTTCCTCTCTATGTGTCCAGGTGTTTTCTTCATTTATCTCCCATTTATAAGAGAAAACGCACAGTATTTTTTTTTTCTGTTCCTGCATTAATTTGCTAATGGGAGTGACCTCCAGCTCCATCCATGTCCCTGCAAAGGACATGAGATTGTTCTTTTTTATGGCTGCATGGTATTCCATGGTGTATATGTAACCACGTTTTCTTTATTCAGTCTATCATTAATTGACATTTAGATTGATTTCATGTCTTTGTTATTGTGAATAGCGATGCAATGAATATCTGCATGCATGTGTCTTTATAATAGAATGATTTATATTCCTTTGGGTGTATACCCCGTAATGGGTTTGCTGGGTCAAACAGTATTTCTGTTTTTAGCTATTTGAGGAATCACCACACTGTCTTCCATAATGGTTGAAATAATTTACACTCCTACCAACTGTGTCTAAGCATTTCCTTTACTTTGCAAGCTTGCAAGCTTCTGCTATTTTTTGACTTTTTAGTAATAGTCATTATGACTGACATATGGTATCTACTTGTACTTCTGATTTGTATTTATCTAATGATCAGTGACATTGAGCTTTTTGTTTTTTGTATGATTGTTGGCTATATGCATGTCTTCTTTTGAAAATTGTCTATTCATGTCCTTTTCCCACTTTTTAATGGGGTTGTTTTTTCTTGTAATTTTTTAAAGTTCCTTATAGATGTTGAATATTAGACCTTTGTCAGATGCATAGTTTGTAAAAAAAAACCTCTCATTCTGTAGGTTGTCTGTTTACTCTGTTGATACTTTCTTTTGCTGTGTAGAAGCTCTTTAGTCCGATTACGTCCCATTTGCCAATTTTTGATTTTGTTGCAATTGCTTTTGGTGTTTTTATCTTGAAATCTTCACTTGTGCCTATGTTCTCAATGGTATGGCCAAGGTTTTCTTTCAGTGTTTTTATAGTTTCTGGTTTTTACATTTAAGTCTGTAATCCACCTTGTGTTAACTTTTGTATATGGTGTAAGGAAGGGGTCCAGTTCTAATCTTTTGCATATGGCTAGCCAGTTACCCAGCACTATCTATTCAGTAGAAAATTCTCTCCCCATTGCTTGTCTTTGTCATGTTTGTCAAAGATCAAATACTTGTAGGTGTGTGGTCTTATTTTGAGTTCTGTATTCTATTCCATTGGTCTATGAGTCTGTTTTTCTACAAGTACCATACTGTTTTGGTTACTGTAGTGCTGTATTATAGTTTGAAGCTGGGTAGTGTGATGCCTCCAGCTTTCTTCTTTTTGCTCAGGTGTACCTTGGATATTTGGACTCATTTTTGGTTCCCTAAGAATTTTAAAATAGTTTCTTCTAGTTCTGTGAAGAAAATCAATGATAGTTTAATAGGAATAGCTATATATATATACATATAAATTGGCCAGTATGACCATTTTAATGATACTAATTCTTCTGTCCATGAACATGGAATGCTTTTCCATTTGTGCCATCTCTGATTTCTCTGAGCAGTGGTTTGTAGTTCTGTTTGTAGAGATCTTTTGCCTCCATACTTAGCTATATTTCTAGGTATTTTATTCTTTTTATGACAACTGTAAATGGGAGTTTGTTTCTGATTTGGCTCTCAACTTGACTGTTGTTGGTGTATAGGAATCCTAGTGATTTTTGCACATTGATTTTGCATCCTGAGACTTTGCTGAAGTTGTTTATCAGCTTAAGAAGCTTTTTGGCTGAGACTATGGGGTTTTCCAGATACAGGATCATGTCATCTGCAGACAGTAATAGTTTGACTTCCTCTCTTCCTATTTGAATGTCCTTCATGTCTTTCTCTTGCCTGATTGCTCTGGTTAGAACTCCCAGTACTATGTTGAATGAAAGTGGTGAGAGTGGGCATCCTTGTCTTGGTGGGTTTTCAAGGGGAATGAGTTCAGCTTTTGCCCATTTAGTATGATGTTGGCTGTGGGTTTTTCATATATGGCTCTTATTATTTTGAGGTATGCTCCTTCAATACCTAGTTTAATGAAAGTTTTTAACATAAATAGATGCTGAATTTTATTGAAAGCCTTTTATACAGCTATTGAGATAATCATGTAGTTTTTGTCTTTAGATGATTGATTGATTGATTTGCCTATGTTGAACCAACCTTGCATCCCAGAGATAAAGCTTACTTGATCATGGTAGATAAGATATTTGAAGGGCTGCAGTATTTGGTTTTCTAGTATTTTGTTGAGGATTTTTACATTGATATTCACACAGGATATTGGCCTGAAGTTTTCTTTTTTCTTTTTTTTTTTTTTGTAATTCTTCCAGGTTTTGGTATTGGAATGATGCTGGCTTCATAGAATGAGTTAGGAAGAAGTCACTCCTCAATTTTTTGGAGTAGTTTCAGTATAAATGGTACAAGCTCCATTTTTGTATGTTTGCTAGAATTCAGCTGTGAAGCTACATGGTCCTTTTTTGGTTGGAAGGCTATTTATTACTTCCTCAATTTCAGAGCTTGTTATTGGTCTACTCAGGGATTTAATTTCATTGTGGTTTAGTCTTTGGAGGGTGTATATGTCCAGGAATTTATGAATTTCTTCTAAATTTTCTAGTTTATATGCATAGAGATGTTCACAATACTCTGATGGTTGTTTGTGTTTCTGCAGGGTCAGTGATAATATCCCCCTTGTCATTTCTGATTGTGTTAAATAATGATCTTTTTTTTTTTTTTTCTTTTTTCTTTTCTTTTAATTTATTTATTATTATTATACTTTAAGTTGTAGGGTACATGTGCATAACATGGTTTGTTACATATGTATACTTGTGCCATGTTGGTCTGTTGCACCCATCAACTCGCCATTTACATCAGGTATAACTCCCTAATGCAATCCCTCCCCTCCCCCATGATAGGCCCCCGTGTGTGTGATGTTCCCCTTCCTGAGTCCAAGTGATCTCATTGTTCAGTTCCCCACCTATGAGTGAGAACAAACATGCAGTGCTTGGTTTTCTGTTCTGTGGATAGTTTGCAAAGAATGATGGTTTCCAGCTGCATCCATGTCCCTGCCAGGACGAACTCATCCTTTTTATGGCTGCATATATTCCATGGTGTATATGTGCCACATTTTCTTAATCCAATCTGTCACCGATGGACATTTGGGTTGATTCCAAGTCTTTACACAGGAATAGTGCTGCAATCAAACATATGTGTGCATGTGTCTTTATAGCAGCATACTTATAACCTTTGTCCCCAGTAATGGGATGGTTGGGTCATATGGTACATCTAGTTCTAGATCCTTTTGAGGAATCGCCATACTGTTTTCCATAATGGCTGAACTAGTTTCCCAATCCCACCAACAGTGTAAAGTGTTCCTATTTCTCCACATCCTTCCAGCACCTGTTGTTTCCTGACTTTTTAATGATCGCCATTCTAACTGGTGGAGATGGTATCTCATTGTGGTTTTGATTTGCATTTCTCTGATGGCCAGTGATGATGAGCATTTTTCATATGCTCGTTGGCTGTATGAATGTCTTCTTTGAGAAATGTCTGTTCATATCCTTTATTCAATTTTTTGATGGTGGGGTTGTTTGTTTTTCTTTGTAAATTTGTTTGAGTTCTTTGTGGTGGTTCTGGATATTAGCCCTTTGTCAGATGAGTAGATTGTAAAAATTTTCCCATTCTGTGGTTGCCTGTTCAATTTTGATGGTAGTTTCTTTTGCTGTGCAGAAGCTCTTTAGTTTAATTAGATCCCATTTGTCAATTTTGGCTTTTGCTGCCGTTGCTTTTGGTGTTTTAGACATGAAGTCTTTGCCCATGCCTATGTCCTGAATGGTATCGCCTAGGTTTTCCTCTCTAGATTTTATGGTATTAGGGTCTAAGATTTAAGTCTGTAATCCATCTTCGAATTAATTCTTCGTATAAGGAGTAAGGAAAGGATCCAGTTTCAGCTTTCTACTTATGGCTAGCCAATTTTCCCAGCACCATTTATTAAATAGGGAATCCTTTCCCCATTTCTTGTTTTTGTCAGGTTTGTCAAAGATCAGATGGCTGTAGATGTGTGGTATAAGGAAACTCAGAAAATACCAAAGAACACAGATAGACAATACAAAGAAATCAAGAAAGTAATTTATGATCTGAATGAGAAATTCAACAAAGATATAGTTATAAAAAAGGACCAAATAAAAATTCCTGGAAATAAAGAATTCAATGAATGAAATAAAAAAATGCAATTGAGAGTTTTAACAATAGACTACACCCAACAGAAGAATTTCTGAACTTAAAGAGAAGTCTTTTGAATAACCAAGCCAGATTAAAAAAAGAAAGAAAGAAGAAGAAAAAAGAAGAATGAAGAAAGCCAGTGAGACATGGGACACCATCAGTGAAGAAATATTCATATATTGAGAATTCCAGAAGGAGAAAAGATGAAAAAAGGCATATATATTAGTCAGGGTTCTTTAGAGAGACAAAACTGATAGGATATATGTATATATGAAAGAGAGTTTATTAAAGAGAATTGACTCACATGATCACAAGGTGAAGTCCCATACATAATAGGCCATCTGAAAGCTGAGGAGCAAGGAAGCCAGTAGTGGCTCAGTTTGAGTCCCAAAGCCTCAAAAGTAGGGAAGCTGACAGTTCAGCCATCAGTCTGTGGCCAAAGGTCTGAGAGTCCCTGGCAAACCATTGGTATAAGTCCAAGAGTCCAAAGGTTGAAAAATCCGGAGTCTGATGTTCAAAGGCAGGAAGCATCCACCATGGGAGAAAGGTGAAAACCAGAAAACTCAGCAAGCCAGTTTATTCCACTTCTTCCATCTGCTTTTTCTAGCCATGCTAGAAGCCAATTGGGTGGTGCCCACCCCACATTGAGGGTGGGTCTTCCTTTTCTAGTCCACTGACTCAAATGTCAATTTTCTCTTTCAATACCCTCAAAGACACACCCAGAAACAATACATCATATCCTTCAATCCAATCAAGTTAACACTTAACCATCACAGCATAGAAAACATATTTAATGAAATAATAGCTGAGAACTCCCCAAGTCTTTAAAGAAATAGAGTCGGTCAGACTCAGGAAGCTCAAAAAGCCCCAAATAGATTCAACCCAAAAAGATCCTCTCTGAGGCACATTATAGTCAAACTGCCAGAAGTCAAAGACAGACACAGAATTCTAAATATAGCAAGAGAAAGGCACCAAGTCACATATAAAGGAATTCCTATCAGTCTAACAGCAGATTTCTGAGCAGAAACCTTACAGGCCAGAAGAGAATGAGATGATATAGTCAAAGTGATGAAAGAAAAATAAACTTTTCACTCAAGAATACTACACCCAGCAAAGCTATCCTTTGGAAATGAAGGAGAAATAAAGTCTTTCCCAGACAAGCAAACACGGAAAAACTTCATCACCCCTACGTGGACTCTACAAACATGCTTAAGGGAATTCTACATCTGGAAGCAAAAGGATAATGTGTACCATTTATGAAAACACATGTTAAGTGCAAAACTCACTGGTAGAGCAAATGCACAAATGAGAAAGAGAAAAGAATCAAATGTTATTATTTTAGAAAATCAACAAGCCACAAAGATAACCAATATGAGAAAAAGAAAGTAACAAAGGATATTCAAAACAATCATAAATCAGTTAAGAAAATGACAGGAGTAAGTCCTCACCTATCAGTAGCAATTTTGAATGTAAAAAGTTTAAATCCCCCAATGTAACAGGATAATAGCTGGTTGTGGTAGTGTACACCTGTGGTCCCACAAGTTATACCACTTACGCCTAGGAGTTCTAGCATGTAGTGCTTTATGATTGTGCTCACATGTCTAAAATACACACACACACACACACACATACACACACACACACACACACACACAGGTTACATGGATAAAAAATAAGACCCAACTATAAACTGTGTACAAGAAACTCACTTTGTCTGTAATGACACACATTGACTGAAAGTGAAGGAACGGAAAAAGATATTCCACACAAATGAAAACTTAAAGCATGCAAATGTCGCTATACTTACTTCAGATAAGATATATTTTAGGGGCAAAAACATAAAAATTATGGCAAAAAAAGTTATCATATAATGATCAAGGAATTGATTCAGCAAGAGGATTTAATAATTGCAAATATATATGCACCCAACACTGGAGCACTTAGATATATAAAGCAAATATTATCAGAGCTAATGAGAGAGATAGACTTCAATATAAAAGAGTTGGGGACTGTCTTCATTTATCTCCTTTTTTATTTTTACAGGATACATAAAACTGAATAATTTATAAAGAAAAAAATTCCTTCCTTCCTTCCTTCCTTCCTCTTCCTTCCTTCCTTCCTTCCTTCCTTCCTTCTTTCCTTCCTTCCTTCCCTCCTTTCCTCTTTTCTTTCTTTTCTTTTCTTTTCTTTTCTTTTTTTTAGATGGAATCTTGCTGTGTTGCCCAGGCTGGAGTGCAGTGGCATGATCTTGGCTCACTACAACCTCTGCCTCTCAGGTTCATGCGATCTCCTCCTGCCTCAGCCCCACTAGTAGCTGGGAGTATAGGCACGTGCCACCACACCTGGCTAATTTTTGTATTTTTGGTAGAGTCAAGGTTTCACCATGTTGACCAGGCTGGTCTTGAACTCTAGACCTCAGGTGATCCACCCATCTTGGCCTCCCAAAGTGCTGGAATCCCACTTTGGGGTGGCGTGAGCCACCGTGCCTGGCCAGAAAATTTATTTCTGGAGGTGGGGGGATTCAAGGTTGAGAGCAGAATCTAGTGAAGGTCTTCTTGCTGGCGGGGACTCTCTGCAGGGTCCCGTAGGGATGCAGGTTATCATATGGTGTAGAGACTACTACTCAGGGTTTTCTTCCTCTTGTTTTAAAGCCAATAGTCCCATGTCAGTAAAAATCCATTAATCCATTAACTATTAATCCAAGAATGGATGAATTCATAATGACAACAAAACCTGCATGACTCAATCACTTTATAAAGACTGCACCTCTCAATACTGCCATATTGAGAATTAAGTAGCAACATGAGTTTTGGAGAGGACAAACATTCAAATTACAGCAGGGACTTCAACATCCCACTTTCAGAATTGAATAAATAATTGAGGCATAAAATCAACACAGAAACATCAGACTGAAACTGCATTCTGGACCAAGTAGACCTAACAGATATTTATAGAACATTTCAGACAACAGCTCCAAAATACAATTTTTCTCATCAGCACATGGAACATTCTCCAAGATGAGCAATATGTTAGGACACACATCAAATCTCAACAATTATAAAAAAAATTCAAATCAACCTAAGTATCTTCTTAGACCACAATTGAATAAAACTAAAAATTTATAACAAGGGGAACTCCAGAAACTGTGCAAATACATGAAAAATTAAATAACATGTCTCTGAACAACCACTGGATCAATGAAGAAATTAAGAGAGAAATAAAAAATATTTTTGGAAATGAATGGAAGTTTAAACACAACATTCCAAAACCTGTGGGTTACAGCAAAAGCAGTACTAGGAGAAAAGTTTATAGCAATAAGTGACTATATCATAAAAGTAGAAAGATTTCAATTAAATGACTTAACAATTCACCTCAAGGCGCTAGAAAGCAAGAACAAATTAACCCCTACGTTAGTAGAAAGAAAGAAATAACAAAGATCAGGGCAGACATAAATAAAACAGAGACTAAAAAGTACAAAAGGTAATGAAATAAAAAGTGATTTCCTAAAATGATGAAGAAAATGAAAAACCCTTTACCTAGTCTAAGAAAAAATAGGGAAGATTCAAATAAATAAAATCAGAAATGATTAAGGAGATAATACAACTGATACCACAGAAATAGTAAGAATCATTTGAGACTATTATGAGCAACTCTATGCCGGCAAATTGAAAAATCTAGAGGAAATGAATGTTTCTGTACACAAATGATCCACCAAGATTTAACCAAGAAGAAATACAAAACCTAAACAAACCAGTAATGTTTAATGAGATTGAATCAGTATTAATAAAAATTCTTTCATCAATGAAGAGCCCAGGATTAGGTGGCTATACTGCTAAATTTTAATAAACTTCTAAAGAACTGACACCAATTCTTCTTAAACTATTCCAAAAATTGAGGAGGAGAGAATTCTGTCTAACTCATTTTACCAAACCAGCATTACCAAGATACCAAGATTAGACAAAGATACACACACACACACACACACTACAGGTCAATATTTCTGATGAAAATAAATGCAGAAATCTTCAACAAAACACTAGCAATATGACTCCAACAACATATCAAAAAGATTAAACCATGATAAAGTGAGATGCATGATGGTTCAACACATGCAAATCAATGAATGTGATAAATCACATTCATGAGGACAAATGCCCTATAGTCATTTCGACATATGAAGGAAAAGTATTTGATAAAATGCAGCATCTCTTTGTGATAAAAATCTGAACAAATTAGGTATAGAAGAAATGTACCTCAACACAACAAAGGCCATAAATAAAAAGCACACAGCTAACATCATACCTAATGGGAAAAAAGCTGAAAGCATTTCCTGTAAAAACTGGAAAAAGACCAGGTTGCCAACTTGCATCACTCTTATTTAACACAGTACCTGATATCCTAGCCAAAACAATTATGCAAGAGGAAAAAAAAAAACAAAGGGCATACAAATTTCAAAAGAGAATCTCAAATTGTTCCTCTTTTCAGGTGACATGATCTTATATAGAGAAAAACCTAAAGACTCTATCAAAAAACTATTTGAGCTGATAAGCAAATTCAGTAAATTTGAAGGATACAAAATTAATATATAAAAATCAGTAGCATTTCTACACACCAAGCTGAAAAAGAAATCAAGAAAGTAACTCCATTTACAATAGCTATAAAAAAACCCATCCAGGAATAAATTTAACAAAGGAGGTGAAAGATATCTACAATGAAAACTGCAAAGCACGGATGAAAGAAATTGAGGAACATACAAAAAATGGGAAGATATTTTGTGCTCATATATTGGAAGAATTAATATTGTATAAATGACTAATAAGCTTTGAATCTGTATCCCCACCAAAATCTCATGTCAAATTGTGATCTCTGATGTTGGAGGCAGGGCCCGGTGGGAGGTGACTAGATCATGAAGGTGTTTCTCATGAATGGTTTAGCACCTCTTGTGCTGTTCCTATGACAGTGAGAGAGCTCTCACGGGATTTGGCTGTTTAAAAGTATGCAGCACCCCCTACTCTATCTTGCTCCTGCTTCTGCCATGTGAGACACTGTGCTCCCCTTTGCCTTCTGCCATGATTGGAAATGGGGAAAGGAAACCCTTTTCAACAAATGGTGCTGGGATAAGTGGCTAGAGACGTGTAGGAGAATGACACTGGATTTTCATCTCTCACCTTATACAAAGAACAACTCAAGATGGATCAAAGACTTAAGTCTAAAACTGAAACTACAAAAATGCTAGAAGATAACATAAAAAAGTTTCTTTTAGACATTGGCTTAGGCAAGAATGTCGTGATGAAGAATCCAAAAGCAAATGCAATAAAAACAAAGACAAATAGCTGGGACTTAACTAAACAAAAGAGCTTTTGCACGCAAAAGTAACAGGTCAACAGAGTAAACAGACCACCCACAGAGTGGGAGAAAATGTTCATAATCTACACATCTGACAAGGGACTAATATCCAGAATCTACAACAAACTCAAACAAATTAGCAAGAAAACAAACAATTCCATCCAAAAGTGTGCTAAGAACATGAATAGACAATTCTCAACAGAAGATGTAGAAATGACCAACAACCATATGAAAAAATGCTCAACATCACTAATTATCTGGGAAATGCAAGTCAAAACCACAGTGTGATACCACCTTACTCCCACAAGAATGGCCATAATCAAAAAATCAAAAAGTAATAGATGTTGGCATGGATGCAGTGAAAAGGGAACACTTCTACACTGCTGGTGCAAATGTAAAGTAGTACAACCAGTATGGGAAATAGTGTGAAGATTCCTTAAAGAACTACAAGTAGAACTACTATTTGATCCAGCAATCCCACTACTCGGTATTTACCCAGAGGAAAAGAAGTCATTATATGAAAAAGATACTTGCACATGCATGTTTACAGCAGCACAATTCACAGTTGCAAAATTGTGGAGGCAACCCAAATGCCTATTAATGAATGAGTGGATAAAGAAATATTAATCAATGAGTGGATAAAGAAACTGTGATATATATATATATAGAGAGAGAGATATATAGATAGATATAGATATATATGTGTGTGTGTATATATATGTGTGTGTGTATATATATATATATATGATGGAATACTACTCAGTCATAAAAAGGAATGAATTAATGGCATTCGCAGCAACCCGAATGAGATTGGAGACTATTATTCTAAGTGAAGTAACTCAGGAATGGAAAACCAAACACCGTATGTTCTCACTCATAAGTGGGAGCTAAGCTATGAGGATGCAAAGGCATAAGAATGACACAATGGACTTCAGGGAATCAGGGGGAAAGGGTGGGAAGAGAGTGAGGGATAAAAGACTACAAATTGGGTTCAGTGTATACTGCTCGGTTGATAGGTGCACAAAAATCTCACAAATCACCACTAAAGAAGTTACTCATGTAACCAAATACTACCTGTTCCCCCAAAACCTATGGAAATAAAAAATTTTTTAAACCCTGGAAAATACTGACCTAGTATAATCTCTGTCAAAGTTCCAGTATTTAAATATACAAGACAATCAAACTAGTTTTATTTGGAAGCTACTGTGCTAAAACTCACTTTTCCCCCCTAATTTTTAATTTTTATGTGTTCACAGTAGTGTATATATTTATGGAGTACATGAGATATTTTAATACAGGCATACAATATGTAACAACCACATCAGGGTAAATTGAGTATCCATTACCTCAAGCATTCGTCATTTCTTTGTGATAGGAACATTCCAATTATACTTCCTCAGTTATTCTAAAATGTACAACTTATTGCTGACTGTAGTCTGCATTGAAAGTATGCATATTTTCATTTGATTATATCCAGTCACATATTGTTTACCCTTTTTTGTGTGTGTCTACATATAGATTATATTTGCTTAGTGTATCAGTTTGCTAGGTCTGCCATAACAAAGTACTACAGATTAGGTGATTTAAACAACAGAAATTTATTTTCTCACAGTTCTAAAAACTAGAAGTCCGAGATCAAGGCATCAGCAGGCTTGGTTGCTCCACTCCTGGTTTCCCCTGAGTTCTCTCTCCTTGGTTTGTGGATGGTTGCATTTTCATTGTATCCTCATATAGCACTTTATATGTGTGTGCCCAATCCTGGTGTCACTTCTTCCTATATGGACCAGTTCTATTGGATTAAGGACCAGTTCTGTTGGATTAAGGCTTCACTCTTATAATCTTGTTTTACTTTAACTACCTTCTTAAAGGCCCCATCTCCAAAGGCAGTCATATTGGGGATTAGGGCTTCAATATATGTGGTTTTTTGGGGGGGACACAATTCAGTCCGTAATACTCTGTAAGATTATAAGCTGCACCAAGAATATATATTTCCTTTGCAGCCACACTAGGAATGCTGGTAGAATCTATAATAAAGGATAGTCACTGAACACAAACAAACAATTGGGATGGTAGTGGGGTTGGATGATAGCATGCTTTCTTCAGGATAAATCATTATCTAATATACTGACATCCTTTGAAGAAATGAATACCTAGATAAAGAATGTACATAAGTAACAGAGTTGCATGGAGCCTTGAAGATCATCTAGTTCATCCTCTTGTTTTTTCCAGTGAGTGCGTTCGGTGCTAGGAGGCCATGGGCTTTGCATGGGGCCACACTGCTGGTTACAGGCAGAGTTGAGAAGAGGTTGCAACCACTTATGCTTCCATAATATGCTACCTCTAAACACACTGATGAATAAGGAGGACTGGTGGATGTAATCTATTTAGACTTACAAAAAGTGTCTGTCAACTTTTAATCCTAATGTTACTAAAACATAGAGCTTCAGGGGGTTAGTTTTATTGTACTAAATAATAAAAAAATACAGGAATTAAAAGATAGATGGACATTTATCATAGTAAATATTTACATTATTTAGTAGATATCTATTAAATGTCCAGTAGGCCTTGTTGTAGCTGGGCTTTTTAAATAGAAACATTTTTTAAAATTTATTTTTTAACTTCTATTTTATATTTAAGGGTACATATAAACTCATGTCATGGGGGTTTGTTGTAAGATTATTTCATCACCCAGGTATTAAGCCCAGTACCCAATTGTTACCTTTTCTGTTCCTCTCCCTCCTCTCACCCTCCACTCTCGAGTAGACCCGAGTGTCTGTTGTTCCCTTCTTTGTGTTCCTGAATTCTTACCATTTAGCTCCCACTTATAAGTGAGAACATACAGTATTTGGTTTTCTGTTTCTGCCTTTAATAAGTGGTCTAAATAAAAAGTGATCATTTCAATAAATCAGCATTTGGCAAAGAGGGATAGTAGTAAGAATTATGAGGAAAATGACTATAGGCAAAAATATGTTTGGAAACACTGAGTTAAAGTAAAAATAATTTATTTGGTGTCAAACTTCTCTGAGCCATTGTTACAATAATTAAAAAATGAGATGTTAGTATATTCCTAAGCTTCTTTGACCAGAAAAGCTCCCTTTTATAGAGTTTCTTACGAGGATTCTGTAAAGCAGTTCTAACTGAGGAAAAGATACCAAATCAGTGAGGATAAAATGTAGGAAGAATTTGGGTGGCTGAAAAACTTATTTATAAGATATACTTTAGTGTGGTATGTACTCTTATTATCTTCTTTTTTCCATAAGTAGTCTCATCTATGGATTTTGTACAAATTTATGCCTGAGGGGCCTGTTTTCTATTTCTTTCATATTACTTCTCGTTTCTAGTGCAGTGCTCTACACATAATAGATGCTTAGTGGATACTTGTTAATTGTCTGTGTGACTTTGGTAGAGCAGTTTCAATGGTGATGACTCAGGAGTAATGCATTTAGGAAAGCAAAACAAAGGTATATGTTGTAGGCACAAAAATTACTCTGCACAAAAGAAATGTCAAATTAATTTTTTTTCTTTTTTTTCCTTTCATACCTGGTCTTGCAGAAAATGTCATATTTTAAAATTTTCTTAATATCAAGATAATTTGGACTATGAGTTCAGTTATTAGCTTATTAATGTGGCTTCCTTCCTCTTTTGGTGCTACATAAGAATCCCTTGACTTACTAGATATATGGAGATCGGAGGAAGGATCTCGAATCTCCAATTCATCATGATAACCCCTGATGCCCTCATTTGCAAGACTGGATTGTCCAGATGAGTGAAATGTTATCAGAAGCGTCCTTAAAAGAGAGGTAAGAAGGTTGGAGTTAGAGGGGAAGATGTGACAAGGGAAGCAGAGTTTGGAGAAAGAGGGAGGATTGAGAATGCTATGCTGCTAGCTTTGAATATGGAGGAAGGGGCCATGAGCCAAGGAATAAAGATGACATTTAATAGCTGGAAAGGACAAGGAAATAGATTCCCTTCTAGAGCCTCTAGAAAAAAACATGTTCCTTTCCTGACAACACCTTGATTTTAGGCAAGTAAAACCTGTTTTGAATTTCTGATCTCCAGAACTGTAAGATAATACGTGTGTGCACGCGCAGGCATGTGTACGTTTTGAGAAAGAGTCTCACTTTGTTACCCAGGCTGGAGTGCAGTGGCATGATCTTGGCTCACTGCAACCTCCACCTCCCGATGTTAAGCAATTCTTCCACCTCAGCCTGCCAAGTAGGTGGGATTACAAGTGCGTGTCACTCTGCCCAGGTAATTTTTGGATTTTTCATAGAGACAGGGTTTCATCATGTTGGGCAGGCTGGTTTCAAACTCCTAACCTCAAGTGATCTGTCCTCCTCAGCCTCTGAAAGTGCTGGGATTACAGGCATGAGACACCGCTCCTGGCTGATATTTGTCTTTTAAACTACCAAGTTTCTGGTAATTTGTTATAGCAGCAATAGGGAAACTAATATGGGCTTTCAGTATCTTGAAGCTTTTGTTCTGGTATTTTCTTTCCAAACATGGGTGTAGGGTGGGCCTGAGATTGTCCTATGGTGCCACTGCCCTTTGCCTCATCTCTGAGATATTGCTTGGAACAGGCACTGCTCTATGAATCTACAATGATGCTTTTCCATTTTCCCCCTCTCCAATTCTACCTCTTCTCACTGTTCTCATTTCAGAATAAGATCTCTTTATTCATCTCAAACTTATAAGGAGAGTCCTACTTGAAATGGAGGAGGGAAAATTCTGTTTGAACAAATCACACATTAATAGCTGAATAAATCATCCTATCAAATGTACTTACAGAATAATAATTTCTAAGCTGTGTGTTTTGATTCAGAAAAGAATCTTAGAGACTCTCAACTGTTGGACTGATCAACTTTTGTTGATTTACTTCTTGCCTTTCTCTTGCTCTCCAGCGAACTAAAAACTCCTTATCTACTACCCTTTATATGTGTATGCTTGTGTGTGTATGTATGTATATGTCAAATTACTATATATTACTATATATAAAATTTATAAAATTATGTATCACATTAATTCATAAAAAGAAATGAAGATTTAGAATTTTTTATTTAGAATTTTCTAGAAAATATCAGATATTTTTGGTTGCTCTGGGAAAAGAGGCATAGAGTTAATATTTAGTAAAAAGATATCTGGGTTTTATTCTAAGGGATTATTCTTAGAAATAGATACATTTGTATATTCTAACTCATGTAACAACAGAAATCTGTGCTTAGTTTTGACCCTAATGAGATTCTTGTTTCTTTTCAAAGCCATTAATTATATGATTCTATTTTTCTCTGGCACTAGATAATATATATATTTATAAAATTAAAAAATATATATTTTTCTTTGAGCCATGACTGACACAATGAGCAGTTGAAAAATAGAGACCTGAATCAAACTTTAAACTGGAATTAACCATACTAATTTTCTGAATCTTGAACTGAACTCAGATATTAATCTTGTATTAAATTAAAAACATCAGTTTTCTTCCTAAAAAAAGAACCAGTTTGAGCCAGAACTGAGCCTGTTTATATTTATTCCCTCAAATCATTGAATTGAAAACTGCTGAAATGTCGGAATATACCCTAAACAAAAGTTGAGCAAAATTGCATCATTTCGGTCTGAATCCTTGATAAAACGGGAATTCTATCTCAATAGGCTTGTTTTTTTCTCTGTCTTTCCTTTATCTTTTAGGTGTAACAAGTATGATCTTGTGTTATTTTCTAGAAGCTTTGGCAACCATAATTATCATAGTAAAAATGTCTTCCAGAGTTCCAAGTAATATTACCAAAAAGAATTGGCAAATGGCTCACTATTATGTAGGCACACAAAGAGGCTAGTGAATGGACAACTGGAGGCCCACCAATGACTGGGGAACTAGGTGGAAATATTCATAATGCTAATTGGTCCTTCGGCACTTTTATTTTTAAAGAAAAATGCATTCATATGTTGGTATTCTGATTGCATTGAGGCCCTAATTTTTTAGAGACCTTGAAAATTATTTTGAGTTGTAGCTATCTACTGTTTCTCTGAATAAAAATAAGCATCCTGACTTCAGGAGCCACAGTTCAGGAGGGTGTCTCCACAGGTCACCAGCATTACCACAACCAATCTTTCTGCAGAAACTTAGGCCTATATATGGGTATATATCAGGGCCCTGGATTCTTCCAGGTTGTAAGTCTAGAAACTCATAAAACTCTCTAGGTTTTGGATTAGAAGAAGGAATGGAGGTGCAGATGGAGGTTGCCTTACTGGAGAACAAGTAGGAGACTTGACAATAGCAGGTTTCTTCTTAGCCCTTCTGAGTCAGTCTGTAGATGGAAACCATTTCTACATAATAAATTATGCTTTATTATAAAATCTGTAATAGAAGATAAAGACCTTTAAAACTATGTAAAATGTGCCTCCAATAATGAAAGTCAGTTCTCCAGAATACTCTTTAGCATTTCCTATGAGCTACTGAAAAGAAGAAACCCAATCCATACAGACATGTAGATTAATTCTCTAGAGGGGTTATTTTCTGCACCTACACAACTCCCAATAAAAAGAAATTGCTATTATCTTAGATTTACTTTCATTGATTATACCCCTTATTGTGTTTGACACTTTATGCCAGGTTATCACCTCCCCTCTCCTACTCTTGGACATTTATCATCAAATACTTCTTTCCTCAGTATTTGACTTACAAAGACCTCGTTCTTAAATAATCTTTCTCATTATCAGTTTACTAGTATTTAATTAATCTTGTTAGTTGCTGAAAGAAACTTATAACAGCTCACTACATTTTGCATTTTATAAATGCCTTTCTAAAACCATGTTTTGTATTTTTAATTTCTGATGATGTTTTCCACATAATTGTATAAATGAAGAAAGCATTGGAAATTTAGTGTAGTTACAGTTTTACAGCAAAAATAATTATGAAACAGAATAACAACGAATGTAGTAAATTACTTATATTCATATTGCTCTGTGAGGAGTGCATAGACCACAACAGATTTTAATAGCTGTTTACAGGATAAAGTAGATTTGTTGCTGATTATTTGAAGATGATAACAATATTCTCTTTGATAGTGATTTCTAACTTGCAAATTGCTTTCCTATACATGATCTCATTTTGTCTTGACCACAACCTCAGAAATGAGGCAGAGAAGAAACCATTATTTCTAGATCTGAAGAGGATAATCACCTATTCGAAGGACAAAAACTCAGTGGAAGAGTGTAATTGGTTCAAATTTCTTTCAACTATTAATTTGTGTCCTACTAATCACCCATTGCTGCTTTCTGAACTTTTTGCAAACATTTCTCTATTTCATTTTTATTTATTTTTACAAAAGTGATAGTTTTTCTCTGCTTTGATCTGATTGATCCTCCAGGTTCAAGCAGTTTGAAAAGGGCTGAGAAACAGCATTCAGGTGAAATTTATCCCATATTTGGAGGAAAAAAAATATGTCCTTTAGGATCACATAAACCATATAACTTATTCCCACTGCAATTCTGACTAAAGATTTTTATTTGTCTTCTATTTGGATGCTTTTTATTTCTTGTATTTACTACAAGTTACATGTAAAATTTGTTTTTAAAAAAATTCTTTTTGGGTTTATCAGCATACAGCAACTTTACAGATTTAGGAAGAATTAAGGCCAGTGAGGCATAGAGCAAACAGCCCTGACCTAAGTGAGAGGAGACCAGCATTCCAGTTCCATGTCTACCACTGATTCCTTATGCCCATCTGAGCCTCAGTTTATTAGTTTGTAACATGAGATAGTAAGACTGGCTGATCTTTGAGGTTCCCCTTGCTGCCTCTAATGTTAGAAGGTCCTAAACATCAAATTGCTGATTTTGATTATGCCAGAATCTCCCAATCTGTCTTCTCCTAATATTGGGGAAAAGCTGAGTCTTGGGAAAAAAGCTGAGGCAGGGCTTGCATGTCTGACATAATGTGAAAGAGTCTTGGAACATGTCAGGGGTCCAGGGTCTAAAACCCCTTATGGCCTTTGGAACACCAAGCTCTGTGCCAAAGGGTGGAAGGCTGCCCTGCTGCACCGGCATCTAAGCCCAGGGCATAAAACCCTTCGTGGCTTGGATGGAATCCAGGGCTCAGGGTATAAAACCCCTCATGGCCTCTGGAATGTGTCTAGACTTGCTGGCTCCTTGCTTTTAGCACTCCCAGACTCATAGATTGGTTGTATCTTAAACTAGAAGAACATGTTTCACATTATCTCAAGTAGCAGAACATGTTCCATATACTTCAAAGGAAATACTAAACCATCACAGCTACAGCTCATGCACTTGATACATTGCTTTCATTCAACCCCCACATCCTCACCACCTGCTTCTTTGTTTGATCACCAATAAATAGTGCGGGCTTCCAGGGCTTGGGGCCTTGCAGCCTCCATACTAGCATTGGCCCCCTGGTCCCACTTTATGCACTCTTGTCTTGTCTCATTCCTTTGGCTCCGCTGGACATAGTAGCCTCCATGGCCTGGTGTTGGATCTGATCACCCCAATATCCTAATAAACTCATTGATGTTTTATTTAATAGGATAATGGAATTTATATTCTTCTAATTACATAATGGGAGCAATGTGAGAGTTGTGTATGGCAGGCTGCTATGTGTTTACCAAAACTCATTTCCTTTATCTCCTGGTACATAGCAGGTACCAGCAGGTGACTGAGTTCTGGCCTCTGAAATGTGGGCAGAATGTGGACACTTTAAAGTATGATTTAAAACCACTTCCACATAACCATATCTTTCTCTTTTCTTGACTTTTGCCTAGAAGCTAGGGTCTTTCTTGTCCTAGGTAATAGAGGAGACACAAGGTAGAAGGAGAGAATCTCTGTATGGAAGTTCACCTGCTAAATGTATGATTAGACTACATGTAAATGTGGAAATAAATGTCTACAAGTCCACTGAGATTATCTTTTACTGCAGCCGGTAACAGAGTGGAGTCCTGTCATAATATAGAAAGTAAACATATGCATCATTGTCTTGGTGATCACGTGGTAGAAAAAAAAATTTTTTTAAAACCTAGCTATATAAAAGGCTGAAGACCTCTGTTGTGCCATGCCAAAATATTTGGTGAAAATATCATCTGTGACAAGTTATAAAACATACATGTATATGCCTAGGACCCTGTAGCTTTGAAATGGGAAAGGTTCCCTCATCTTCCTCCCAGGGCATGTGATAAGGGTATAGCTCAATTCTTCAGTGTCCCACTGCTCAAAACCTCTAGGGGAGCATACAGACAGGCAGGCTATGGGGTTCTAACCCCATGGCAGTATCTAGAAGTGAATGTTTACAGTTCCTGAAGGCCCAGTGAGTGTGTGTTACAAGGTGTTCTATCTTTTTTTTTCTTTCTTTCTTTTTTGAGACAGACTTTCGCACTTGTTGCCAAGGCTGGAGTGCAATGGCATGATCTTGGCTCTTCCCATCCTCTGCATCCCGGGTTTAAGTGATTCTCCTGCCTCAGCCTCCCAAGTAGGTGGGATTACAGGCATGCGCCACCATGCCTGACTAATTTTGTATTTTTAGTATCGATGGGGTTTCACCATATCGGTCAGGCTGGTCTCAAACTCCTGACCTCAGGTAATCTGCCTGCCTCAGCCTCCCAAAGTGCTGGGATTATAGGCATGAGACACTGCACTCAGACACAGGGTGTTCTTTTAGTTTGCCTATAGGGGGCTTGTGTTAACCAGCTCAATTAGACCCCCTTCCTTATCACAAAGACAGAGGAATTTCTGTAGCCTAGGTTCTTGTCTTGGTGTGCTGGAAAGATTGGATCATATGTGGCCTTGGAGAATGAGTGCAAAGTTTTATTGAGTGGAAGTAGCTCTCAGTCAATGAGGGAGCCAGAAGGGAGGTGGTTTTTCCCTGGAGTTGGGCCACTCGGTGGCCCTGGCTCTCCTCCAACTGTCCCAGCCAAACACCACCTTATCTCACAGGTCGATGGCCTGCTGGAGTGCCATCTCTGTTGGTGTGCTTTTTTGCTGGAGTGCTCCTCTTGATGTCCTCTCTATGACCAGCCACTTACATGTTCTTCTGCTGATGTGTTCCTCATGACATCCAGCTGCTTGTGTGTCTGCCCACCAGGGTCTCAGGTTTTTATAGGCCCAGGATGGGGGCATGGCAGGCCAGAGTGGTTTTGGGAAATGCAGCATTTGGGCAAGAAATGCCTGTCCTTACCTAGGTCTATGGGGGTGAAGCCCTAGCCAGGGACCATGCCCTCCTCTACCCAGCACTTCTCTTCCCCAATTCTGTATCATTTAAAGGGACCACACTCTTCCCAGCACTCTCGTATCATTTTTCCCCTTTGAAGAGGTACATCTAACTGCCTTTAGAATATGGATGATGACCAGTTTTAGCTGCTTCCTACTGATGGGGGGCATTGTTTTGGGGAAAACAGCAGTCAGATTCCTCCCAGAGGTCTATCTAAGGATTACTAGAAAAGGGGAGTTATTATCTGAGGCTCCGGTTGTCTGACCATCTGGAGTTTGATGGCTTCTAGGCATGAGAGAAAAAACAAGTTTTATAAGGTTAATATGCATGGGTTAAACATGTATATTATACAAGGAAAGAATTTAGTGCCAAAGATTACAGAGATAAGAAATGAAATACACTAACAATAACATTGTACCCAGAGGTGCCTTTCACCCTGGTGAAAGAAATTAAACCTTGTGTTGGAGCAAATAAACTTTTGGAAGAGAGATAGCTGTTCTTGCCATATCTTTAGCAGTTAACAGGTGCACTTGGGAATTCTGGGGTTTGTGAACTTGAACTTGCCTGGTTGCCATTAAACTTCTGTCTCTTTCCTGTATTTCCTCTCTCTTTCCTCTGTCTATTATGAAAGACCAAGGTAGCCACTTTCAGGATGTCCCCTAATGTACTTTCTGGTCCCAGGGCCTGTTTTTGTTTTTTCCTCCTTATGTCAGGAGCTGTCTGGGTAACAAATTTATCCTTTAGGATTAGCTGTCCTTCGGCTAAATCAGGAGATAGAGAGGTATGCTTTTAACAAGGCCTCTCTTAGACTTTCCAGGAAGGCAGTGGGATTTTCATGAAATCCCTTGTGGATCATGGACAACTTAGTATAATTGAGAGGCTTGGTCCTAGTTCTATGAAAGCTTTCCATTAAGCACACCTGAAAGTGTTTTCTCCTCCAGTCTTCCACCAAACCATTGGGATCCCATTTAGGGTCATCCATTGGTACTGCTTCTCTTCTGGTTGGATAATGTTCACACCCTTCCCTGGCGCTATATGAGATACAGATCTCTCTGCTGCTTGCAGAGCAGCCTACTTCTCAGTGGCCATCAGGGTCTGATTCAAAGGTAACATAGCATCTCTCCAGGAGAGTTCAAATATCTGGGTGAAATTCTGGAAAGCCTCTATATGTCTATCAGGGTCATCTGAAAGCTTGCCAAGATGCCCATAATTTGCTTTAAATTCTGTAGGGAGAAGAGGACCTGGACCTCATTGGACCCAATTTCACTGGGTATTTGTTGGAGGGGCAGGAGTGAGACTGGGACTTGTTTAGATGGAGGATTTTTAGGAGGGAGCAAGTGAGAGGCTGAAGCTGTATAGGAAGGTTGGGATGGACCTGGAGGAGAAGGGCTTGAGAGAGCTAGCTTCTTTGCTGGGAGTGCCTCTGGGACTCATATGTTTACTTTCCTGGGCTTGCCCCTTGCCTGAGATGGCAAACAGGGGGATTGGATCAATCTTATATTGTCGGCAAAGGTCTGGATTGCCTTGCAAAGTATAGAAAGCCTGTACCTATGGAGCCCCAGACCATCTGTCCTCACATCTACAGAAAAGGTCCAATTGCTGGATAGTATTGAAATAAATGGTTTCTTCCTGAGGCCAAGCCAGTCCTTCATAATTTTGCCAAACCTTTGTGCAGAGAGCTATGTGGTGTTTTTCCTCCAGATTCTGAGGGTCAAAGCAGTCCCAAAGGTACAAGATACACTCCAAAGGAGTATAGACTGGAAGTGGTGAAGAGAACTGGCTGCCCATTCTGAAAGACAGGGTATAGAGGTGTCCCTTATTCCCTTCCTTCTTTCAGTGAAAACTCAGGGTGTGATGGAGAGAGAAAGCAAGTGTTCTTCTTTCACTTTCCACCCCTTATCCCCGGCCATAGATACTACTGCGGTATGTACCCATGAAGCAGGGAAAACCTGGAGAATAGGAATTAACCACCCTCACCTATGCCTCCATTTCTTCCTGCTGTCAGCAAACTTCCTGGGCCTGTTTATGCCATGGAGCATGGCCTCCTTCCATGGGGCGGAGGGTTTAGTCAGCAGGAATTTGTCCTGCCCATTTACATAGTGCCTGTTGCCTGGTTTTGGATCCCTCAGACCTGGTTTTTCTTTCTAAGACCTTTGTCTGAAGTTTGGGACTGAAAAGGCATTTAAAAGGCTGTTTATATACATGTACAGTATCTCAAATGTGCCCTGTTGAATTTGCAGTTCTCAGCCAGAAAGGTCCCTTCCTCCATTAACTTCCCTATCAGAAAGAGAGTTGGGAGGGGGGCCCTCTCACTAAGAAAAGGAAAAAAAGAGAATAACAGCATAAGGGGCAAAAAGGGGAAGATTCTTGGGGAAGAACACCTTGTTTAGTGCAAGTGGGCCCCCCCAGTCCTTTTATCTTGCTCCTGGTTCAGACCAGGTTTAATTCCTTGGCCAGGGAAAGAAAGGTTCCAATGGGGTAGCAGGCAAGAAGTGCCCATCTAATAGCCCTGTGGAATCTAGGCTACCACTGTGGATTTCTCCCACCTGCCTTCATGTCTGTTGGGTGCAGCCTTTGCCTGCTGCGGGCATGCCTAGGACCCAAGCTGGGAGGGGAAAGGGTAAGAAGAGGTGTCCTGAGCCATGCATGCCTGCAGTTGGTTGAGATGGAGGCATACATGGCCCTAATAGGAAAAATGGGTCTGATCTGTACATTTGGTGACTGAGGCAAACGCTCATTTTACTTAGTAACATTCCTGTAGTCTGTAGCAAAACTGTTAACATTATACAGAAAGAGATAAGAACCATTTCAAACCCTGTGAGAGAAAAGGGACAAAGTCTGGGGGTTTTGACAGGCCCAGTTGCGGAGGTTTAAAACTCCATGAAGTGAAACAGAGACTCTTACAGGAAAGAGAGAGGTGGCAGGGTTTTGGAAGAGAGGCAGACCCAACAGTTTTGCATTCATTCACACTCACCTTCCTGGATCTGGGGTGAGGCCCAGTTGAAAGGCTCCTTTGTCCTGCTCCCAGGGCATGCCATGGGGGTGTGGCTCACTTCTTCAGTGCCCCACTGCTCAAACCTTTAGGGGAGCATACAGATGTGCAGGCTGTGGGGCTTCAACCCACCCCATGGCAGTGTCTAGGGGTGAATGTTTACAGGCCCTGAGGCCCCAGTCGTTGTTTGTTACAGGATGCTCTTTTAGTTTGCCTATGGGTGGATTATGTTAACCAGCTCAATTAGACCCCTTCCTTATCACAAGGACAGAGGGATTTCTGTAGCCCTGGTTTTTGCCTTGGTGTAGTAGAAAAATCAGATCACATGTGGATTTGGAGAATAAGTGCCAAGTTTTATTGAATCGAAATAGCTCTCAGCTGATGCGGAGCCAGATAGGAGATGGTTTTCCCCTGCAGTTGGGCCATTCAGCTGCCTTAGGTCTCTTCCAACTGCCCTGGCCAAACTCCACCTCATCTAGCAGGTTGGTGGCCTGCTGGCATGCCCATCCCTATGGGTGTGCTCTTTTGCTGGCATGCTCCTCTCAATGTCCTCTCGATGACCAACCGCTTATGTCTTATTCCAGTGATGTGTTCCTCACAATGTCCAGCCGCCTGTGTGTCTGCTCGCTAGGTTCTTGGGTTTCTATAGGCCCAGGATGGGGGTGGGGCATGCTAGGGTGGTCTTGGGAAATGCAGCATTTGGGCAGGAAATGCCTGTCCTCACCTAGATTCGTGGGGACCATGGCCTTCTCTATCCCACACTTTCCTTCCCTCATTCCATATAATTTAAAGGGACTATGCCCTTCCTTTCCCAGCATTCCTATATCAACTTTACCAGAATGACAGTCACTGTGATTATGTTGACTGTTATTGCTATTTTGAGAAAAGTATTATAATAAAGAGACAAAGATTTGGCCAGTTTTTGAGCAGAGGATCAAGGGAACAGAGAATTTCTCGGTTTTTCAAGGGCCTTACAAGTTGGAGAAAGTCAACCACCTCTGGACTCTGAATAGTGAGATTTAAGACTTAAAAGGCTGGTTTGGAAAAGATGAATAAAATCTCTCGGCAAAACACAATAACTCAGATTAACAGTGTTACCATTCCATCAAATTCTCTTGTTTCAAGACAGCATCAATGTAGCCACAGTAAAATTGAAAGAAAGGGGTGGGGAGAGAGAAAGAAAGAGACAGGTAGACAGGGGCATGAAATAAAGACGTTAGGAAGGAAAACAAATTTAGAAACTACATCTGATAAAGAATTTTGGATGTGGTTATTGGCACTTGCAACTGACTGGAAGTGGCTTTTGGCCTGAAAAATATTGGGGGAAATCTATTGCCAGGGTAAGTACAAAACAGCTATAAGTTTGGGACCATTTAGAGATCTTAAAAGAAGCTTTGGCAGGGAATGTGCTGTAAAAAGCCTACAAATGTCCATTTCGGATATGACCTTGGAGGTTAATGAACAAGGAAGACACTTTCAGAAGGTAGTATCTGTGACTGTGGAAACTAATGGACAAACAGGTACCTTCCAGGTAGCAGAATCAGTATGTAAGCAAAGTACTTTACAACTCCCCAGGGTTGGGTATCCTTCACAGAGGATATCCTCCTTCACAGAGGATACTTGACAGGACTGCATTGTTTCCATTGACTAGGGGCTGCTTATGTGCCTTATAGTCTTTCCTGTTTTGAACAGAATATTTTATTATAATTATCCTGTTCCTACTTCACTATTGTATATTGGATATTTGTGAAAGGTGGAAAGATAACTTGATATTTCATTCTAAAATCATTAGTTGTTTTATATCCTAGTTACCAGGCTACAAGGAGCCACCTTTGGACTTGATAGACTGCATCAAGTGGAGAGTTCGCTTTTGAAATTGGCTGTGGTGACTTCATGGGGCTTTGGATGTACCTTTCAGCTGGGGATAGGGGGTGCTGGTAAATGTGTTCTATAGACAAGAGATAAGTATAAAATAGACATTTGGTGACCAGAAGGGTGGACCATGAATACTTGTTATGTGTTAACAGTGTCATTACTTGTATATATCTCTTGGCAAGCAGCAAGTCTACATTTTCCTCTGCTGCTTTGTATGGCTGTGTAACCGAAGTCTGGCCCCATTATGTCTGCCTCTTCCAGGCCGGGTCCAGATCCACCTGGTACACATACATATACACACACAATCTATGCTGTCTCTTTCCTTTCCAGTTGGTTAGAAGCAAAGCACTCTGAGGTTCTAGGGTGGTGGTTGGCAAACTGTAGCCTATGGGTGAAATCCAATCTACCACCTGCTTTCATAAATAAACTTACCCTGAAACATAGTCCTGCTTGTTAATTTAGGTATTATCTATGACTATTTTCAAATGACAACAGTAAACTTGAGTGGTTTCAACAGGAATGGGCTGGCTCATTATATCTAAAATATTTCTAGCTCTGCATCCCCACAGGGGATGGTGAATGGAAGGATCTTTAGATTGCTGTATCACTTTGTGAAAAACCATCCACTGCATGCCCTATTACATTTTACTAGAGTAAATTTGATTGTGTTAGGGATTGAGATTTTGGGGATTTACCTTTATAGCTGCTAGAACTGCCTTAACTAATCTGCTGTAATTTAGAGCTGGAAGAATCTGTCCTGTTTTACGACCAAGGTCTCAATGTGAGATTTGTGTCTATAAACAGTGAAAATAAATCAAACCTTTCAAAAGGAAGTTGCACTGTAATGAGAAAGATTAATGCATTCTTCTAACAGAATTCTGCTTACACCTGTATTTTTAAGGATTGACTTTCAAAGGTGGAGAATTGTCTTATGGTTTACCTTGAGCTCCTTTGTGGTCAGGAGAAAATTAAAACATGAAACACATGCTCTAGTTGTCTTTTAAATATTTGTTCTTACAGAGTGCTTAGTCCCAGACTCTCAAGCTAAGAACAAAAGCTCTGTTTTGCTATTAAATGGTCTCCAGAAGAGCATCTTTCTGTCTGATAATTGAGCTATCCTTGCTTGTTTCAAGAAAATGGGCATTTACGAAAAATAGTCAAAAATATAGCCATAGTTCTTAAGAAATTAACTCTATATTAATTGTTAGCATTGGAAAAAATCTTATAGAAGTTAAATATCTAAAGTTTTTCTTTAGAAATATTTCCAATTCAAAAATGACACCTGATGCACTTTAACCTCTCTAAACCAAGAAGTTAGTAGATTATATGGTATAATCCACAAAAGTTTGCTGGGGAATGCCATAACGTAAAGGGACAAGCCTTAGACTGGGAATCCAAGGAGTGGGAGGTTAGGCTTTCCCTAATTAACAGTGTGATTGGACAAGTCATATGCCTTTCCGAGCCTCAGTTTCTCACTGATACATAATCTCCAAGGTTCCTTTTACCTCTGTGTTGAGTGGAATCACTTGGATAAGGTGTCGTTTTCATTGCTTATTGTTCCTTAGTGTCCAAGCCTTAATTAAAAGCAAAATTCTCTAAGAACCTTGCTGAAACTGTACTTTGTGGATTAAACATTTCTTCCTTTAAACATGCTGTCTCTGCCACATCTGGAGATGAAAGTGCCTGACTTCCACCAGTTTTCTCACATCCTTTAGTAGCTAAATAGAAAACTTGAAAAGCTAGCCAATTTTATGTTTCTTCATCTTGTTTTCTTGTACCATCAGGAAAGTTTTTAAGTCTCTATCTCTTTTAGTTGATAAACACTATTCCTTAAGGCATGCCTGGCTTTATTCAGAAGCTGTATGGCAAGTTTCAGTTATGATTTACCAGCCCTGCCCTGGAAAAAATAGGTTGGTGTTATATAAATGAGCTAAAGATGGCCTCTGTGTGTTAAATGCCTAAGTTGTTTATTTCTTCACTGAAGACTGACTCGTTAGCTCAAAAGTCTGCAGACACCAAACTCAGACTGATCTCAAACCAGCATATTTTTTAGTCATTTAGAAATTGCCCACTTTGTGTACCCTGCAAAACCTCACCTGATAGCTGTTATTTATTACTGCATAGGGCCTAGCAGTTATAAGGCCCAAGCTGATCCAGTGAGTTTCTGTCATGCTGCTGAGTGACATTACCTTGACCCATATACCTCTCTGATCCCCTGTCTCCTGGGAGTTCCTTAGCCATCCTGCTGTTTTCTTTATGGTGCAGGGGTATGACCTAGCTGTAGGATCCCTATACCAGAACTTCCGGAAATAATCCTACTGTGAGAGACATTCTTCCTCCTGCAACCCCGTCCAGATGCCACCCGGTAAGGCTTGTTGTGGTTACTGCCTCTTGTGGTCATGTGCTTTTTCCTTAATCAGCCCCGAATGTCTCTGCTATGGACCGAATGTGTTCCCTAAAAATTCGTACATTGAAACCCTAATCCTCGGTGAGAAGGTATTTGCAGGTGGGGTCTTTAGGAAGTAATTAGGGTTAGATTAGGTCATGAGAGTGGAACTCCATGATGGGATTAATGCCTCTGTAGTGTAGCAGGACGAGCCACAGACAAAACCTCTTAGACACCAAGTTGTAGAAGGAAGGGCTTTATTCAGCTGGGAGTATCGGCAAGCTACTGCCTTAAAATTCGAGCTCCCCAATTGCACAATTTCTGTCTCTTTTAAGGGCTCAAAACACTAAAGATTTCACATGAAGGGGTCATGATCAATTAAGCAATCTAGGGGATATGTGACAGGGGTTTCATGCACTGGAAGTCAGAGAGAAACAGAACAGGGCAGGGAGTTTCACAATGTTCTTCTATACAATGTCTGGAGTCTATGAATAACATCAGTTTCTAAGTTATGAGTTGATTTTTAACTGCTGGGTTTAGGCCAGGCAGGCCCAGGCCTGGTTTTGGGCCTGGCGCTGGGCTGCCTGTCTTTGATTTTACTTCCTTGTTTTTTTCCTTAAAACAGGTACTGAGTGTAAAACAATATAAAACAGTGTGAAAGGGTCTTTTTCTTTCATCAGTAGGAAAAGAAAGAGACACAAGATCTCTTTCTCTTGTGCATGCACCAAGGGAAAATCTCTGTGAAGACATAACCAGGAAGAGAGCCCTTATCAGGAATCCAAGCATGTTCGCACCTTGATGTTAGACTTCCAGCCGCCAGAACTAGGAGAAATAAACACCTGTTGTTTAAGCCACGCACTTTATGATAATTTGTTACTGTAGTATAAGCTGAGACATTCTTTGACCCTCAACAATTGGGTTTATTGATAATTATTCTTCTGGATATCCCTTTGTATTGATAACAGCCTGCTGGATTTTTATCCTCCTATGTCTCAGCCTCCCCAGCTACCTTATTTAAAGATATCACTATAGTTACTCTTACATGTCATTCTGTTTTTCTCCTCAGTATTAATATTCATGTTCATTTTCTCTCTGCCCCACTAGAATGTAAGCTTCATGAAGGAAAGGAATTTATCCGACTGTGCACAACTCTTTCCAGTACCTACAATAGCTCCTTAACCTAGGATACACCAGATAAATATTTGTCGAATGAATGAATTAGCAAATAATTACCTCTATTGAATCTGGTTCAAGTTTTCCCCTACATTTCATGGTAGATATCTAGGTATGCCTAACACTTTCATATATGTCAATTTATAACATAAAGTTTATCATCTAAACTAGTAAGTGATTATCACCATTGATTAGTTGTTCTTTTTGGGAAGTTTATATTAGATTTTAAAGTATACATGTACAAATAAGGAAAGGAAAGGCATACCATATTAGTAATATACTCTCAGCTGCAACTAGTGGAATGCACCAGTTAAGATGGCTTAAACAATTGGTGTTTGTCTTTCTTCTGTAAACAAGGAACTAAGAGGCAGCCTATTCCATGGTTGGCTCAGTGTTCAATGATGATGTCAAAACATTTGGATAAGTCTTTTGCCTTATTGTCACAAAGATTGTGGCATCAACTCCAAATCTCATGTCCTCAAATGGCAGCAGCTTAACCATGAAAGAGGAGGAGGGTACAGATTTTTGATAGATGAAAATCCTTCCCAGAAGCCCCCAGAAAACTTTACCTCAGATCCTGTTATCTATCATAGGACCACATGCCCACCCTTAGGACAGTTACTGACAAGAGGGCATGAGAGTTCTGTCTGGCTTGATCTGATTTATCCCTGCAGTAGGACCACCATCTTCCTGGAAATCAAATGATCTCCACTGAATCCTAAATTAAATTGGAATTTATTAGTCAGGAAAAAGGAAGGATACCTTTGGTGGGCAGTTGATAATAACTGCTACATATAATACATTGAATCTTTACTGATTTTTACTCTCCCTATTTTTGCTTCTTTTTACTAAAAACTTTTTTGGGCAACAAATAATAAAAAAGTCTTATGGAATCAGTGAGGTGACCATCACCAGTGTATTGGATAAAGAAAATGTGGTACATACATATCATGGGATACTCTGTAGCCATAAAAATGAAATCATGTCCTTTGTACAACATGGATTCAGCTAGAGGCTATTATCCTAAGAGAATTAATGCAGGAACAGAAAATGAAATACTGCATGTTCTCCCTTGTAAGTAGGAGTTAAACATTGGGTACTCATGGACATGAAGATGGTAACAATAGATACTGGACACTATTAGAGGAAGGAGAGAGGGGGGCAAGGATTAAAAAGTAAAGTTTGGGTACTGGACTCACTACCTGGGTGACAGGTTCAGTCATATCCCAAACCCCAGTGAGACACAATATACCTATGTAACAAACCTGTACATATATCCCCTGAATCTAAAATAAAAGTTGAACATATAAAATAAAAAATAATCTGAAGAAATTTTAACCTGAATATCAATAAATAATTTCATCAATTTTTAAGTATTTATTAAGCACTTAATGGACTCAGGGTTATGCTTGATTCTCTTTGCTAGTTCGATAAAGTAAGACATGAAGACCACAAAATAAATAATAGAGAATATAAATATAAATATTCTCTCCCCTTATTCTGGTTGAGAATGGCTTTCTATTTTTTGAGACTCTGATTAGTGCTCACTCAATTGTTCAAGCAATTCATTAACTTTGCATGCAAGGAGTTTCTTCCATAGAAAAATACCTGGAAGGGAACTGTTTTCACTGTGTTATGTTTATAATGTGAGATTTGTAAAGGAGCTGGAAGATCCAGATGAGACAGAATGCTTGGAATACTTGTATTGCTTCTGTAACTTCTGTAAAATAGCTGCACATTTACTTAGAGTAACAACAAACAGTGGTGGAGCTCGTGAAGTTGGGACAAACCATGTTGTTGTGACCCAAAGGGATGGCAGGTCTTCCTCACCTTGTGAACAAGCATACACCTCTGTGACCTGGGATTTTGGGGCAAAGTTACTCAAGGGCCTGAGGGTGTGTGTGCATGTGTTAGTGTGTGTGTGTGTGTGTGTGTGTGTTGCACATAGACCATCTCACTTTGTTTGGCCCATGGCTTGCATGAGTCATTGCTCAGTGATAACCTGGCTGTCTCTATTGGCTTTAGTGTTGTTTTCTGGAGACACTATTCCTGCTTATTTGCCTTTTCAGGTGCTAAATCTTTAAGTAGTTTCAGAATAGAACAGAGTCTGATTAGGGAAATCACTAGAAATATAAACATAACTTGAATTCTCACATGACTTCCTGAACTCTTACTTTCCTGGTAGGTCTCACATTCTTCTACTTTTGTGTCTTGTGTAGAATGGTAGAAAGAACTCCAGACCAGGGTCTAGTTCCAGCTGTCCCATGGTTTGAATTAACTTTTGGCCAGAAGTGTTACTATTAGACAGACAAGGTCTAAGGAGCTAAAACATGCTGGTGACCATAAGCAAGCTGCTAAGCCTTTCTGGTTTCCTTAACTGTAGAACAACAGGGTTGAACTGAAGTTCCTTGTCCTAAAATCTACTTTGGGATTCTAGGAAGATCTGCATCTACCTTCTAATCTGTAAATCTTACAATTTAATTGATTTCTAAGTTCAGCATTAACATTACTGTGATAAGAATAATCACATTGCACCAAGCTGAAATAGACCACTATTGGCTCTGAGGAGACTCAAGTGCATTAATATTTACTTGGCAAGGATGACATTTAGAATGCATTTTGATTAATGTTCCTGAAAATAACACATTCCTTATACCAGTCCAAGTTCTGTGCCTTGCATTTGTTTCGGATGGAGAAAGGCAGGACACTTCATTTTTCAATTTTATCATTGAGAAATAGTTTTTTATTTTTTAAGGCTTTTCAGCAGAATCTCTTTTTATTTAGAAATTCCTTTAGTATTCAGGAAACATCACTGATCTGATGATTATAGGGCATATTTTAGGAATCAAATGGATGTTACTTCAGTTGTACATATCTTTTTAAAAAGGCCTCCTGTGAGGTGAGAACATATCTTTTCAAGGAGAAACTTCACTGTTCAAGAAAGGTCAAATTCCTTGTCATATGGACTCTACAACTTGGCTCATAGAAATGCCAAGTACAACCTAGAGAGTCTTTGGCTAACATTAGATCTGAAATGTTAACTAAATATGAAGTCACAGCAGAGGGAGAAGGAAGGTTGAGGTGGGCATTCGTTGCTAATATACCTTGGCTAGTGGAAACTGGCCTGAACAATCTGTGCCAGGTGCTAACCACCCACACACATCTCAGTCTGACTGTTCACTGCCTTTCCTTCCCATTCCTTGAAAATCACACACTTTGTGTTTGGGCTCAGGACTTTTATATTCCACAGAAGAATCAAAGAATGACAGAGCCACAATGTCACAATGAACAAGAATTCAGGGTGTAGAGATATGAGTTCCTTTTCACAGTACAATATTCACAGAGCAAATATCTCTATGGCTTATCACTGTGCTGTATTTTTTTAAAGCCCAAGAATAAATTTTTCAACACTATGTTTTCCAAATATATATATATTTATATATATATATATATACACACACACACACACACACACACACACACACACACACACACACAATCCTCCTTTTGTTTTTCAAATAAAACTTTTAAAATGATGGAATTTCAGCATGTATAACCAACCTGCTCTCTGGATAAACTCCATCTTTTTGGTCATCCCCTCACTTCTTCCTCAAATCTTTAACCATCTGCGTAGTTATCACAACACAAATACAGCTTATAAATTCCTGCTGTATTATATTATTGTATTATTTACTTTTCTTATTTGATGTCTGACCACTCACTAACATCTTTCAGCAGTCTTGGAAGCTTTTTACATTTCAGTTATTATTATTTTTTGGTCTCATAACCTTCTAATGAAAGCACATTCCCATTTCTCAAAACTCAGCTCAAGATTCTTCTCTTGGGATATACTTAGCTGATCCTACAAAGCTGATTTAAATGCTTCCCCTGTACCCTCTTAGAGTGTTTTTCATAAGGCTCCCTGTATCTCCAAGCAACCACCCAGATATCAAAAATTACATGATTAGCAGTAAGGCACCAAGCACCTATTTCCAAGGAGAGGGTTAGGGTATGCAATGAAAGTTTATTTTCAGATCAGACTCCAGTCAGAAAGTGCCTTTTCCCAAGAAAAAAGTTTATGCCCTTTATCTTATCAATGCAGAAAAGGGAAAGATTTTTTTTTTTTTGGCTGAGACTCATCGGCCAAGAGACAGGAAGTCATACGAGAAAAGCAGAGAGCTGCAGCATCGTACAGCAAGTCCTCAGTTGCCAAGTAGAGGTGGTAGCTTACTGTAGGGGAAGATAACTAAAACCAAAGGAGTTGCCTGACAATAATTCAGTACTTAAATATTATACTTTAGGAAAATTCATTAGCAAAGATAGAGATGTTTTGGACCAGTAAGAACGAAGGGGAGGAAGAAAGCAGGCATCTCTGTGTAGGAGTCAGGGAGGGGTGGCATGGGTCACATAGATGGGGAACAGAACTATTGCCTTACCACACCAGTTAGGGCTAGTTATTAAGCTAATCTGAGAGGGACCAGAGAAAGGTGAAACCCAGTGCAAGGAAATAAAAAAAAAGATACAAAAAGTGAGGGGAGAAATATTCAAGGTAATAGCTAGTTTAAAGAAAAAACAAAACTTTGGGAAACTTTGGACACATTTTTAAAAATGTGAAATACTCTGGACAGTCTCAGCAATGGAATTGAACAAGTAGAAGCAAGAAATTCAGAGCTCAAAGACAAGGTCTTTGAATTAACCCAAGAAAACAAAGACAAAGAAAAAATAAGAACAAAGCATACAAGAAGTTGGGAATTATGTTAAATGACCAAACCTAAGAATAATCGGTGTTCTTGAGGAAAAAGAGAATTCTACAAGCTTGGAAAACATATTTGGGGGAATAACTGAAGAAAACTTGCCCGACCTTGCTGGAGACATAGACATCCAAATACAAGAAGCACAAAGAATGTCCGGAGCTGCGCGCCCTGGCCATAGCAAATAATAATTAATGATTAAACGCCCGAGCTCTATTCCTTTCCACCTTCTACCTCCTCCCTAGATTTGTTGTTTCTCTTTTGTATCAATACCTCATAAAATATGGCGCTCTTCCTGTTTTTTCTTCACCTGTTTTTCCCCCATGCCGCGAAAATTGTTACTTTGTAGCGCAGGCACCATCCTGCGCCCGGGAAAATTACCAACTGACAGCGCAGGCGCAACATGACGTCCGACCAGAGAAACCAATACCTACCTAGCCACACCCTCCGCGATGAGATCATCTCCGCCTCTGGCCCAACCCCTTCCCCTCCAAGTGTATATAAGGCATTGCATTACCGCCATTAAACGAGACTTGATCAGAGCACTGTCTTGTCTCCATTTCTCGTGTCTCTTGTCCCCCAAATTCCCACTCCCTCCTCCAGGGCCTGCTTCGACGATCCCGTGGGCCGGGATACGTGGCACCCGAACAGGGACCTGGAAACGAGGGACTCCGTGAGGAAGAGGACGCCAAAGGACGGTCGACCGCTAACCCAGACAAAAGGAGTAAAACTCTTCCGATCACTGCGGGAACCTGCCGTGTCTGAATCGAAGGTAAGTGGCGCGTCCGAAATGGGACAAGAATTAAGTCAGCATCAGATTTATGTAGGACAATTAAAAGAGGCTTTAAAGATATGAGGAGTAAAGGTTAAAGGTAATGATTTGTTTAAGTTTTTTGATTTTGTAAAAGACACTTGCCCTTGGTTCCCACAGGAAGGAACTATTGATATTAAAAGATGGCGTAGAGTAGGGGATTGTTTTCAGGACTATTATAATACTTTTGGGCCAGAAAAAATTCCTGTGACCGCCTTCTCTTATTGGAACCTCATTAGAGATTTAATAGATAAGAAAGAGGCCGATCTGCAAGTCATGGCTGCGGTCGCTCAGACAGAGCATATTTTAAAGGTTAGCTCCCGCTCTAACCTCGCAAAGCCTCCGCAAGATACGGAGGAGGATCTCATTTCCCTCGAAAGTGATCATGAGGAAATTAAGTCTCCTTCAGTAACAGATAAAGAAATGCCACATGAAAACAAACCAAAAAAATACCCAATTTTACAGATGCTTCAAAAAGAGGAGGAAATTAATAAGCCTAATCAATCAGACATAATTGGGATGATTTAGAGGAAGAGGCAGCTAAATATCACAACCCTGATCTGCCTCTCTTTACTTCATACCCGCCCCCATATAATAAGACATATAATGAGGCTTCTGCGCCCATTGTTATGGCAGCAATAGATCCCAAAGAAGAATTAAAACAAAAAATTGCTCAACTAGAAGAGCAAATTAAACTTGAAGAGTTACATCAATCATTGATAATTAGGCTCCAAAAGCTAAAAACAGGAAATGAAAAAATACCCAACTCAGACGCTATGGAGGGTTCCTTGCGCCCACCTCAGCGGCCTGGACAACATGTTCCAAGAGGGGGGTTGGTTGCTAGCCGACGTAGAGAAGACTCCTCCCCCAAAGACGTTTTTCCGGTCACTGAAACCATAGATGAACAGGGACAGGCTTGGAGGCATCATACTGGGTTTGACTTTACTATTTTTTTTTTTTTTTTTTTTTTTTTTTTTGAGACGGAGTCTCACTGTGTCTCCCAGGCTGGAGTGCAGTGGCGCGATCTCGGCTCACTGCAAGCTCCGCCCCCCGGGTTCACGCCATTCTCCCGCCTCAGCCTCCCAAGTAGCTGGGACTACAGGCGCCCGCTACCGCGCCCGGCTAGTTTTTTGTATTTTTAGTAGAGATGGGGTTTCACCATGTTAGCCAGGATAGTCTCGATCTCCTGACCTTGTGATCCACCCGCCTCAAAAGAGTTAAAGACTGCTGCCTCTCAGTATGGGGCTACTGCTCCATATACTCTTGCTATAGTAGAATCTGTGGCTGATAATTGGCTCACTCCTACAGACTGGAATACCTTAGTTAGGGCAGTTCTTTCTGGGGGAGACCATTTAATTTGGAAGTCAGAGTTCTTTGAAAATTGTAGAGATACAGCTAAAAGAAATAAACAGGCAGGAAACGGTTGGGATTTTGATATGTTAACTGGTTCAGGTAATTATGCAGACACTCGGGCCCAAATGCAATATGATCCTGGATTGTTCTCACAAATCCAGGCTGCTGCTACAAAAGCCTGGAGAAAACTTCCCGTTAAAGGAGATCCAGGGGCCTCACTCACGGCAGTTAAACAAGGACCCGATGAGCCATTTTCAGACTTTGTGCATAGACTTATGACCACGGCAGGTAGAATTTTTGGAAATGCAGAAACGGGTGTAGATTATGTTAAACAGTTAGCTTATGAAAACGCTAACCCCGCCTGCCAAGCAGCAATCAGACCTTATAGAAAGAAAACAGATTTAACAGGATACATTCGCCTTTGTTCAGATATTGGGCCCTCATATCAACAAGGCCTAGCAATGGCCGCCGCCTTTAGCGGCCAAACAGTAAGAGACTTCCTCATTAACAAAGGTAAAGATAAAGGGGGATGTTTTAGGTGCGGTAAAAGGGGACACTTTGCAAAAGATTGCCATGAAAACCAAAATAAAAATCCAGAAGCGAAAATCCCAGGCCTTTGCCCAAGGTGTAAAAGAGGAAGGCACTGGGCAAACGAATGTAAATCTAAAACTGACAGTCAAGGAAATCCTTTATCTCCCAGGCAGGGAAACGGGATGAGGGGCCAGCCCCAGGCCCCGAAACAAGCATATGGGGCAGTCAGCTTTGTTCCAGCCAGCAACAGCAATCCATTTGAAAGCTTAGTAGAGCGACCCCAGGAAGTGCAGGACTGGACCTCAGTTCCACCTCCCACACAGTACTAACACCTGAAATGGGACTACAAACCTTAAATACCAGAATATATGGACCTTTACCACCTAACACTTTTGGGCTACTCTTGGGAAGAAGTAGAGTCACCATGAGAGGCTTACAAGTCCTCCCTGGAGTTATCGATAATGATTATGAGGGAGAAATTAAAATCATGGCCAGAGCTATTAACAACATTATTACTGTCCCTCAAGGAGTTAGAATAGCTCAGTTAATCCTACTACTTTTGGTTAAAACAGATAATAATATCCAACACTCTAATAGAAATATAAAAGGTTTCGGATCATCAGATATATATTGGGTGCAACCAATTACAAATCAAAAACCCTCTGTAACCTTATGGTTAGACGGGAAGGCATTCACTGGGCTAACAGACACAGGGGCCGATGTAACTATCATTAAACAGGAAGATTGGCCCTCTCATTGGCCTACCACAGAGACTTTAACTCACTTGAGAGGAATTGGGCAAAGCAGTAATCCTAAACAAAGTTCTAAATACCTAACATGGGCAGATAAAGAAAACAATTCAGGCTTCATTAAGCCATTTGTCATCCCTTACCTACCTGTTAACCTGTGGGGGCGAGATCTGCTCGCTCAAATGAAAATTATAATGTGTAGTCCAAATGATATAGTTACTGCACAAATGTTAACTCAAGGATACACCCCTGGTAAAGGTCTTGGAAAAGGAGAAAACGGTATTCCACAGCCTATACTGGTTTCAGGACAACTTGATAAAAAGGGGTTTGGAAATTTTTAGCTCAGGTCACTGACATACCTGCACCCCAAAGGTGCGCTGACCCCATTACTTGGAAGTCAGATGAGCCCGTTTGGGTTGATCAGTGGCCTTTACTCAGTGATAAATTAAGTGCCGCCCAACAGTTAGTGCAGGAACAACTAGAAGCAGGACATATTGTAGAAAGTAATTCTCCTTGGAATACACCTATTTTTGTTATTAAAAAGAAGTCTGGTAAATGGAGACTCTTACAAGATTTAAGAGCAGTAAATATCACTATGGTCCTTATGGGTGCCTTACAACCAGGATTGCCTTCACCGGTTGCGATTCCTCAAAAATATTTTAAAATCATTATTGATCTTAAAGATTGCTTTTTTACAATTCCCCTTCACCCTGCTGACCAAAAAAGATTTGCCTTTAGTCTTCCATCTACAAATTTTAAGCAACCAATGAAGCGCTATCAATGGAAAGTCTTACCTCAGGGTATGGCCAATAGTCCTACCTTGTGTCAAAAATATGTAGCTGCTGCTATAGAGCCAGTCAGAAAAACATGGACACAAATGTATATTATACATTATATGGATGATATTTTAATAGCAGGAGAAATTGGCGAACAAGTCTTACAGTGTTTTGCCCAACTCAAACAAGAGTTAACAGCAGCCGGACTACAAATAGCCCCAGAAAAGGTACAATTACAAGATCCATACACCTATCTTGGTTTCCAAATTAATGGACCCAAAATCATTAATCAAAAGGCCGTTATACGTCGTGATCATTTAAAAACTTTAAATGATTTCCAAAAATTAGTGGGAGACATAAATTGGCTTTGGCCGTATTTAAAACTCACTACAGGAGAGTTAAAACCTCTCTTTGATATATTAAAAGGAGACTCTAATCCAAAATCTCCCAGGTCCATTACCAAAGAAGCATTAATAGCACTCCAACAGGTAGAGCATGCCATTGCAACACAATTTGTTACCAGTATTGATTATTCTCAGCCATTAATATTCATTATTTTTAGCACAACAATAACCCCTACTGGTTTATTCTGGCAGAACAATCCCATTATGTGGGTACACCTACCCTCCTCCCCTAAAAAGGTTTTGTTACCTTATTATGATGCAATAGCTGATCTAATTATCTTGGGAAGAGAAAACAGTAGAAAATACTTTGGAATAGAACCCTCTACCATTATACAGCCCTACACTCAATCACACATTCATTGGCTGTTACAAAATACGGAAGCCTGGCCAATTGCTTGCGCTTCTTACACTGGCACAATTGACAACCATTACCCACCTAACAAACTCATTCAATTTTGCAAACTTCATGCGTTTGTGTTTCCCCATATTACCAGTAAAGAACCTCTCAATGACACATTACTAATTTTCACTGATGGATCTTCCACAGGGCTTGCCGCTTACACCTACAATGATGTAATCGTTAAATTCCAGACCACTTATACATCAGCTCAGCTAGTCGAATTGCAAGCTATAATTGCAGCATTATCAGCTTTTCCTTGTCAGCCACTTAACATTTACACAGACAGCGCCTACCTGGCTCATTCAATACCCCTCTTAGAGACCGTGCCTCAAATTAAACATATTTCAGACACAGCTAACCTATTTTTACAATGTCAACAACTTATTCAAAAAAGGACTACTCCCTTTTTCCTTGGGCATATTAGAGCACATTCAGGATTACCGGGACCTTTAACACAAGGTAATGCAACAGCCGACACGGCAACAAAAACCATAGCCACAGTCACTATAGACAATTTACAACAAGCACAAAAAGCACACGCCTTACATCATTTAAATGCCCAAACCTTAAGGCTTATGTTTAAACTTACCAGAGAACAAGCTCGACAAATAGTTAAACAATGCGCCAACTGCATAACGTATTCACCTGTTCCTCATTTAGGAGTTAACCCCCGAGGACTCATCCCCAACGAAATTTGGCAAATGGACGTTACTCACCACTCAGAATTCGGTCAATTAAAATATATCCATGTATGCATAGACACCTATAGTGGGTTCATTATTGCAACTCTCCAAACAGGAGAGGCCACCAAACATGTCATAGCTCATTTATTACACTGCTTTTCTATCTTAGGAATACCCAAACAAATCAAAACAGATAATGGCCCTGGTTATATAGCCAAAGCCTTTTTACAATTCTGTAATACCCTACAAATTAAACATACCACAGGCATTCCCTACAATCCCCAAGGACAAGGTATAGTAGAAAGAGCTCATCTGTCATTAAAAACTGTTATCACAAAATTAAAAGGGGGGAGCTGGTACCCCGTGAAGGGTACCCCCCAGAAACATACTCAATCATGCCCTGTTTATCCTTAATTTTTTAAATTTGGACAGTCATGGAAAATCTGCTGCCGATCGTTTCTGGCATCCTGAATCTCAAAAACAGTTCGCAATGGTAAAATGGAAAGATCCACTTGATAATTCATGGCATGGCCCCGATCCAGTTTTAATTTGGGGAAGAGGCTCAGTATGCATCTTCTCGCAAAAAAATGATGCAGCCAGATGGCTGCCTGAAAGATTGGTAAGACAAATAAATCATAACCATTGTCAGTCCAGGGAAGATAAATCTCCCTGAGAAGTTTCTTCCTTTTTGTTTTTCAGAAAATGAAGCCTAAAATGAGATTCCTTTGGAAAATAATCGCTCTATATAGCATAGTGACAGTCTATGCAGGTTTTGGTGACCCTCGTAAAGCGAGAGAATTAATACGAAAACAATACGGCCAGCCTTGTGACTGCAGCGGAGGACAAATATCTGAACCTCCGTCAGACAGAATCACCCAGGTGACTTGCTCGGGCAAGACAGCTTACCTAATGCCAAACCAGTTATGGAAATGTAAGTCTACCCCAAGAGACACCTCACCTAGCGGGCCGCTCCTAGAATGCCCTTGTAGCTCTTTTCAATCTTCTATACATAGTTCTTGTTATACCTCATATCAACAATTCAAATCAGGCAATAAGACATACTATACGGCCACATTACTAAAAACACAACCTGGAGGTACCAATGATGTACAAGTATTAGGATCCACTAATAAACTTGTACAATCTCCTTGTAACGGCCAAAAAGGAAAGCCTGTTTGTTGGAGCACTACTGCTCCCATTCACATTTCTGATGGAGGAGGCCCATTAGATACTGCAAGAATTAAAACCATCCAGAGAAAATTAGAAGAGATTCATAAAGCTCTATATCCTGAACTTCAATATCACCCCTTAACCCTGCCTGAGATTAGAGATAATTTTAGGCTCGATGCTCAAACTTTTGATATCCTCAATGCTACTTACAATTTACTTCAAATGTCCAATACAAGCCTAGCCCACGATTGTTGGCTTTGTCTTAAAATGGGCCCCCCCTATTCCTCTAGCTATACCTAACCTTTTGTCGTCCTATGTCAATTACTCAAATGAATCCTTGGTAAATAATTCCTGTCCTATTATTTCTCCCCTCTTAGTTCAACCGATGACGTTTTCTAATTCCTCTTGTCTCTTTTCACCGTCATATAATAACACGAAAGAAATTGATCTAGGCTATGTTGTGTTTGACAACTGTGCCTCCATAATCAATGCCACTAACCCTTTGTGTGCTGTAAATGGCTCGGTTTTCGTCTGTGGGAACAACATGGCATATACTTATCTACCTACAAATTGGACAGGGTTTTGTGTTCTGGCCACTCTTCTCCCCGACATTGATATCATCCCTGGAGATGAACCTATCCCCATCCCCACTATCGAACATTTTATTTATAGACCGAAACGAGCCATACAATTTATTCCCTTGTTGGCCAGACTAGGAATCACCACTGCTTTTACTACAGGAGCCACAGGCCTAGGAGTCTCACTAACCCAATATACCAAATTATCCAATCAATTAATTTCAGATATACAGACCTTATCCAGTACTATACAAGATTTACAAGACCAAGTAGATTCATTAGCAGAAGTAGTTCTCCAAAATAGAAGAGGTCTAGATTTGCTAACGGCAGAACAGGGAGGGATCTGTTTGGCTTTACAGGAAAAGTGCTGTTTTTACGCCAACAAATCCGGAATTGTCAGAGATAAGATAAAAACGTTACAAGAAGAACTAGAAAAGTGTAGAAAAGGCCTGGCCGCCAATCCCTTGTGGACTGGACTCGATGGACTTCTCCCCTATCTCCTGCCATTCCTTGGTCCTTTACTTACTCTTCTACTTTTCCTCACTCTCGGGCCTATAATCCTTAATAAGCTTATGGCGTTTGTTAGACAACAAATCGAGGCCTTCCAGGCCAAGCCTATACAGGTCCATTATCATCGCCTTGAGATGACGGAAAATGGTGAGTCTTATTTACCTTAATAAGACCACCTCCCCTGTGTGCTGAACTGGACAGTCAATGACGGGTAAGAGGACACTATCCCCATCGGAGCCTAAGACAGGAGGGCCGCCCTTGCTGCTGCCTTATCCCATGACGGGCCTAGAAGATGGGGATGAGATGACCCAACCTAAGACAGGCGCAGTTCCCGAGGGGTCATTTCTTATCATAAAATAATAAAAAGGGGGACCTGTCCGGAGCTGCGCGCCCCGGCCATAGCAAATAATAATTAATGATTAAACGCCCGAGCTCTATTCCTTTCCACCTTCTACCTCCTCCCTAGATTTGTTGTTTCTCTTTTGTATCAATACCTCATAAAAGATGGCGCTCTTCCTGTTTTTTCTTCACCTGTTTTTCCCCCGTGCCGCGAAAATTGTTACTTTGTAGCGCAGGCACCATCCTGCGCCCGGGAAAATTACCAACTGACAGCGCAGGCGCAACATGACGTCCGACCAGAGAAACCAATACCTACCTAGCCACACCCTCCGCGATGAGATCATCTCCGCCTCTGGCCCAACCCCTTCCCCTCCAAGTGTATATAAGGCATTGCATTACCGCCATTAAACGAGACTTGATCAGAGCACTGTCTTGTCTCCATTTCTCGTGTCTCTTGTCCCCCAAATTCCCACTCCCTCCTCCAGGGCCTGCTTCGACGATCCCGCAGGCCAGGATAAAAGAACACCTGGAAAATTCACAGAAAGATCTTCACCTAGGCATGTTGTCATCAGATTATCCAAAGTTCAGACTAAGGAAAGAATCTTAAGGGTTCTGAGACAGAAGCACCAGGTAACCTATAAAGGAAAACCATAAGATTAATGGATTTCTCAGCAGAAACACTACAAGCTAGAAGGGATTGGGGCTATCTTCAGCCTCCTTAACCAAAACAATTATCACCCAAGAATTTTGTATCCAGCGAGACTAAACATCATATATGAAGGAAAGATATGATCTTTTCCAGACAAAAAAATTGCTGAGAAAATTCTCCATTACAAGTTAAAAGCAAAACAAAAACATAAACACCAAAGTACACAGGCAACAAAGAGTACGATGAATGCAACAGGACCTCACATTTCAATACGAACAATAAATGAACATGTCCTATGTGCTCCACTTAAAAGATACAGAACAGAACAATGGATAAGAACTTATCAACCAACTATCTGCTGCCTTCAAGAGACTCTCCTAACACATAAGAACTCATATAAACTTAAAGCATAGGGGTGGGGAAAGGTATTTCATGCAAATGGACACCAAAAATGAACAGGGATAGCTATTCTTATATTAGAGAAAACAAACTTTAAAGCAACAGCAGTTAAAAGGGACAAATATATAATGGTAAAAGACTTTGTCCAACAGGAAAATATATTCCTAACATATATACAGCAAAGTCAACAAAGAAACAATAGATTTAAACTACACCTTGGAACAAATGAACTTAACAGATATATACAGAACACTTCATCCAACAACTGCAGAATACACATTCTATTCAATAGCACATGAAACTTTCTCAGGATAGACCATATGATAGACCATAAAACAAGCCTTAATAAATTTAAGAAAATTGAAATTGTATCAAGCACTCTCTTAGACCACAGTGGAATAAAACTGAAAATCAACTCCAAAAGGAACCTTCAAAACCATGAAAATACATGGAAATTAAATAATCTGCTCCTGAATGAGCATTTCATCAAAAACTGAATCAAGATGAAAATTAAAAAGTTCTTTGAACTGAACGACAATCATGATACAACCAACCCAAACCTCTGAGATACAGCAAAGACAACACTAAGAGGAAAGTTCATAGCCCTAAAGGGCTGCATGAAAAAGACTGAAAGAGCACAAACTGACACTCTAAGGTCACACCTGAAGGAACTAGAGAAAAAAGAGAAAACCAAACCCAAACCCAGCAGAAGAAAGGAAACAACCAAGATGAGAGCAGAACTAAATGAATTTGAAACAAACAAAAAACCACAAAATATAAACAAAAAGCTGATTCTTTGAAAAGATAAATAAAATTGGTAGACCATTGGCAAGATGAACCAAGAAAAGAAGGAAATCCAAATAACCCCACTAAGAAATGCAACAGAGATATTACAACTGACACCATTGAAATGTAAAAGATCATTCAAGGCTACTATGAGCACCTTTATGCACATAAATTAGAAAACCTAGAGGAGATGGATACATTCCTTGAAAAATACAAACCTCCTAGCTTAAATAAGGAAGAATTAGATGTCCTATACAGACCATAACAAGCAGTGAGATTGAAATAGTAATAAAAATTACCAACAAAATAAGCCCTGGACTGGATGGATTCACAGCAGAATTCTACCAGACATTCAAAGAAGCATTAATACCAATCCTTTTGACACTATTCCAAAAGATAGAGAAAGAAGGAATCCTCTCTAATTCATTCTATGAAACAAGCATCACCCTAATACCAAAACCAGGAAAGGACATAGCCGAAAGTGAATACTACAGACCGATATCATTGATGAACACAGATGTTAAAATCCTTAACAGTCTAGTAGCTAACTGAATCCAACAATATATCAAAAAGATAGTGCACCACGATCAAGTGGGTTCATACCAGAAATGCAGGGATGGTTTAACACAGGCAAGTCAATAGTTGTGATACACCGTGTAAACACAATTAAAAACAAAAATCACATCATTTCAATAGATATAGAAAAAGCTTTCAACAAACTCCAGCATTCCTTTATGATTAAAACTCTCAGCAAAATTGGCATACAAGGGACATTCCTCAGTGTCATAAAAGCCGTCTACGACAAATTCACAGCCAATATAATACTGAATGGGGAAAAGTTGAATGTATTCTCTCTGAGAACTGGAAAAAGACCAGGATACCTACTCTCACCACACTTCTTCAACACAGTATTGGAAGTTCTAGCCAGAGCAATCAGACAAGAGAAAGAAAGAAAAGGCATCCAAATCAGTAAAGAGGAAGTCAAATTGTCACTGTTTGCTGACAATATGATTGTTTACCTTGAATAAGAATTCAGCAAAGTTTTCTGATACAAAATTAATGTACACAATTTGGTAGCTCTTCTATACACCACTAGTGACTGAGTGGAGAATCAAATCAAGAACCCAAACCCTTTTACAATACTGCAAAAAAATAAAAAATAAAATATGTATTAAAAACCTAACCAAGGAATACAAAGACGTCTACAAGGAAAACTACAAAACACTGCTGAAAGAAATCATAGACAACATAAACAAATGGAAACACATCCCATTCTCATGGATGCGTAGAATCAATATTGTGAAAATGACCATACTGTCAAAAGCAATATACAAATTCAATGCAATCCCCATCAAAATAACACCATCATTCTTCACATAATTAGAAAAAATTCTAAAATTCATATGGAACCAACAAAGAGCCTACATAGCCAAAGCAAAACTAAGCAAAAAGAACAAATCTGGAGGCATCACATTACCTGATTTCAAACTACAGTATAAGGTCATAGTCACCAAAACAGCATGGTACTGGTATAGAAATAGGCACATTGACCAATGGAACAGAATAGAGAACCCAGAAATAAACCCAAATACTTACAACCAACTGATCTCCAACAAAGCAAACAAAACATAAAAGGGGGAAAAGACACCCTTTTCCACAAGTGGTGCTGGGATAATTGGCTAGGGACATGTAGGAGAATGAAACTGGATCCTCATCTCTCACCTTACAAAAATCAACTCAATATGGATTAAGGACTTAAATCTAAGACCTGAAACTATAAAAATTCTAGAAGATAACAGAAAAACCTTTCTAGACATTGGCTTAGGCAAGGATTTCATGACCAAGATCCCAAAAACTAATGTAATAAAAGCAGATAAATAGCTGGGACCTAATTAAACAAAAGAGCTTTTGCACGGTAAAAGGAACAGTCAGTGGAGTAAACAGACAACCCACAGAGTGGGAGAAAACCTTCACAATCTATACATCTGACAAAGGACTAATATCCAGAACCTACAACAAATTCAAACAAATCAGTAAAAAAAAAAAAAAAAAAACCCATCAAAAAGTGAGCTAAGGACATGAATAGACAATTCTTAACCAAAGATGTACAAATGGCCAACAAACGTGAAAAATGCTCAATATCACTAATGAACAGGGAAGTGGAAATCAAAACCACAATGGCATACCACCTTACTCCTACAAGAATGGCTGTTACCAAAAAATAAAAAAAATAGTAGATGTTAGTGTAAATGCGGTGAGCAGGGAGTACTTCTACATTGCTGATGGGAATGTAAACTACTGCAGCCACTATGGAAAACAGTAGGGAGATTCCTTAAAGAACTACAAGTAGAACTACCATTTGATCTACCAATCCCACTCCTGAGTATCTACCCAGAGGAAAAGAAGTCATTATTCGAAAAAGACACTTGCACACGTATGTTTACAGCAGCACAATTCACAATTGCAATATATATATAATATGTCATATATTATATACATAATATAATTATATATATCTCTGTCTATATATTATATATAGATTATATATTAATAACTGTGATATATAATAATTATACATGATATAATATATAATATAAAATATATTGATATATAATTATTATAAAATATAAAATATATAATATAAAATATGTTGATATATAATTATATGTTATCTATTATTGTTAATAAACCCTATTAATTAAAACTTATTAATTTTTGGCTTGTTTTAGCTTACATTTTTTTAAATTAAATTAAGGACCCTACAATAAATTGTGTTGCCAGCACAATTATATATATAATATATAATTATATATCAATGTGATATATTTTATATTATATATATAAAATATAGACATATAATATATAATATATATAATGTATAATATATAATATAACATATAGATAATGTATAATATATAATATAATGTATATATTATATATACACAATGGAATGCAATGCAGCCATAAAAGGGAATGAGTTAATGGCATTTGCAGTGACCTGGATGAGACTGGAGATTATTATTCTATGTGAGGTAGCTCAGAAATGGAAAACTAAACATCGTATGTTCTTACTGATATGTGGCAGCTTATCTATGAGGATGCAAAGGCATAAGAATGATACAGTGGACTTTAGGGACTTGAGGGGAAGAGTGAGAGCAGGGTGAGGGTAAAAGACTACAAATATGTGCAGTGTATACTGCTTGAGTGATGGGTGCATCAAAATCTCATAAATCAGCACTAAAGAACTTACCTATGTAACCAAATACTACCTGTACCCCAATAACTTATGAAAAAATAAAAATAAAAAATAAATAAATATGTATATGATGAACCCTAGAAGTATAGAATCTTGGCCTTTGAGATGGTGATGGTTTAAATTCCAAAGAGCTGACAAGGGTGCTGATGTTCTCCTGGCGTTTCTGTTGACAGTTTTCTACTTCCTGTGTGTATTCTTCCACCAAATTTTTTTTTTTTCCTTTTACAAAGTAAACTACAATTTTGTTGTGAAATTCTCTTAGATGGAAAATTAAGGCTAGGCACTGTGGCTCATGCCTGTAATCACAGCACTTGGGGAAGCCAAGGTGGGTGGGTCACTTGGGGCCAGGAGTTCAAGACCAGTCTGGTGAAAACCCATCTCTACTAAAAATGCAAAAATTAGCCAGGCATGGTTGTGGGTACCTGTAATCCCTTCTACTTGGAAGGCTGAGGCAGGAGAATCACTTTAACCCAGGAAGTGGAGGTTGCAGTGAGCAGAGATCATGCCACTGCACTCCAGCCTGGGCAACACAGTGAGACTCTGTCTCAAAAAAAAAAAAAAAAAGAAAAGAAAAGAAAAGAAAATGTAATGTTTATTTTGTACATTTTATTTCACAGTAATCTTACCACTTGTTTTTGTACCATGTATTCCAGTTGTCTCTTAGTGAAAAATGTAAAAACCTATTAATTTTTGGCTTGTTTTAGCTTACATTTTTAAAAATTAAATTAAGGACCCTACAATAAATTGTGTTGCCAGCAGATGTATCACAACCCTTTATGTGAAGAATGTTTTGGTTGCCACTTCAACCTAAGGAAACAACTTTGACCTCAGTCACCTTAAAAATGCTGGTATTAACAGAAGATTACTTTTTCCACACACAAAACCCCTAGGATCTTGAAAGTTCTATTTAACAAAATCTTTATACATGCAAAATTTCACTGAAATAAATACATTTTCTTCATTTATCATTACCACACAGTATTTATGTTTTCAGTTAATTTTTAGGGGTATAATTTCTAAACTTAAGGCAATCAAATTTCCTGCTTTCTGCCTCAGTGCTTAAACTCTCCTCCAATATAAGGAATACAATTGTGAAGGATAAAATAGTTGAATTTTACAGAAAGCATGAAAGGAAAACATTCGCACACAAGTTAGTCTATTTGCTAATTAGGAAAAGTGTGCTTCTTTCTACCTCTACCCCAGATGCACTGGTGAACTGTTGATTAACGAATGGTGTTCAGAAAGATAAGATAGCATACATCCTAAACTTATGTTCCATACAGTTGGAGCTCCCAGAACTACTAAGGTTGGTTAAATCCATAAACAGCATCAAAACCTCTTTAGGTCATTTATTGGGTATTTTATCTAGAAAGCAAATATTGAATTCTGCCCTATATATGTGAATAGTGCTGCAGTGGACATACACGTGCGTCTTTATGATAGAATGATTTATATTCCTTTGGATATATACACAGTAATGGGATTGCTGGATTGAATCGTAGTTCTGTCTTTAGGTCCTTGAGGATTGTCACACTGCTTTCCTCAATGGCTGAACTAATTTATACCCCACCGACAGTGTATAAGCATTCCTTTTTCTTTCCAAACTTTCCATTATTTTTTGACTTTTTGATAATGGTCATTCTGACTGGTGTGAGATGGTATCTCATTGTGGGTTTGATTTGCATTTCTCTAATGATTAGTGATGTTGAGCTTTTTTTCATGCGCTGATTGGCATCATACATATCCTCTTTTGAAAAATGTCTGTTTATGTCCTTTGCCTACTTTTTAATGTGTTTTTTTTTTTTTTTTTTTTTTTGTAAATTTGTTTAAGCTCCTTATAGATGCTGGATATAAGACCTTTGTCAGTGCATAGTTTGCAAAAGTTTTCTCCCATTTTGTTGGTTGTCTATTCACTCTGTTGATAGTTTCTTTTCCTGAGCAGAAGTTCTTTGGTTTAATTAGATCCCATTAAAAGTACATTATTTGTTAAACATATCTTTAGTTGTTTTGTATGTCATATGCAACAAATCACAACATCCTGCATCCACAAATTATATGCAGGGTGTAAAGAAACCATTAATTAAATGGTATAATCTTTCCATTTATAACTACAAGGAAGAACTAGCAAATCAAATCTTACGTGTAACATCTGTATACATGGAAATGACAGACTGCTTTTGCTGTTTAATATAAAATGGCTGAACTTCAGAAGATTAACGCTGACATCTAAACATGCCAATGTAAACATCAAAAAATATATATTCTAACTTTACAAAAGAAATGATGGGACATAGTCTGGTACCAGGAAAGTGGCAAGGATTACATACAGTATTTTATAAAGCAGCACACAAAAGTATCAAACTTTTCTGAAACTGAAATTAGCTATCTTGAGTCAAGGTAATTAAAAAAAAGTCCGTATTGACTATTTACAACCTCTGACATTTGTGGATATGATAAGAATCTGTTATAGTGCAGCTACATACAGTAAAATTCACTCAATTTTGTTTTTTTCATTTGGGTTTAGATTGCAAATTTATTGTCATGAGAAAAGGATGGAAGCAAATTTTAGCATCAACTTTCACCTGACTCCTTGACCAAAGTGGTGTAAATTTTAAAATTAGACTTCTTTGCATCACCAGCTGTTGCCCTAGTCCCATTTGCTTTTTAATATCAGTTGCTATTTTCATGAAAGTCTGTTCTACATTTGCTGTGTTCTCAGCAAATGGGTTTCCAAAAATGGAATTCCAAGAGAATCAGCAAATTCCTTTGTTGTTGTGTAGTCTACTTTCTTTGTGGGCCAATCACATTTGTTTCCTACCAACAATTTGTTGACATTTTCACTGGCATAGTGATCAATTTCCTGCAACGACTATTTAACATTATTGAAGGACTACTGATCTGTCATATCATACACAACTATGATGCCTTGGGCTCCTGTGTAATAACTGGAGGTGATCAAAATCTTTCCTGGCCTGTTGTGTCCCCTAGTTGAAGCTTGATTATTTTGCCATGTAATATTACATTTCTTATTTTGAAATCCACACTTACTGTGCTGATGTAGTTTTCTGTATATGTATCACACGTTTCACCTGCAAACCTAAGAAGGAAGCAAGACTTTCTAGCCCCAGAGTTGCCAATCAGAAGTAACTTGAATAATTAACCATATTAGAGATTTCTGCTGGTGATGGCATTGCAGCTGCTACCTGTGCCACGTGACTCTAGGCCATGGGTAACCTAAGGAAAGGATTAAGATAGGCTGTTCTGGGAGAGCAAACATCTTTCCCCACTCTATCCCCTACAATACAATCAACTGGCAGCTGTCGCCACTCAGCTATTGCTTCCACCCCAAAATTCAAAATCTTAACTGACTTTTCAATTCCTTATCGATTTCTTCCTCACTTTAGGAGCAAAATTTGCACTAGATAGATGCATGTTGAAAGAGTTTCATGAAAAAACAATTTTTTAAGTCTCCATTTAGAGCATAAAGAGAGCTTATTCATGTCACAGATCTGAGTCCCTGAGAAATGTGATATTCCACACTTTAGTGCTGAAAATATAGCACTTTTCTATTTTGGTTAGAACTGCCTAAGTGCCTCTTTCTTAAATCTCTTCTCTTTCTCTTCACCCCTATAAGCAGCACTAGCAGTCCCTGGAGAGGGAAAAATTAAGCTGTCAGTGCACCTTACCCCATGCTGTCTTCATGAGACAAGGTTCTGTGTGTGCATGCTCCATTTTATTCTCTGACATTTACATGGCTGTTTCTTGGTGTTACCTGTCTTCGTTTTCTACCAGCCTGTGTGTCCTGGGTAGTAGGGATTAAGCTCCCATCTTAGCTGTCTCTTCACATTTAGCAAATTTCTTGGCTCATGAAAAGTGCTCAGTAAATGTTCGTTGACCAAGTGCTTAGTCTGAAACAAGTAGGATTGGAGCTTGTGATGATTAATTTTGAGTGTTAACTTGATTGGATTGAAGCATGCAAAGTATTGTTCTTGGGTGTATCAGTGAGTGTGTTGCCAAAGGAGATTAACATTTGAGTCAGTGGACTGGGAAAGGCAGATCCACCCTCAATCTGGGTGGGCATCATCTAATCAGCTGCCAGCACAGCTAGAATAAAGGAGACAGAGGAATGTGGAAGGACTAGACTTGCTGAGTCTTCTGGCCTTCATCGTTCTCCTATGCTGGGTGCTTCCTGCCCTCTAACATCGGACTCCAAGTTCTTCAGCTTTTGGACTCTTGGACTTACACCAGTGGTTTGCCAGGCGCTCTCGGTCCTTTGGCCACAGACTGCAGACTGTACTGTTGGCTTCTCTACTTCTGAGGTTTTGGGATTCAGACTGGCTCCCTTGCTCCTCGGCTTGCAGATGGCTTATTGTGGAACTTCACCTTGTTATCTCGTGAGTCAATACTCCTTAATAAACTCCCTTTTCTATATCCATCTATCCTATTAGTCCTGTCCCTCTAGAGAACCCTGACTAATACAGAGAGTGTTGAAAAATATTAATTGGTGAGTCTTTAGTTATTGATATATATTTCTAACCTGTGGCTCTTCCCTTTCTCTACTTAGCCAGATGTTCTGCATTTATTGTCTTCACTTATTTGGAGATGGGGTAACACAGGGAAATAGGGGAAAAAAAGTCCTGAGTCAATATTTTGCCGTCTGAGTTTCACAAAACCTATACCTGAAGATGGGGAAAGAGGAGATAGCTTGATGCATAGAAGAAAAACCTCATGAGAAACAGCCAGCTTCTTCCCCACTGCTGAGATTAGAAGGGATTCTCTGGGCTGGTGAGACCAGTGACCAGGTTCCGGGAGGCACAGGCTGTGTAAGACCAGCACCAGAATCCAGACACCTAGCTGGTCTTGTGAAACGTCCAGTCATGTCTTGTCTACAGAAGACCTGTATTTGTTATACTTCATGTCTGTTCAAGTGAGGCTATCCTTCCACATCAGTCCCAGAGGGTCACTACTGATTATGCAGAGGTATTTGGACCCATTTGTGCCATAAGATTTGCAGGGATGCTGTCTGAGTCACAGGTCCATTCCAGTGGCCTACAGGGTCCTAAAGGTTCAGCCTTTTCTACTTCTCTGACCTCACTGCCTACAGCTTCCTCCTTGTTCACTATACTGTAGTCACACTGGCTTCTTGCTCTTCCTTGGGAATCCCAGGCACATTGCCTTTGCACTGGCTGTTTCTCATGCATAGAGGGGTTCTTCCCCCAGAAATTCACCTGGCTTTTCTCAAATGTGACTTCCCAAAGAGATCTTCACTGACCGTCCTGCCTGAAATTACAGCCCAGCCCCAACCCATGCCTGACCCCCTCCTACCCTGCTCACCTTGTTCTGTTTCCCATAACACTTTCCATACTCTAACAAATCATTTGCTTTACTCATGTATTAAGTCTGTTGTTTATTGTTTCTCTCCCTCTAATAGATTACAAGCTCCACAGAGGAAGGGATTTCTGCTTTATTCACAAATGTATCCAAACATATGGAGCAGTGTCTCACATACGGTGAATGCTCAAGAAATATTTGGAATGGATGAATACTTAAGAGAATGTTTACTACTCTTTAATATCTCTGGACTTTCCAAGCCACCTGAGATAAAGAGTGGAGTCTAGGTTGTGTGCGTGTAAGGCAAAGCCCCCTACCTCCATCTATGCTTGGGTTGGACTGAATAGAGCAAGAATGAGACTTGCCTTCTAACCAGCTCCCTATTAGGCTGGCACAGTGTTATCTCTGTTATACAAAGAATCCTGAGTTCATTAACAAAAGCTGTAATAGTTTTTAAATGTCCAATACTATTTTTGTAAGGGCATTTATTAGTCTGGTGTTCATAAATGAAAGCAAATTTTCTTTTAAACTCACTATTATGAAAGAAGATTTCATTCTTAGCCTAGCTATTCTAAATGGGTGTAACTTTTAAGTGTATCTATAGCATTATTTTCTTCCTGTCCTCTTCTGCCTGTCCATTGTTTTCTGATGAATGGTCACATGTAAGCCTATTGGCTCAGGGAAGCCTGACTTCTAGGCCTCTGGGTGGTTGATTACTGGCTTCAATGCAGAACAGGTCATTGCAGAAAAGGTAGAAAGTCCATTTATATGAAGAGCACTAATACAAATGGTTATTTATTAAATAAGTCTGGAAGCATGACAAGGAAGCTGTGAGACTTATTTTGAAGATGAGGAAGTGGAAATTTAAGGAACCCAGGTTCACACATTAAGTAAGAGGCTGAGGTGAAATTTGAGCCTCGTTCTGTGCAATGTAAACCTTCTGTTTTTACCATCTACCTGGTGGACTGATTGTTGACATTTCTTTAGAACTTTCAACTTTTCCAAACAATTCTCCATCAATAATCTCATTAAGTGCTCAAAAATTGCTTTTGAGGATCCATGAGTTGCATGAGGAAAGACAACCAGAAAATGTTTTCTACTATGTGAAGAGTTGAGTCAATGAGATTGCTCTGCTCAGAGCTGTGGCCCCATGCTTGTGAAAGGCATTTTGTTGGAGAATCTCTCAGGGCATAAGGGTACTGCTGTGTTGTTACCCTGTACTTAGAAAAGGAATGTCTGGCCATGGGCTTGCCTCTGACATAACCTCAAAACCCTTACTGTCCACACCTGCAGAAACCTGAAATATGTAGTTGATCTACAAGATGAGCACATTTTTCTGGGACCAAGTGCCTGTGTCACATTAATCATAAGCATGTCTTTCTGTTTTTTTTTTTTTTTATAGTCTTTCTCATTGAGCAGAATTACACTTTGCAAACCTTGAAATCACAAATTAGCCACACATTGCAGTGATTATTGACATTTGCAGAATATTAATTTTTTTGAGAATGTAATTAACCTTATACTTTCTCCCTAGGAAATACGTAGTTATAAACATATCAAATCTTCCTATATTTAGAAAGTGTTCTTAGAAAGTTCAGAACCTTGCAGCAAGGGATAGGACAATTGAATTTTAAATGTGTATCCTTTCTCCACTCACTATCTCATGTCCACCCCAAAATATCCTAAAATAAAAATGTTTTACAAAGCAATGGGGTGGCAGGAGTTTCCTTTGTAGAATTTTGCTCACGACCTTTATTCTTTAATTTAAAGTTATTGATTCTACATAATTATTTCCTAGAGAAGTTAGTTTAATTAAAAAAAAAACTATCAGCATTCTAAAAGGCTGTTTCTCATCTGGGGCTGAGACTGTATCCTTCTAGTGGTCATCTGCCACATGCAGCTGACACTGTAGTCCACCACAGAGTGGTCTGTGAGCTCCCAGTCACATGGTGTCCAATTACTCTGGAGAGGTTGGCTTCATTCAAGGCAGAAAGTGCTTATCTGTTTACAATTCCATCATATGCATGGCACAAGGTTAATTAAACTTTAGTGGTGTGAAACTTTTAAAAGGTGACCTCAGTCTTTCTCAAATTGTGAATTTTCTTGCAAGTGACAGATTAAAAAAAAATTCTGAGAGATGTGTATCTTTACAAAATAAATTGCTTTAAAATAACTTTCATTTTGAAAACCTCTGAGGTTTTCAGAGCATCTGGGTAGGTAATTGGAGAGAACTGATATATCATGAAATATGTTTCAGGCTTTCAGGATCAGTAAGAGCGCTGTTATATGTGGAAGTATAACTGAGGCACCATTATGCAGAACCCCAGTTAAGTTCTACATCTATCCTATTAGGTAGATGTGTCAATGAATTAGAAATGTGCATTAAGTTTATAAACAGAGTTTTCAGTGCTCCAGGGGCCATTAGAAACCATTGACTGTTGAACACTGTGATTGAATAGAGTTTTGATTTATCTTGTTTAAACAAGTGTCAGGTCATGTACTAACTCACCCAGAAATGCCATTTTAAAAATAATATCTTCTAAAGTCATGGTCTGAAATGTCCTTTACTGGAGTTTTTTAAAGTGTGATTGATACTTTGCTAAACGTATTCTAACTTGAGTCAGAAACCGACATTCTGGGAAGCATTTTTTTTTCCAATTCTATCCTTTGTTTTATTTTGTTTGTTTGTTTTTTCCCGCTGTGTATTGACCAGAATCTCAAGCTACACAGTTTGGATAGTTGTCTACCAAGCTTCCTATAATGATTATTTAGCATTTTGAAAATAACAGAAAAGATTTGTGGAGAATGACCACAACTGTGACAAGGACCAGAAGTTTAACATGTTTTACTAAAGCATTTGCTTTAGCAGACTTCACATTTATCAATCCCATATTGGAGTTCTGATATTAACTTCCAGTTTATTCCTACTGAAAAAATCAGTGGAAATGCTCAACCAGGTTACTTCTGCCCCAGCCCAGAATGACTTTCTTTGCTGTATTGTCCAGATTTTGCCAACTTTCTTCTTTTACTCCATATCATTCTTGTCATGGGTTTTCAGGCAGAAGTATTGCTTTCATAATTCATGCTCTTTCTACTATTTACTAATTTTTAAAATATAATCTGAAAATGTTTAAAGTTCGCATTAGAATAATTCTAATGCATTGCATTGCTAATGAGTGTTATTTTCTCCCATATTCTCCCATGTATAAAATATTTGCTACTAATTCTCTGTGAACATAGGAATATCTTTTCTGGCTGCAGGTCCTCTAAATGGGGTTCTCTGTATCATGCTAGCTCCTGGCTGCAGCATCTCCATGCTTTGTCCATTTGTGGGCATGGAAAGTGAGTAGTGAGAAAAGAGACTGGGTTTCCCAAGGTATATTTAGCTGTTTATAAAAAGCTTTTCATATTAGGAACTTTAGCATTCTACTGATCCCAGATCTATCTTCTGAAATTATGACTAGTCTCAGTTCTCATTGAATCACACACATTACATCTAACCCCTTTTATAGCATTAGAGACTTTTTTCTTTAGCTTATTAGCAATAATTATTTATTTTAATTTTATTTATTTTATATTTTGCCATAAGTTATTGAGATGCAGGTGGTATTTGGTTACATAAGTTCTTTAGTTGTGATGTGAGATTTTGGTACACCCACCACTCGAGCATTACACACTGCACCATATTTGTAGTCTTTTATCCCTCACCTCCTGCCTACCCTTCCTCCCAAGTCCCCAAAGTCTATTGTGTCATTCTTATGCTTTTGCATCCTCATAGCTTAGCTCCCACATATCAGTGAAACATACAATGTTTGGTTTTCCATTCCTGAGTTACATCACTGAGAGTAATAGTCTCCAGTCTCATCCAGGTCACTGCAAATGCAGTCAATTCATTCCTTTTTATGGCTCAATAGTATTCCATTTGTATAAATGTACCAGTTTCTTTATCCACTCATTGATTTATAGGCATTTGGGTTGGTTCCATGATTTTGCAATTGTGAATTGTGCTGCTATAAACATGTGTGTGCAAGTATCTTTTTTCATATAATGATCTCTTTTTGTCTGGGTAGATACCCAGTAGTGGGATTGCTTGATCAAATGGTAGTTCTACTTGTAGTTCTTTAAGGAATCTTCACATTGTTTTCCATAAAGATTGTACTAGTTTACATTTCCACCAGCAGCATAGAGGTGTTCCCTCTTCACTGCATCCAAGCCAACATCTACTGTTTTTTAAATTTTTTGATTATGGCCATTCTTGAAGGAGTAAGGTGGTATCGCAGTGTGGTTTTGATTTCTATTTTCCAGATAATTCGTAATGTTTGGCTTTTTTCATATGTTTGTTGGCCATTTGTATATCATCTGTTAAGAATTGTCTATTCTTGTCCTTAGCCCCCTTTTTGTTGGGATTGTTTGTTTTTTCTTACTGTTTGAATTTGTAGTGGATTCTGGATATTAGTCCTTTGTCAGATGAGTAGATTGTGAAGATTTTCTCCCACTCTGTGGGTTGTTTATTTATTCTGCTAACTGATCCCTTTGCTATGCAAAAGCTCTTTTAATTAGATCCCAGTTATTTATCTTTGTTTTTATTGCATTTGCTTTTGGGTTTTTGGTCATGAAATTCTTGCCTAAGCCAATGTCTAGAAGAGTTTTTCTAATGTTATCTTCTAGAATTTTTATAGTTTTAGGTCTTAGATTTAAGTCCTTAATCCATCTTGAGTTGATTTTTGTGTAAGGTAAGAGATGAGGATCCGGTTTCATTCTCCTACATGTGGCTAGCCAATTATCCCAGCACCATTTGTGGAAAAGGGTGTCCTTTCCTCATTTTATGTTTCTGTTTGCTTGGTCAAAGATCAGTTGGCTATAAGTATTTGGGTTTATTTCTGGGTTCTCTATTCTGTTCCATTGATCAATGTGCCTGTTTCTATACCAGTACCATGCTGTTTTGGTGACTATGTCATTATATTATACTTTGAAATCAGGTAATATAATGCCTCCAGATTTTGTAATCTTTTTGCTTAGTCTTACTTTGGCGATGTAGGCTCTTTTTTGGTTTCATATGAATTTTGGAATTGTTTCTTGCTAATTCGGTGAAGAATGATGGTGGCATTTTCATGGGGATTGCACTGAATTTGTATATTGCTTTTGGCAGTATGGTCATTTTCACAATATTTATTCTATGCATCCATGAGACTGGGATGTGTTTCCATTTGTGTCATCTGTGATTTCTTTCACAGTGTTTTGTAGTTTTCCTTGTAGAGATCTTTTCCCTCCTTGGTTAGGCATACTACTAAGTATTTTTTTTTTCTTGCAGCTGTTGTAAAAGGGATAGAGTTCGTGATTTGATTCTCCACTTGATTGCTGTTGGTGTATAGAAGAGCTACTGATTTGTGTACATTAATCTTGTATCCAGAAACTTCTCTGAACTCTTTAATTAGTTCTAGGAGCTTTCTGGAAATCTTTAGGATTTTCAAGGTGAGTGATCATATCATCAACAAACAGGGACAGTTTGACTTCCTCTTTAATGATTTGGTTGCCTTTTATTTCTTTCTCTTGTCTGATTGCTCTGGCTAGGGCTTCCAGTAGTATGTTGAAGTGGAGTGGTGAGAGTGGGCATCCTTGTCTTGTTTCAGTTCTCAGAAGGAATGCTTTCAACTTTTTCCCATTCAGTATTATGTTGGCTGTGAGTTTTTCATAGATGGCTTTTATTACATTGAGGGATGTCGCTTGAAGGCCAGTTTTGCTGAGAGTTTTAATCTTAAAGGAAAGCTGGATTTTGTTCAATGCTTTTTCTGCATCCATAGAGATTATCACATGATTTTTATTTTAAATTCTGTTTATGTAGTGTATCACTTTTTTTTTTTGCTACTTTTTCTTTTTTATTTTATTATTATTATTATACTTTGAGTTCTATGGTACATGCACACAACGTGCAGGTTTGTTACATATGTATACATGTGCCATGTTGGTGTGCTGCACCTGCTAACTTATTTACATTAGGTTTATCTCCTAATGCTATCCCCCTCCCCTCACCCCATGACAGGTCCTGGTGTGTGATATTCCCCACTCTGTGTCCAAGTGTTCCCATTGCTCAATTACCACCTATGAGTGAGAACATGCAGTGTTTGGTTTTCTGTCCTTGCAATAGTTTGCTCAGAATGATGGTTTCCAGCTACATCCATGTCCCTACAAAGGACGTGAGCTCATCCTTTTTTATGGGTGCATAGTATTTCATGGTATATATGTGCCACATTTTCTTAGTCCAGTCTATCATTGATGGACATTTGGGTTGATTCTAAGTCTTTACTATTGTGAATAGTGCCACAATAAACATATGTGTGCATGTGTCTTTATAGCAACACGATTTACATCCTTTGGGTATATGCCTAGTAATGGGATCGCTGGGTCAAATGGTATTTCTAGTTCTAGATCCTTGAGGAATCGCCACACTGTCTTCCACAATGGTTGAACTAGTTTACAGTCCCAACAGTGTAAAAGTGTTCATATTTCTCCACATCCTCTCCAGCAGCTGTTGCTTTCTGACTTATTAATGATCGCCATTTTAATTGGTGTGAGATGGTATCTCATTGTGGTTTTGATTTGCATTTCTCTGATGGCCAGTGATGATGAGCATTTTTTCATGTGTCTTTTGGCTGCATAAATGTCTTCTTTTGAGAAGTGTCTGTTCATATCCTTTGCTCACTTTTTGATGGGGTTGTTTTCTTCTTGTAAATTTGTTTAATTTCTGTGTAGATTTTGGATATTAGCCCTTTGTCAGATGGATAGATTGCAGAAATTTTCTCCTATTCTATAGGTTGCCTGTTCACTCTGATGACAGTTTCTTTTGTTGTGCAGAGCTCTTTAGTTTAATTAGATCCCATTTGTCAATTTTGGCTTTTTTTGGCCATTGCTTTTGGTGTTTTAATCATGAAGTCCTTGCCCATGCCTATGGCCTGAATGGTATTACCTAGGTTTTCTTCTAGGGTTTTTATGGTTTTAGGTCTAACATTTAAGTCTTTAATCCATCTTGAATTAATTTTTGTATAAGGTGTAAGGAAGGGATCCAGTTTCAACTTTCTACATATGGCTATTCAGTTTTCCCAGCACTATTTATTAAATAGGGAATCCTTTGGCCATTGCTTGTTTTTGTCAGGTTTGTCAAAGATCAGATGGTTTTAGATGTGTGGTATTATTTCTGAGGGCTCTATTCTGTTCCGTTGGTCTATTATCTCTGTTTTGGTATCAGTACCATGCTGTTTTGTTAACTGTAACCTTGTAGTATAGTTTGAAGTCAGGTAGCGTGATGCCTCCAGCTTTGTTCTTTTTGCTTAAGATTGTCTTGGCAATGTGGGCTCTTTTTTGGTTCCATATGAACTTTAAAGTAGTTTTTGCCAATTTTGTGAAGAAAGTCATTGGTAGCTTGATGGGGATGGCATTGAATCTATAAATTACCTTGATCAGTGTAGCCATTTTCACGATATTGATTCTTCCTATCCGTGAGCATGGAGTGTTCTTCCATTTGTTAGTGTCCTCTTTTATTTCATTGAGCAGTGGTTAGTAGTTCTCCTTGAAGAGGTCCTTCACATCCCTTGTAAGTTGGATTCCTAGGTATTTTATTCTCTTTGAAGCAATTGTGAATGGGAGTTCACTCATGATTTAGCTCTCTGTTTATCTGTTGTTGGTGTATAGGAATGCTTATCATTTTTGTACATTGATTTTGTATCCTGAGACTTTGCTGAAGTTGCTTATCAGCTTAAGGAGATTTTGGGCTGAGACAATGGGGTTTTCTAAATATACAATCATGTCATCTGCAAACAGGGACAATTTGACCTCTTCTTTTCCTAACTGAATACCCTTTATTTCTTTCTCTTGCCTGATTTCCCTGGCCAGAACTTCCAACACTATGTTGAATAGGAGTGGTGAGAGAGGGCACTCTTGTGTTGTGCTGGTTTTCAAAGGGAATGCTTCCAGTTTTTGCCCATTCAGTTTGATATGGGCTGTGGGTTTGTCATAAATAGCTCTTAGTTTTTTTGAGATACATTCCATCAATACCTAGTTTATTGAGAGTTTTTAGCATGAAATGCTGTTGAATTTTGTCAAAGGCCTTTTCTGCATCTATTGAGATAATCATGTGGTTTTTGTCTTTGGTGCTGTTTATATGCTGGATTACGTTTATTGATTTGCATATGTTGAATCAACTTTGCTTCCCAGGGAGGAAGTCAACTTGATTGTGATGGATATACTTTTGATGTGCTGCTGGATTCAGTTTGCCAGTATTTTATTGAGGATTTTTGCTTCGATGTTCATCAGGGATATTGGTCTGAAATTCTCTCTCTCTCTTTTTTTTTTTCTATGTCTCTGCCAGGCTTTGGTATCAGGATGATGCTGGCCTCATAAAAGAAATTAGGGAGGATTCCCTCTTTTTCTGTTGATTGGAATAGTTTCAGAAGGAATGGTACCAGCTCCTCTTTTACCTCTGGTAGAATTCGGCTGTGAATCTGTCTGGTCCTGGACTTTTTTTGGTCGGTAGGCTATTAATTATTGCCTCAATTTCAGAACCTGTTATTGGTCTATTCAGGGATTCAACTTCTTCCTGGTTTAGTCTTGGGAGGATGTATGTGTCTAGGAATTTATCCATTTCTTCTAGATTTTCTAGTTCATTTGCATAGAGGTGTTTATAGTATTCTCTGTTGGTAGTTTGTATTTCTGTGGAATCGGTGGTGATATCCCCCTTATCATTTTTTATTGTGTCTATTTGATTCTTCTGTCTTTTCTTCTTTATTAGTCTTGCTAGCAGTCTATCAATTTTGTTGATCTTTTCAAAAAACCAGCTCCTGGATTCATTAATTTTTTGAAGGGTTTTTTTTTTTGTGTCTCTATCTCCTTCAGTTCTGCTCTGATCTTAGTTATTTCTTGCCTTCTGCTAGCTTTTGAATGTGTTTGCTCTTCCTTCTCTAGTTCTTTTAATTGTGATGTTAGGATGTCAATTTTATATCTTTCCTGCTTTCTCTTGTGGGCATTTGGTGATACAAATTTTCCTCTACACACTGATTTAAATGTGTCCCAGAGATTCTGGTATGTTGTCTCTTTGTTCTTATTGGTTTCAAAGAACATCTTTATTTCTGCCTTCATGATCCAGTAGTCATTCAGGAGCAGGTTGTTCAGTTGGCATGTAGTTGAGCGGTTTTGATTGAGTTTCTTAGTCCAGAGTTCTAGTTTGATGGCACTGTGGTCTGAGAGACAGTTTGCTATAATTTCTGTTCTTGTACATTTGCTGAGGAGTGCCTTACTTCCAACTATATGGTCAATTTTGGAATAACTGCGATGTGGTGCTGAGAAGAATGTATATTCTGTTGATTTGGGGTGGAGAGTTCTGTAGATGTCTATTAGGTCTGCTTGGTGTAGAGCTGAGTTCAATTCCTGGATATCCTTGTTAACTTTCTGTCTCGTTGATCTGTCTAATGTTGACAGTGGGGTGTTAAAGTCTCCCATTATTATTATGTGCGAATCTAAGTCTCCTTGTAGGTCTCTAAGGACTTGCTTTATGAATCTGGGTGCTCCTGTATTGGGTGCATATATATTTAGGATTGTTACCTCTTATTGTTGAATTGATCCCTTTACCATTATGTAATGGCCTTCTTTGTCTCTGTTGATCTTAGTTGGTTTAAAGTCTGTTTATCAGAGACTAGGATTGCAACCCCTGCTTTTTTTTTGTTTTCCATTTGCTTGGTAGATCTTCCTCCATCCCTTTATTTTGAGCCTATGTGTTTCTCTGCACATGAGATGGGTCTGCTGAATACAGCACACTGATGGGTCTTGACTCTTCATCCAATTTGCCAGCCTGTGTCTTTTAGTTGGAGCATTTAGCCCATTTACATTTAAGTTTAATATTGTTATGTGTGAACCTGATCCTGTCATTATGATGTTAGGTGGGTATTTTGCTCATTAGTTGATGCAGATTCTTCGTAGCATCGATGGTTTTTACAATTTGGGATGTTTTTGCCATGGCTCATATTGGTTGTTCCTTTCCATGTTTAGTGCTTCCTTCAGGACTCTTGTAAGGCAGGCCTGGTGGTGACAAAATCTCTCAGCATTTGCTTGTCTGTAAAGGATTTTATTTCTCCTTCACTTATGAAGCTTGCCTGGATATGAAATTCTGGGTTGAAAATTATTTTCTTTAAGAATGTTGAATATTGACCCCCACCCTCTTCTGGCTTATAGAGTTTCTGCCAAGAGACTGCTGTTAGTCTGATGGGCTTCCCTTTGGGGGTAACCTGACCTTTCTCTCTGTCTGCCTTTACCATTTTTTCCTTCATTTCAACTTTGTTGAATCTGGCAATGATGTGTCTTGGAGTTGCTCTTCTCGAGGAGTATCTTTGTAGCATTCTCTGTATTTCCTGAATTTGAATGTTGGCCTGCTTTGCGAATTTGGGGAAGTTCTCCTGGATAATATCCTGCAGAGTGTTTTCCAACTTGGTTCCGTTCTCCCCGCCACTTTCAGGTGTAGTGAAAGTGATTACATCTACATCTGATTGGTAGATCTACATCTACCAATCAGATGTAGATTTGGTCTTTTCACATAGTCCCATATTTCTTGGAGGCTTTGTTCATTTCTTTTTACACTTTTTTCTCTAAACTTCTCTTCTCACTTCATTTCATTAATTTGATCTTCAATCACTGATACCCTTTTTTCCACTTGATCAAATTGCCTACTGAAGCTTGTGCATGCATCATGTAGTTCTTGTGCCATTGTTTTCAGTTCCATCTGGTAATTTAAGGACTTCTCTACACTGGTTATTCTAGTTAGCCATTCGTCTAATCTTTTTTCAATGTTTTTAGCTTTTTTGCGATGGGTTCGAACATCCTCCTTTAGCTCAGAGAAGTTTGTTATTACCAATCGTCTGAAGCCTTCTTCTCTTGACTCGTCAAAGTCATTCTCCAACCTGCTTTCTTCCATTGCTGGCGAGGAGCTGTGTTCTTTGGAGGAGAAGAGACTCTCTGATTTTTAGAATTTTCAGCTTTTCTGCTCTGTTTTCTCCCCATCTTTGTGGTTTTATATACCTTTGGTCTTTGATGATGGTGATGTACTGATGGGGTTTTGGTGTGGATATCCTTTCTGTTTGTTAGTTTTCCTTCTAACAGTCAGGACTCTCAGCTGCAGGTCTGTTGGAGTTTGCTGGTGGTTCACTCCAGACCCTGTTTGCCTGGGTATCACCAGCAGAGGCTGCAGAATGGCAAATGTTGCTGCCTGATCCTTCCTCTGGAAGCTTCATCTCAGAGGGGCACCAGGCCATATGAAGTGTCAGTCGCCCCCTACTGGGAGGTGCCTCCCAGTTAAGCTACTCGGGGGTCAGGGACCCACTTGAGGAGGCAGTCTCTCCCTTCTCAGATCTCATACTCCATGCTGTGAGAACCACTACTCTCTTCAAAGCTTTAGACAGGGATGTTTAAATCTACAGAAGTTTCTGCTGCCCTTTGTTCAGCTATGCCCTGTCCCCAGAGGTGGTGTCTACAGAGGCAGGCAGGCCTCCTTGAGCTGCAGTGGGCTCCACCCAGTTCGAGCTTCCCTGCTGCTTTGTTGACCTACTCAAGCCTCAGCAATGGTGGACTCCCTTTCTCCAGCCTCACTGCTGCCTCGCAGTTCGATCTCAGACTGCTGTGCTAGCAGTGAGTGAGGCTCCATGGGCATGGGACCCTTTGAGCCAGGCGTGGGATATAATCTCCTGGTGTGCCGTTTGCTAAGGTCATTGGAAAAGCATAGTATTAGGGTGGGAGTGTCCCGACTTTCCAGGTACCATCTGTGACGGCTTCCCCTTGCTGGGAAAGTGAATTCCCCTACCCCTTGTGATTCTGGGTGATGCGATGCCCCACCCTGTTCCATTTGCTGTACTGACTGTCTGACAAGCCCCTGTGAGATAAACCTGGTACCTCAGTTGGAAATGCAGAAATCAGCCATCTTCTGCATTGCTCACTCTGGGAGCTGCAGACTGGAGCTGTTCCTATTCAGACATCTTGGAACCTCCCATGTATCACATTTATTAACTTGCATATGTTAAATCATCCCTGCATTCCTAGTATGAAACCCACTTGATCATGGTAGATTATCTTTTTGATATGTTATTAGATTTGGTTTGCTAGTATTTTGTTTAGGATTTTAGTATCTATGTTCATCAAGGATATCGTTCTGTAGTTTTCTTTTTTGGTTATGTCCTTTCCTGGTTTGGGTATTAGTGTGGTACTGGCATCATAGAATGAATTAGGGAGGGTGCCTTCTTTCTCTGTCTTATGGAGTAGTGTCAAAAGGATTGGTATTAATTCTTTTTTGAATGTCTGGTAGAATTCTGCTGTGAATCTGTCTGGCCCTGGAGTATTTTTATTGGTGATTTTTTATTACCATTTCAATCTCACTGCTTCTTATTGATCTGTTTAGGGCACCTAATTGTTCCTGATTTAAACTAAGACGGTTGTAGTTTCCAAGGAATTTATCTATCTCTTCTAGGTTGTTTAGTTTATGTGGATAGAGCTGTTCGTAGTAGACTTGAATGAACTTTTCGATTTCAGTGGTGTCAGTTGTAATATCTCCTATTTCATTTCTTAGGTTATTTGGATTTTCTCCCTTTTTTTCTTGGTTCATCTTGCCAGTGGTCTATCAATTTTATGTATCTTTTTAAAGGAACAGAGTTTTGTATCTTTTGTATTTTTGTTGTTGTAGTTGTTGTTGTTTCGATTTCATTTAGTTCTGCTCTGATCTTGGTTATTTCCTTTCTTCTGTTGGGTTTAGGTTTGATTTGTTTTTCTTTCTCTAGTTCTTTGAGATGTGACCTTAGAATGTCAGTCTGTGCTCTTTCAGTCTCTTTGATGTAGGTGTTTAGGGCTATGAACTTTCCTCTTAGCACGGCCATTGCTGTATCCCAGAAGTTTTGATAGTTTTTGTATTGTCATTCAGTTTGAAGAAGTGTTTAATTTCCATCTTGATTTTGTTTTTGACCCAGTGCTCATTCAGGAGCAGTTTATTTAATTTCCTAGTATTTAAATGGTTTTGAAGCTTCCTTTTTGAGTTGATTTTCATTCCACTGTGGTCTGAGAGAGTACTTGATATGATTTCAGTTTTCTTAAAGTTATTTAGGCTTGTTTTATAGCCTATCATATGGTCTATTTTGGAGAAAGTTCCATGCACTGTTGAATAGAATGTGTATTCTATGGTTGTTGGATGACAACTTCTTTATATATCTATATATCTGTTAAGTCCATTTGTTCCAAGGTATAGTTTAAATCCATTGTTTCTTTGTTGATTTTCTGTCTTGATGACCTGTGTAGTGCTGTCAGTGGAGTACTGAAGTCCCACACTATTATTGTGTTGCTGTCTGTCTTATGTCTTAGGTCTATTAGTAATTGTTTTATAAATTTGGAAGTTCCAGTGTTAGATGGATATATATTGGGTGATATTTTTCTGTTTGACAAGGCCTTTTACTATTATATAATGTCCCCCTTTGTCTCTTTTAACTACTGTTGCTTTAAAGTTTGTTTTGTCTGGTATAAGAATAACTATCCCTGCTCAATTTTGGTGTCCATTTTCATGAAATGCCTGTTTCCATCCCTCTACTTTAAGTTTATGTGAGTCCTTATGTGTTAGGTGAGTCTTCTGAACGCAACAGATAGTTGTTTGGTGAGTTTTTAATCCATTCTGCAGTTCTGGGTCTTTTAAGTGGAACTTTTAGGCCATTTACATTCATTATTTGTATTAAAATGTGAGGTACCCTTGCATTCTTCATGCTATTTGTTGCCTGTGTACTTTGGTTTTTTCTTTGTTTTTGCTTTTAAGTTGTATTTTTGTTTTATAGGTTCTGTATGATTTATGCTTTAAAGAGGTATTGTTTTGATGTGGTTCGCGGACTTGTTTCAAGATTTAGAGCTCCTTTTAGCAGTTCTTGTAGTGGCGGCTTGGTAATGGTGAATTTTCTCAGCATTTGTTTGCCTGAAAATACTGTATCTTTCCCTCATATATGATGCTTAATTTTGCTGGATACAAAATTCTTGGCTGATAATTGTTTTGTTTCATGAGGCTGAAGATAGGGTGCCAATCCCTTCTAGTCTGTAGGGTTTCTGCTGAGAAATCTGCTGTTAATCTGATAGCTTTCCCTTTATATGTTACCTGGGACCTCTGTCTCACAGCTCTTTATATTGTTTCCTTTGTCTTAAGTTTAGATAACCTGATGACAATGTGCCTAGGTAATGATGTTTTGCAATGAATTTCCCAGGTTTTGTTTATGCTTCTTGTATTTGGATTTCTAGGTGTCTAACAAGGGCGGGGAAGTTTCCTTGATTATTCACCCAAATATATTTTCCAAATTTTAGTTTTCTTTTCTTCCTCAGGAATACTGATTATTCTTATGTTTGATCATTTAACATAATCCCAGAATTCTTGTAACCTTTGTTCATATTTTATTATTTTTTTCTTTGTCTTTGTTGGATTGGTTTAATTTGAAGACCTTGTCTTCAAGCTCTGAATTTCTTTCTTCTACTTGTTAAATTCTATAGCTGAGACTTTCCAGAGCATTTTCATTTCTGTAAGTGTTTGCAATCGTTCCTGAGGTTTTGATTGTTTTTCCTTTGTGCTATTTCCTTGAATATTTCTCCCTTCACCTCTTGTATCTTTTTTTTTTTTTTTTTTTTTTTATTTCCTTGCATTGGGCTTTGCATTTCTCTGGTGCCTGCCTGATTGGCTTAATAGCTAAGTTCCTGAATTCTTTTACAGGTAAATCAGGGATTTCTTCTTGGTTTAGATCCATTGCTGGTGAACTAGTGTGATTTTCTGGGGAGTGTTGAAGAGCCTTGTTTTGTGATATTACCAGAGTTGGTTTTCTGGTTCCTTTTTATTTGGGTAGACTCTGTCAGAGGGAAGGTCTAGGGCTGAAGGCTTTTGTTCACATTCTTTTGTCCCACAGGGTGTTCCCTTCATGTAGTACTCTCTCCACTTTCCTATGGATGTGACTTCCTGTGAGCCAAACTGCAGTGATTGTTGTCTTTCTTCGGGGTCTAGCCACCCAGCAAGTCTACCTGGCTCTGGGCTGGTACTGGGGGTTGTCTGCACAGAGTCCTGTGAAGTGAACCATTTATTGGTCATTCAGCTGTGGATACAGTGCCTTTCTGGTGGAGATGACAGGAGGGTGAAATGGACTCTGTGAGGGTTCTTAGCTTTGGTGGTTAACTCTATTTTGTGCTGGCTGGTCTCCTGCCAGGAGGTGGCATTTCACAGAGAGCATCAGCTGTGGTAGTGTGGAGAGGGATCAGCAGTGGGCAAGGCCCTAGAACTCTGGAAATTATATGCCGTTTGTCTTCTGCTACCAGGTTGGTTAGGGATGGTCCATCAGGTCGGGGAAGGGCTAGTGGTGTCTGACCTCAGACTCTTCTTGGGTGGATCTCAATGATGGTGCTGTGGGGGATGCGATTGAGGTTCCCAGGTCAATGGACTTGTGTACCTAGGAGGATTATGGCTGCCTCTGCTGAGTTATGGAGGTTGTCAGGCAAGTGGAGGAAAACCAGCAGTCATAGGCCTCACCTGGCTCCCACACAAACCAAAGAACTGGTCTCACTCTCACTGTGCCCCGACTAACAGCCCTGAGTCTGTTTCCAGATGATAGGTGAGCTGGGCTTGAGAACTTTCTCAAGGCTACCCACCTCCCAGCTGTGAATGAAAAGGGTTTGGTTCTTCCTCTACTTGTGGAGTCTGTACACCACATTCATGCCCTCCCCCATTTTGACCAGGAGTGTTCTTGCCTGGTTCAAGTTACAAAGTTCAGCTGGAGATTTCCTTCTCCCTGTGGTGTTTTCCCCTGCTTCTCTGGCTGCCCTCCCACTGGGTCCCTGGGTGCTTTGTCCAGAACTGGTGGGTCCTTGGTCTCGCTGACTTCAAGAATGAAGCCGTGTACCCTCGCAGTGAGTGTTACAGCTCTTAAATATGCTGGTCCAGAGTTTGTTCCTTCAGATGTTCAGATGTGTCTGCAGTTTCTTCCTTCTGGTGGGTTCGTGGTCTTGCTGGCTTCAGGAGTGAAGCTACAGACCTTCATGGTGAGTGTTACAGCTCATAATGCAGTGCATCTGGAGTTGTTCTTTCCCTCTGTCCTGAGTTGTTCATTCCTCCTGGTGGGTTCATGGTCTTGCTGGCCTCAGGAGTGAAGCTGCAGACCTTCCCAGTGAGTGTTAGTGTTACAGCTCATAAAGGGGACTGTTAGTGTTACAGCTCATAAAAGTGACCTGGACCCAAAGAGTGAGCGGCAGCAAGATTTATTGCAGAAAGGGAAAGAACAAAGCTTCCACAGTATGGACCGGGACCCCAACGGGTTGCTGCTGGCTGGCTGTCTTGGGCAGCCTGCTTTTATTGCCTTATCTGGCCCCACCCACATCCTGCCGATTGGTCCATTTTACAGAGAGCTGATTGGTCCATTTTACAGAGAGCTGACTGGTCCATTTTACAGAGAGCTGATTGGACCATTTTGACAGGGTGCTTATTGGTGCGTTTACAATCCCTGAGCTAGACACAGAGTGCTAGACAGAAATGTTCTTCAAGTCCCTACTAGGTTAGCTAGATAGAGAGTACCCATTGGTGTATTTACAAACCTTGAACTAGACACAGAGTATTGACTGTTGTATTTACAAACGCTGAGCTAGACACAGAGTGCTGATTGGTGCGTTTACAATCCTTTAGCTACACACAGTGCTAGACAGAAAAGTTCTGGGAGTCCCCACTAAACTCAGGAACTGGGCTGGCTTCACCTAGTGGATGGTGCACGGGGGCTGCAGGCAGAGCTGCCCACCAGTCCCAAGACGCGCCTGCACTCCTCAGCCCTTGGGCGGTGGATGGGACCGGGCGCCATGGAGCAGGGGGCGGCGCCCTTAGGGGAGGCTCCGCCTCAGGTTAGCTCACCACGGAGGGGGGTGCTTAGACATGGCAGGCTACAGGTCCTCAGCCCTGCCCCCAGGGGAGGCGGCTGAGGCCCGGTGAGAATTTGAGTGTAGTGCATGCAGGCCAGCAGTGCTGGGGGACCCAGCGCAGCCTCCACAACTGCTGGCCTGGGTGCTAAGCTCCTCACTGCCCTGGGCTGGTGGCCACTCCGAGTGCCGGGCCCACCGAGCCTGCTCCCGTGCTTGCTGGAACTTGTGCTGGCCTGCAAGCGCCATGCACAGCCCGGGTTCCGCCCGTGCCTCCCCCTCTGCACCTCCCGGCAAGCAGAGGGAGCCTGCTCAGGCCTGGGTCAGCCCAGAAAGGGGCTCTCACAGTGCAGTGGTGGGCTGAAGGGCTCCTCAAGCGCTGCCAGAGTGGATGCTGAAGCCAAGGAGGCGCCAAGAGTGAGGGCTACTAGCACACAGTCATCTCTCAGTGCCAGGCATGAATGGCCTACTTGGGGACCCAGCAACCTCCCAGATCCTTTCTGGCTGCTTCCTCTATCCCTGTATTTTGCTCGGCTCTCTAAATTGACTCAGCTCTAGGTAAGGTTGGAAACCTCTCTCTCAAAGAGACCTTCAGTTTCTTTTGTGGGGGTATGCGTTGGTGATACAAGGATTTCCCTTTCCCACTTCTGCAAATGTTTAGGGTGTTTCTCAGGTCCTTCAGGAGCAGTCTGCTTCCTTCAGAGGGCTTGTGGGTTCTCTTGGGACTGCTGGTTTGTTCTTGCAGTGGTTCTGGAGTAACAATTCACAATGTGAGCCTCCACATGCTACTCTGTCCGTTCCAGTCAGAGCTGCAATCTAGTCCTGCTTCCCATCCACCATAATAATCCCCTATAACCTATTATTTCAAATAATGAATGTGAAACATGAAGGTTAAAAAATTAATTTGTAATGATTGTAAAAACAACATGCTTATTGTTTAGTATTTGGAAGATAGAGATATATAAATGATAAACTAAAAATAATCTATTCTTTTACCACCCCCAAATATCCATTTGCATTTGGTATGTTTTTCTCCTTCTGTGTGTGTTTATTCTAATAGTTGTAAAATATTGTATGTAAAGTTTTAAATCATATTTTCTAAATAAGAAGTGAGTTTGCAAATTCAGTCTCTTTATTGAAGAAATCTGATAATACACCTATTCTACACCTTACGAATGCTAGTGATTAGTACTTACATTAGTTGGGTAGAATTTTATGATACTACTCAATATCATAGCCTTTCTATAAAATGCATAGTGAGGAATTTGGAAAATGGTTTTGCTACAGACCTGTACCAAATGTTAGTCTGTTTCAGAAGAAAACCTTGTGTTCTGCTCTTCCTGAGGCTGGCTTGGAATTTTTGACATTCATTCTTTATGCTTGGATGGAGAGGCAAGCAGTGAGAAGTGATTGTTTCCAAACATAGCAAAGGAAATTTCCGTTTATTTATTTCATTCTCTCACAATAACATATCTGACAAATTCCAGGACCTTGCTCCCTGGCCAGTATAGGACTAGGCAGGCAGATTCTGGATTAATTGTAGTTTAGGTAGTTAGCAGTCAGTCATGGCCAATGCTTTGGGTGAATCTGTTGTATATGAACCAGCATCTTTCTATGTAGTGTAAATGAGGTAAAGAACCATCCTCCCTTTTCTGTACTCCTTTACAAATGTTTTAATCAATACATGGCCCTCTGCAACCTGTAGTTTGAACCAAAGTAAAATTTTCTGGGATGCCTAGGCAACCTTTAGGCCTATCCTAATTATGTATAGCTATTGTGAAGATACAGAGAAGACTTGAGAATGCCACCATTAATTGAGGGTACGGCTTCTCAGAGAGAGAAGTTAGTTGAACTTCACATCAACTTTTCAATGCAACTGTAGCCTCAATCTTATAGTTATACACACTCTGAACATTAAGGAATTGGCTCACTTCGTTTCCAAAAATATGCTAGACAAAAAGACTCATGGTAGATTTGCAGTCATCTGGAGCAACTGTAATTGATGTTGCTCAGATTATGGTTAGAGAACAATGTTCAGTTGTGATTTCAACACTTGAAAAATGACATGAAATAGGTCCAGAGAAGAAAAGCCTGACATATTCTGGCATTTTATTTATTTATTTATTTATATTTTTTGTAGATGCAGATTTCCCTTTATTTTGCAGCAGACTTTTTAAAAATTTTACTATTATACTTTAAGTTCTAGGGTACATGTGCATAACGTGCAGGTTTGTTACATATGTATACTTGTGCCATGTTGGCATGCTGCACCCATCAACTCGTCAGCACCCATCAATTCGTCAGCACCCATCAACTCATCATTTACATCAGGTATAACTCCCAATGCAGTCCCTCCCCCCTCCCCCCTCCCCGTGATAGGCCTTGGTGTGTGATGTTCCCCTTCCTGAGTCCAAGTGATCTCATTGTTCAGTTCCCACCTATGAGTGAGAACATGCGGTGTTTGGTTTTCTGTTCTTGTGATAGTTTGCTGAGAATGATGGTTTCCAGCTACATCCATGTCCCTACAAAGGACAGAAACTCATCCTTTTTTATGGCTGCATAGTATTCCATGGTGTATATGTGCCACATTTTCTTAATCCAATCTGTCACTGATGGGCATTTGGGTTGATTCCAAGTCTTTGCTATTGTGAATAGTGCCGCAATAAACATACGTGTGCATGTGTCTTTATAGCAGCATAATTTATAATCCTTTGGGTATATACCCAGTAATGGGATGGCTGGGTCATATGGTACTTCTAGTTCTAGATCCTTGAGGAATTGCCATACTGTTTTCCATAATGGTTGAACTAGTTTACAATCCCACCAACAGTGTGAAAGTGTTCCTATTTCTCCACATCCTTTCCAGCACCTGTTATTTCCTGATTTCTTAATGATTGCCATTCTAACTGGTGTGAGATGGTATCTCATTGTGGTTTTGATTTGCATTTCTCTGATGGCCAGTGATGATGAGCATTTGTTCATGTGTCTGTTGGCTGTATGAATGTCCTCTTTTGAGAACTGTCTGTTCATATCCTTTGCCCACTTTTTGATGGGGTTGTTTGTTTTTTTCTTGTAAATTTGTTTGAGTTCTTTGTAGGCTCTGGATATTAGCCCTTTGTCAGATGAGTAGATTGCAAAAATTTTCTCCCATTCTGTAGGTTGCCTGTTCACTCTGATGGTAGTTTCTTTCGCTGTGCAGAAGCTCTTTAGTTTCATTAGATTCCATTTGTCAATTTTGGCTTTTGTTGCCCTTGATTTTGGTGTTTTAGACATGAAGTCCTTGCCCATGCCTATGTCCTGAATGGTATTACCTAGGTTTTCTTCTAGGGTTTTTATGGTATTAGGTCTAACATTTAAGTCTCTAATCCATCTTGAATTAATTTTCGTATAAGGAGTAAGGAAAGGATCCAGTTTCAGCTTTCTACTTATGGCTAGCCAATTTTCCCAGCACCATTTATTAAATAGGGAATCCTTTCCCCATTTCTTGTTTTTCTCAGGTTTGTCAAAGATCAGACGGCTGTAGATGTGTGGTATTATTTCTGAGGACTCTGTTCTGTTCCATTGGTCTATATCTCTGTTTTGGTACTAGTACCATGCTGTTTTGGTTACTGTAGCCTTGTAGTATAGTTTGAAGTCAGGTAGCGTGATGCCTCCAGCTTTGTTCTTTTGACTTAGGATTGTCTTGGAGATGCGGGCTCTTTTTTGGTTCCATATGAACTTTAAAGCAGTTTTTTCCAATTCTGTGAAGAAAGTCATTGGTAGCTTGATGGGGATGGCATTGAATCTATAAATTACCTTGGGCAGTATGGCCATTTTCACGATATTGATTCTTCCTATCCATGACCATGGTATGTTCTTCCATTTGTTTATGTCCTCTTTTATTTCACTGAGCAGTGGTTTGTAGTTCTCCTTGAAGAGGTCCTTTACATCCCTTGTAAGTTGGATTCCTAGGTATTTTATTCTCTTTGAAGCAATTGTGAATGGAAGTTCATTCCTAATTTGGCTCTCTGTTTGTCTGTTACTGGTGTATAAGAATGCTTGTGATTTTTGCACATTAATTTTGTATCCTGAGACTTTGCTGAAGTTTCTTATCAGCTTAAGGAGATTTTGGGCTGAGACAATGGGGTTTTCTAAATATACAGTCATGTCATCTGCAAAGAGGGACAATTTGACTTCTTCTTTTCCTAACTGAATACCCTTTATTTCTTTCTCTTGCCTGATTGCCCTAGTATTCTGGCATTTTAAATTGGTACTCTTACTATTTTAGTTTTTAAAACCATTCCCCTCAAAGCAAATAATTAGCAAAAAATGCAAATTTTTGGTTTGACAGATTGTAGTTTGAATATAGGCAATGCCTCCGTTAGCTCTGTGAATTTAATTTAATTTTAAAAACTTAATATAAACTATATAAAAATATTTATAACTAACATATGTGAATGACATAAAATATTATGATAAAATGAACACTGTTAGTTGATTTTCCACACAAGGATTGTTCAGATTATCTGTCTGCTGTATTATCAGAAATGGAAGTTGGGTTCTTGAAATTTTTTTCTGAGTCCTTTTTTGTCTTATCTGTAAAGTGGGGAGAATGATCCCTGATTCACAGGATTGCTATGATTAGATAAAGCAGATTGTATAAAAACAGCAAGTAGGGCACCTGCTAAGGAGTGGTCCTTCCTGCTGCCTGCACCGACGTGGCACATTTGCTCCTCAAGCTAGTACACTCTTGCCTCTGCCAAGCCCATCCCCAGAAACCAGGGTCATCAAGAACAGAGAGCGAGCTTCTTTGTTACCAACATTGGTTTCAGAAAGTCTTTGGTTCTTTTCTCCGATCCCTCCTTCTTGAAGATCCCTTTGCTGTTGTTGGTGCAGTGCTACTCACTCTGTTTTCCTCTTACTGTTCTGACTAGTCCTGTTCATTGTTATTCTAAAGCTCTTCTTTTGTTGCTCATCCTTTAAATGCCAGTGGCCCCCAGGCTTATGTCCTTAGTCTCCTTTTTTATTTACTCTACACAGTCTCTCTGGGTAATTTATCCATTCCATGTGCAAACAATGACAGTACTTAAGGCTGGTAATGTATATCTCCTTTGCCTGGCAGAAGTTTCTCCTGTTCTTCAAATTTACCAATCAATTTCCTGGTGTTTTCCACTCAAATGACCCACAACATCTCTGAAACAAAAGTCATCATCAAGCATGTATTTCATGTACATTGATTGGGTGCCTCCAATAGACCAGGCCATGCCTGTTTCTTCCATCCCATCTCTAGTCTACCCCTCAGCTGATGCTCTGTCCTACAGTTATATGGCACTATGGAGTCCCCCAAATTCATTATGCTCCTTGTGTTTTTGTGCATAGAAAGAAGAAGAGATAAGAGCCATATGGTCCTAAACAAATAGAGAAAATTACTTGGGGTCCTGATTTTCCAGATTCTGATTCCAGTCCTCATGTGAAATAAATGCCTCTGTTACTTGTTACTCTTCCAATAAACAACTCTTTAAGGTTGAATAGTTTGGATAGATTTTGTCATTAAGATCATGGAGTTTTGAATAAATGGGCCTTTGCATGGATGAAGATATTGGAGATGTAGTTCCAGTGAATTAATCTGTTACCTTAGGAAATATAACCAATAGTCGATGCAGAGTGGCATGACTGCCAATTATTTTCTTTTAAGGCAAGTTGTTTTCTAACTATGACCTATTTCTATTTCATTTCCTCCTCACACCAACCTTAATGCAAAACACAATTTTTGCATTCACTCTAAAATGCAAAATACAATTTTTGCATTCACTCTAACAAATTTAGCAAGGAGGATTTCCTGGGGATTATGGGAGGACAAAACATGCTGTATCTCACTATAACATCTTTATGGGCTAGTCTCCTCTCCCAAGTCTCTCTTTTGAGGGGTCAGCTGCCATATCTCACATTTCTCCAAATCTTACCTGCATCCTTTACGTCTTCCTGGGCCTCTCAACTTCTTGTCCTTTCTTTGGCAGAGTATTTCCACCCTTTCCAGGGTGTGAAAAGATGTCTCAATATTGATTACTGAGATTTTTTTTCTGTTAATTTCCTTTTCCTTCCCCATCATTTAGAGGAAGCTTTGACTTTGGCATAACCCCTCATGTGTAGTTATAGTAGGTATACACAAGGAAAAGGCAGGCAGTTTTTTGAGCTTCTAAGGAGACTTTTGAACCCAACCCATCCCAAAAGTAGAAGAATGTTTTTAACCTGCGAAAGTCAGTTTGTGGTATAAATAATACATTTGGGAAGCATGATGTTTTCAGAGTCAGTTTCCTGAACTAAATTTGTCCAAGTGTAATGAGTTGAAGAGAGAAGAGAGATGGAGAGGAGATAAAAGACGATAGATTGCTGAAAATTAGCTTATGCCCTGCCCTCTCTGTCACCATCCCTTGGCCAGTCTTATATAATTTTGATGACCTGAGGTCAGAGGGGATCTGTGCTTGATATCTGGGTGTAGCCCAGACAAACAAACCGAGGCTCTAGAGATCCTTGCACTGCATGGGCAGAATGATGTGCTGCCTAGAGTGTCTAGACACACAAGGCTGGAGGCAGTCCTCAGACTACCATAGTGCCCTAGTGACTGGAAATAATCTCAAAGGACACAGAAGTGCCTGAGCAAAGCTGGTAAAACTAAAGGCTCTTCACAGAGTAGGTGAGAGGACATGAGTAGGGGGAAGATGATCCAGACTATGAGCATTAGACAGTGTAGAGGGGGACAATGACTAGGAACCAGTAACTTCTCTCATGCCATGGCATGATAAGAGGCACCAGAGGAGAAAGAAGGGAGGGAAAGAAGGAGCTGTAGGGGGCAGGACTTGGCTTTTCATGGTGGCCTCTCAAGTAGCAATGATAGTTGACTTTTCTGTTGTATGTCTGCTCTAAGTCCAAATCATCAGTGAAATTGTATTGAAAGTTTCAGATGGAAAATATAAAGACTGAGTCTGTGTTGGAGTTTGGGGAACCTTTTGAAAACAATAGGGATTATTTGGAGGGGACTGCCCATAGGAAAAGCAAGACAAGCAGACTAAAGCCAAATGCCCAGCTGAGGTGGAAAGAGACTTTAGGAAAATATGAACAGTGGACTTGGGGAACGTGTGAGAATTGTCTGGGGAAAGAGAAATCTGGTAAATAAACTTCAAAGTGCATGGGTAGTTACAAAATCATTAGAATTTGCATATTACAGAAAAAGTGACTTCCTACTAACACTTAAAATGAAAAAGAGAAATTAGGTTTCTCTCTCTCTCTCTCTCTCTTTTTTATTTTTTTCCCAATCTGGACATAAACAACTTTAACCAATAAAAGTTTTATGAGATTGTCACTTTACCTATGCCATAGGAATGCTGTGCTTCTAACTCTGGTGGCACAGTTCGATGCCAGGGAGCTTAAAAATATGCTGATGCCCAGGCCTCCTTCCCAGAGATTCTGATTAAACTTGGTTGAGACGTTGTTTTCAAAAGCTCCCCTGGTTATTCTAACGCATAACCAAGGCTATGAACTGCTGTAGTAAGGGCTTTAGCTCATTTTATGTAGTTTTCAGAAAACCCTCTTTTATAACATCTGTGTCCATTTTAATGGGACACAGCCTATTGAACAAGATTCTAAAATCACCAATAAGGATCAAAGGAATTGAAAAGAAAATAAAAGAGAAAGATATATCTTGTTCGTCTTGTTTCGTTTCTTGGTTTTCCTACCTCTGATCCTTCAGCTTATGAATTACTCAGGCTCTTTCTTTCTGGTCTTTTCTCTTTGGTGGTCTGCCTTTGGGACATTTCATTTTCTACAGCTCCTTTAAAAGAAGATGAGTGAATAAAGTCATGAGAGTCTATTTTGCTGCTTGTTTGAGTGAAATGTTTGAGTGGCCAAAATTAGAAACTATTAACTTACGCCAGATTAGAAGATAGGGTATGAATTTGATTGACCTATATTTTGAACAAACATGATGGATAGGAAAGCTTTGTTATGCTTTCTCGTCTGCCACATTTTCCAGCTTAATTTAGAATTGAAACCATAAAGCAGCAATTCTTCCTCTTTTTAGAATTAAAAATACCCAATAGATATTTGTTTGATATCATTACCTGTCCCACCAATCCTGGTCTCAAACAGCATAGACTTGCTTTAAATTAAATAAATTAAGGTAAACTCTCCTTGGAACATCACTGGAAATTGTTGGCACAGTAGCTGAGGTTTTGGTGACTGGTGTGTCTGGCACTCTCCTTTTCACTTTATGGGTAGGAAGCTTGGATCTGATCTGTTACATTTTTGCTTTCATGTACAACTCTTGTCTTTTTTTTTTTTTTCCTTTTACTTCATGTTCTGGGATACGTGTGCAGAAAGTGCAGGTTTGTTACAGCGGTATACATGTGCCATGGTGGATTGCTGCACCTGTCAACCTGTCATCTAGGTTTTAAGCCCCACATGCATTAGGTATTTGTCCTAATGCTCTCCCTGCTTTTCCTCCACACCCCCCAACAGGCCCATGTGTGTGATGTTCCTCTCCCTGTGTCTATGTGTTCTCATTGCATATACAGATCTTTTCCACCTGAGTACTTCGGGCAGAAAAAGTTCTGATGTCATTTCAGTGTTCTTATAGTGGGGAGAAAGACTTAGCAATTAAAAATATTCTAGAGTACAAGAAACTTTTATTACTTTTTCATAGCAATTAGCTTCCAGCTAAGCTCAAGTCTTGTTCTGAAGAAAATCAGAAATTACTTATATTCCATTAGAAATAAAGAATAATGCAGCAATATTCCTTAACACTTACATTTTAGTCCACATTTTAGGCAGTTCACATATTGCTATTTAAACCCCTGGAGGTTTTTCATGGCTTTATAGATGTAATCTTAAAAGCATAACCTTTGAATGCAAGTCAATATTATTGTACATAATCTTTCGAGTATTCATTTTTTCAATGTGCTCCAATATAAGAAAATGGCAAGAGATTAGAGAGCACTAGTTTGTAATGTGGATAATATGGTCATTTTCCTCAAACTGCTTATGTTTAAACAGTAGATAAGTCTTCATTAGCTTTTTACACAGAGAAGTTAAATTCTCAACAATGTAATCACATTCAGAGTTACTGTTATGTTCGTTATCTAATTTTACCTTATAAAGACTGATATTATTACAAATGTAAAGAAAATCTGAAGGTAGTTTGTGTTTTTTTCTAGTCTTCTTTAGGTTTTATTTTTTAGTCATAAGAAAATATATTGTGGGCTACCAAAGCTGGTGAGGGCAAGAAGGTTGCACACTATAAGGGTGATAGTGAAAATTTATGCTAGTCTTTTAGAAAGCAGTGTATATTGACATATTTGAATTGTTCATACTATTTGATGCAGTGATTTTGCTTTATGAATGTATATAAAAGAAATCACCCTAAAAATAATTTGTAAGTACTCCATGTACAATGATATTTATCATAATGTTATTTAGGATATAAGAAAATTAGAAGCAACATCAATGTCCAACTATAGAGGAAAGGCTAAGTAACTATAGGACACCCACTGGATGTAATAATACACTATCCTTTAAAAGAGAGTATAGAAATATAGAAAAAATATCTAGGATACTACAGAACAACAATAGAATAAAAAGTCGTAAGAGATGTGCAATTGTAACTCAGTTAAAGCAATGAAACCAAAATCTATGTATAAGTCCCTGTAAAAACACATTATACTGGTTATGTTTGGATGATGGGATCAGAAATGAGCTTAAATAGTTTTCTATTTTCATGTAATTTTTCAAGTTTTCTAGAAAAAAATAAATTTAACACATTAAATGTTAAATAATAAAATGAGAAAGATATAGTAAAATTAGGAAGCTACTGGTTTATGACTGTAGGCTTAATAACTGCATAGGGATGGGGAAGAAAGGTGCCATCCTTTTCTTGGTGGGTAGAAGACTGTCAGATGACAGTGCCAGCATGAGTGGGTAGGCTGTGACTCAGGTAATAAAGCCTTCACCCATTTCTTAGTTTCCCAGTCTATGCAAGTCACTGATTGTCCAATTGTGTGATTTAAAAATTTGTTTTCACTAAGGAGAACTTTTGTTTTCACTAAGGAGAAATTTCATACAGAAGCAGAACAGATAGAAGCAGGGCTTCTTTGACTGAAGTGGGAGCAGGAGGGCTGAGCTCTGTTTATTCCATATCTTCCCAGATCTCTTGCTGACCAGAGAGAGGGGTGTTGGGGAACCCCTAGGAAACTATTAATGCTATTTTGGTAAATACTATTTTTTGAATGACTTTTAAATATAAACCATTTATATATGTTTTCTCTATTAATTACAAAATCCTATGAATTAGGCATTATGAGGTCCATTTTACAGGTGAGTGAACTAAGACTCATAGAAGTGACTTCAGTTGCTGGAGATCATACATCTCAATGTCTAGAATTTGAGCCAGTTCTTGTCTGATTCCAAAACATATGCTTTTTACTACTATGTCATGTTGCTGCCTGCTAGGATTTGGATATTCATCTGCTCCAAACCCCATGTTGAAATATGATCCCCGATTTTGGAGGTGGGGCCTCATGGAAGGTGTTTGGGTCATGTGAGCAGAACCCTCGTGAATATCTTGGTGCCATCCTTGGGGTAGTGACTTCTTACTCTATTAGTTATTCTGACACCTAGTGGTTAAAAAGAACCTGGCACCTCCCCACACCTTTCTCTTACTTCCACTCTTGCCATATTATCTCGTCACATGCCCACTGCCTTTCACCTTCTTCCAAGAGTGGAAGCAACCTAAGGCCCTCATTAGATGCGCAATCTTGAACCTTCCAGTCAGCAGAACTGTGAGTTAAATTAACCTTCTTTCTTTATAAATTACTCAGACATAGGTATTCCTTTATAGCAACACAAAACAGTTGAAGGCACTGCTTATGGTCTAATAAGAAATTACCCAGTTTTCACCAGACGATGTCCTCAAAATGTCAGAAAACAAAAAGGAATTAGGCAATTCACAATAGGTGCCTCTTATAATTTTCTCCTCCTGATCTTCCTATTGCAAAACTTATGAAATGAGGAAAGAGATGCAGAAAACTAGCCATGATAAAAATTGGGTATATGGTTGATCATGTGCCACCTCTTAAGAAGTATTTGCGTAACTTGATGCAGATCTAGAGTAAGTAGTAGAAGTCATGAAATGGCAGGGGTATTTCTGCCCAGAAGATATAGTACATTTGTAGGCTAACGGAAGAAAGTTATCTCTCTACATGTGAGTTGCATTTTGAGGTGGCCAGGGCTATTCCACATTTTTTTCTACCCACTTCTCTGTTCTTTCTACATTTCTTTGGAGACTCCAGCCTAATAATGCAATATGGTCAATGGAGTAGCAGAAAACATTAAGGGTGAGATGAGAGACCAGTCCCAGAGTGAAATGAGGACTGGAGGCACTCTAGGGGTTCTTGTTTGTCATGCACTGTGTGTGCAAGAATAAAATAAAATATTTCTTCTGAGATTTTACCAATAAACAAATGACAGTGTTGGTGCCAAGGAGAAACTCCCACCTGTTTGCTGGCAAACATCAGGCCTCGGTAGATCGCTCCTTGTTTAAGAATTAAATAAACTAAATCTTTCCTCATACTTATCCAAGTAAAATCTAGTAGAACTTAAAACAGTATTACTTATATTTTAAATGACTTGAAGACAAACAAAAACAAACCAGGAAATCATACTCTATATGGAGAAAGACATAACAAAATAGTAAGAAATCATAAAAGTCAAAAAACATAAAGTAATCCCATATAATTAATACTAGATTAATTTTGATAGTTAATCCCTCAGAAATTCTGATAGTTAATCTGTGAGTTAATCCCTCAGAAATACAAAGATTCTTAGATTGTGTCAAAACACAAAATTAATCTCTACTCTGTAGAAATTTGAAAAGAAAGGTGTCCAGTAAGGGAAAGGCCTGCCAGAGAGGACCCTATTCACTGGGTATCCAGAAGACTTTGAATATGCAGGCCTATGAAACTTATAAATGTACCATTTTTCATATTCAGTTTTAACTAAAGGAATCTGTCTCATGTCAACAAAGCTTTTCATACCATTTTATTAATTTGCAATCTGAAATATCAATTGAGTAGCCTGGATGATCAAACAGGTCTAGCACACACTTTCTCTTCTATTTTCAGAGTGGTTATTATAGCGAAGTTTTATATATATATTTACTGCCATTTAATTCCCAATCATATGGAGTAGGTATAATGAGTATTTCTATTTTACAGAGGGGGAACTAACAAAACACAAAGCTAATATAATGACCCAAAGTAACACAGTGAACAGGTGGTAAAAGCAGGTGTCTTGGTCATGATGGAATCAGAGCAGCGAGAGTTAGTTAGATGGTGCCAATGTTTAATGGCATTAAGCTCTTAAAGGCTGGTGTTGTCCATCTCCAAAGCAGACATTCTGTAGTTGGTCTGACTAGGCCCTACAACCTGGACAAAGGCTGGATGGGATCTTCAACACATTCTCTTTTCTCCAACTCACTTCTGACTGTCATATTCTTAAGTTAGTGCATTCAACCAGGTTTTAGGCACGTGATACAGGTCTGAAACATTTTCTTTGTTTGTTTGTTTGTTTTTTAAAGGCAACTTTGCTGTACCTGCTCTGCATATGGATATTAACTTATGGTTTAATTATCAAAGGGAAATCTCAATTGTGTCATTTCAGTTTGTTAATTAATAGTCTTACCCTGACCTGGAGGGAGGTTTTTAAAAATGTATCTGAAGACTCTGTCCTTGACTAGGTACTGGTGGGGTTTATTGTTAGTCGCTTGAGTAAGAACTTAGAATATTGATCAGATTTGTAGATTACACAGTTTAAAAACAAAACATAATACCTTTGTCATTAAAACCAAAATCTAAAAGGATCTGCATAGCCTGAGATAATGGGATGGGTTTATTTATTCAGCCATTTAAAAAAAATGTATTTAGTACTTAGTATATGCCAAGAATTAAGAGATGATTCAGTGGTAACCAGGCAGACAGGTATCCTTACTTTATAGCATTCTCAGTATTTCAGAAAAGATAAATTTTAATAGGAATAATTTTAAGGGCTGTACTTAAATTTTAAGGGTGTATCTCACACAATATATGAAAATAAACTCAAAATGAATTAAAGACCTACATGTAACACGTGAAACTGTAAAACTACTAGGAGACAACATAGGGGAAAATTTCCACAACACTGGTCTGGGGAATGATTTTTTGCATATAACTCCAAAGCACAGACAACAAAAACAAAAATAGATAAGTGAAATGGCATCAAACTAAAAAATTTCTGCACAGTAAAGGATTCAATCAACAGAGTGAAGAGACACTCTACAAAATGGGAGAATATATTTGCAAACCATTCAGCTAATAAAGAGTAAGTATCTAAAGTATATAAAGAACTCAAATAACTCAATAGTATGGAAACAAATAACAAATTAAAACATGGGCAAAGGAATAGAAGAGACATGTCTTATAAGAAGACAGACAAATGACCAAAGGATATATTAAAAATGCAGAGCATCACGAATTGCCAGGAAAATGCTTATTAAAATCCCAATGAGCTATCACCTCACACCTGTTAGAGTGGCTAAGATAAAAAAGATAAAAGATAATAAGTGTTGGTGCATATGTGGAGAAAAGGGAACCCTGTATGCTGTTTGTAGATATGTAAATTAGCACAGTCATTATGGAGAAAAGCATGGGGGCCCCTCAAAAAAACAAAAAGAGAATTATCATATGATCCAGCAATCTCACTTCTGGCTATATATCCAAAAGAACGGTAATCAGTATGTTAAAGAGCTATCTACATTTCCATGTTTATTGCAATATTATTCACAATAGCCAAGATATGAAATCAACCCAAGGGTCCAAAAATGTATGAATGAATTTTTTTAAATGTGACACATTTACACAGTGGAATACTATTCAGCCTTAGGAAAGAAAACCATGTCATTTCAACAACATGGATGAACCTAGAGAACATTATGCTATGTGAAGTAAGCCAAGCACACAAAGACAAATACTGCACAATTCACTTATGGAGTAAGTGAAAGTGACTTTTTGGATTCCACATTTAAAAAGTCAAACTTACTAAAGTAGAAAGTAGAATGGTTGTTACTAGAGGCCTGATGAGGAGAAGTTGACCACAGGGTACAAAATTCCAGCTAGACAGGAGGAATAAGATTTCAAGATCTATGCACAGCAAACTAACCATAGTTGATAATAATGTATTTTATATTTCAAAATTGCTAAAATAATAGATTTTAAATATTCTCACTATAAAAAAATCAAAAGTATATGAGGTGATGGATATATAAATTAGCTTGATTTAATTATTCCATAAGTATATACATATGAAAACATTGTATTGTACTTCATAAATATGTGCAATTATTTTTATTTATTTACTTATTTTTTATTTATGTATTTATTTATTGAGACAGAGTCTCACTCTGTCACCCAGGCTGGAGTGTAGTGGTGCAATCTCTGCTCACTGCAACCTCCACTTCCTGGGTTCAAGTGATTCTCCTGCCTCAGCCTGCCAAGTAGCTGGGATTACAGGTGCATGTCACCAAGCCCAGCTAATTTTTGTATTTTTGGTAGAAACAGGTTTCAACATGTTGGCTGGCCAGGCTGATTTCAAACTCCTGACCTCAAGTGATCCTCCCACCTCAGCCTCCCAAAGTGCTGTAGTTACAGGCGTGGCCCACCATGCCTGGGCTATGGAATTATTACTTCTCAATTAAAAGTAAAAATTTAAATAAGGCAGCACCTGTGAAAAAAAATTTAGTTGAGATTAAGTTTTATATAAGTTAATGGTGGGAGATAGCTATAACAAAGCTGATATACTAGTTACATTAATAGAAATAGATGATGTCTCAAGCAAAGGAAGTTTTATTGTTGTTAATTATTGCACCCCATGATGATGGCCATGCCAAAAGCATTGTCTAAATTTCCTGTGTAGCATGCTTTAACATCAACAAATTTAATGAGGCCCAGAAGACAGCAATAAAGAAGGTGAAGGAAGTTTGAGAACATGCCACAAGATGAAGAACTAAAAGAAACTGGGATGCTAAGCCTGGAGAAGGGAAAGTTTGTGCGCTACATGATGGTGATTTTAAGTATGTGAGAGGCTAGGGGAGAAAGTAGACTTTCGCTGAATGACTGTCTGGTTTTCTGTGTAGAAGCCTTAAGTTATTATGCCGCGAGGGCCACGGTCTATGTCTGAGCTATTGAGCCGGGTAAATACCAGAGGCTGACTAAATTCTCTGTTCTCAGACTTGTATGGGGAAAAGAAATACAAGTCTTAAAGAATCATTTTTATTGTCATCTTTTTTTGGTGGAGTATATCTGTGATAATAGATGGATATGAATGTTCCTTCCATCTTACTTCCAGACCGAAAAATCATAAACCATACAATTCAGGATTGCTGTGGAACATCTGAGTTCCTACATGATAAACCACTACCTAATATACAGATTTGTGTTTTGCTTAGCTCACTTGAGCAATTTGTATTTTCCTCTGGTGCAACTGAGAGACAGGACTAGCTGTATTTCTTAGGCCGACTAAGAATCCCTAAGCCTAGCTGGGAAGGTGACCGCTGCCACCTTTAAACACGGGGCTTGCAACTTAGCTCACACCCGGCCAATCAGATAGTAAAGAGAGCTCACTAAAATGCTAATTAGGCAAAAACAGAAGGTAAAGAAATAGCCAATAATCTGTTGGCTGAGAGCGCAGCAGGAGGGACAAGGATCAGGATATAAACCCAGGCATTCGAGCTGGCAATGGCTACCCTCTTTGGGTCCCCTCCCTTTGTAAGGGAGCTCTGTTTTCACTCTATTTCACTCTGTTAAATCTTGCAACTGCACTCTTCTGGTTTGTGTTTGTTACGGCTGGAGCTCAGCTTTCACTCGCCATCCACCACTGCTGTTTGCCGCTGTCACAGACCCGCCGCTGACTTCCATCCCTCCGGATCCAGCAGGGTGTCTGCTGTGCTCCTGATCCAGCGAGGCACCTATTGCCACTCCAGATTGGGCTAAAGGCTTGCCATTGTTCCTGCATGGCTAAGTGCCTGGGTTAATCCTAATTGAGCTGAACACTAGTCACTGGGTTCCACCATTCTCTTCCGTAACCCACGGCTTCTAATAGAGCTATAACATTCACTGCATTGCCCAAGATTCCATTCCTTGGAATCTGTGAGGCCAAGAACCCCAGGTCAGAGAGCATGAGGCTTGCCACCATCTTGGAAGTGGCCTACCACCATTTTGGAAGCAGCCTGCCATCATCTTGGGAGCTCTGGGAGCAAGGACCTCCAGTAACACAATGACAAGTCAGGTTTCTTGGCAATTCCCTTGAGGTGCTCAGTATGGTACAAAAATTGGGCATTAGAATCTTTTATTTTGGTTTTCATAAATGAGAATCACAGTGAGGGGGGATGGCTTGTGCTATGGTTTGAATGTGTCCCCTAAAGTTCATGTGTTGGAAACTTAATCCCCAGTGTAACAGTATTGAAAGGTGGGGCCTAATGGGATATATTTAGGTCATAAGGGCTCAACCTTTATGAATAGATTAATGCTGGTTACACAATGGTTTGAGGTTGTGAGTTAGCTCTTTTGCCCTCTCACATCCTTTTGCTTGCCTTCTGCCTTCTGTTATGGGATGATGCAGCATGAAAGCCCTCACCAGAGGCAGTCCCTCAGCCTTGGACTTCTCAGCCTCCAGAATCATAAACCAAATGAACTGTTGTTTATAAATTACCCCCAGTCTGTGGTATTCTGTTATAGAAGCACAAAATGGGCTGAGACAGCTTGTGAGAGCATTTTGTGCTTTCAATGTAGAATTAAATGCCAATTAGTGTGATCTCAAAAGAACTGCATTGCTAACTGTGGAAATAGGATAGTCCTAGAGGAATGGAGTAATTAATTATTCACCATTTGGCTCTATATATCCAGAATACTCTACCAAATCAGACTCTGATCTGTTAAAAATAAGTATTATGGTGGCCGGGTATGGTGGCTCATGCCTGTAATACCAGCACTTTGGGAGGCCCAGGCGGGCAGATCACGAGGTCAGGAGATGGAGACCATCCTGGCTAACATGGTGAAACCCCGTCTCTACTAAAAATACAAAAAATTAGCCGGGTGTGGTGGCAGGCACCTGTAGTCCTAGCTACTCTGGAGGCTGAGGCAGGAGATTGGCATGAACCTGGGAGGTGGAGCTTGCAGTGAGCCGAGATTGCACAACAGCACTCCAGCCTGGGTGACAGAGCAAGACTCTGTCTCCAAAATAATAATAATAATAATAATAATAATAATAATAAGTATTATGGGTGACATACCAAGACTTTCTAACCTGTTCTCTTTCCTGCAAACTTTCCTTTTTTTTTTTCCTATTTTTTTTTTCATTATACTGTAACTTCTAGGGTACATGTGCACAACATGCAGGCTTGTTACGTATGTATACATGTGCCATGTTGGTGTGCTGCACCCATTAACTCGTCATTTACATTAGGTATATCTCCTAATGCTATCCCTTCCCCCTCCCCCCTCCCCACAATAGGAGCCAGTGTGTGATGATTCCCTTCCTGTGTCCAAGTGTTCTCATTGTTCAATCCCCACCTATGAGTGAGAACATGCGGTATTTGGTTTTCCGTTCTTGCGATAGTTTGCTGAGAATGATGGTTTCCAGCTGCATCCATGTCCCTACATGAACTCATCCTTTTTTATGGCTGCATAGTATTCCATGGTATATATGTGCCACATTTTCTTAATCCAGTCTGTCACTGATGGACATTTGGGTTGATTCCAAGTCTTTGCTATTGTGAATAGTGCCGCAATAAACATACGTGTGCATGTGTCTTTATAGCAGCATGACTTATAATCCTTTGGGTATATCCCCAGTAAAGAGATGGCTGGGTCAAATGGTATTTCTAGTTCTAGATCCTTGAGGAATCACCACACTGTCTTCTAGCTAGAATTTTGGGAACTATGAGAAGCTCTTAAATAAAACAAACTTAAATTCATGAAAAGACAATTTCATGCCCATCTTCTGTAGAAATACAGTTGCACAAAGCTTTATATATATTGGACTTTACAAAAACAGTTTCTATAAACACAACACAGCTCTTTAATTGGGCAAGATTTAAGAGTTAAAAATTTAAATAAATTATTTAGGTTATTTTGCCTAACCTAAAACCTTTTTAGGCTTACTACTACTATTTTCATTTCTAATAATAACAAGTAATATTTCTAGGTGTAGTTGTTATATTTGAGAAATGTGAACTGGCTAGGCGTATTCCTAAATCTAGCAATAGTGAATCATTTTTTATGAATCCAATAGCAATAATGGCAAAAACAAGTATTAGTGTTATTCAGGGCTAGGTTATTGTAACTTATATAGTGCTTATCACTTTCTGAAATTTATTATCTGATCCTATAGATACTATCCCTTGAGATTTGTTTTTTATCATTATGTATACTTTATTCATGAAGAAACAGATTTACAAAGTGCATATAACATGTTTAAACACAGTTAGAAACTTGCACAGGTGAAATTTAAAGTGAGAATTTCAAATTCTATGCTATTCTATTTTGCCAAGCCACATAGAATACATCTTGAAGGAGGAGTTCAGGTTGCTGAGGCACCTGAGAGAGGAACATGGCCAAACATAGCTCTCACTAGCAAAAACCTCCACTTGAAGAAAACAAGAACATTTTGTCAAATAGTATAGAACATGCTAACAATAGTAGTGTTTATAATAATTAGAAAAATCTGTTTTTATCACCAAAGACAGGAAGGAAGACTGCATTCTGTTGTTGAGAATTGCAAAGGATGTACTTTTAGGGAGGGTCATAGGTTACAGATCTTGAAGAAGTTGTGAAAAACATTGGGATAGAAACTCAGTCACTTTGTTAAACTGTGCATGATTGGCTCAGACAACATAGTATGATAAGTGCCTTAATTTGATTGTTGAGTTTGGAAGGAAAAACTGGGAGAGTGTAGTCCAGATATTTCCTCTCGCTTCCTCATCTTGAGAGCTGACCTCCTCACAAAGCCTGTGCCTTGCTCTGCTTCTTCAGACTGCAAGTTTTACAGATGTAAGGACTATACTGGAGTTGTAAAGATGCAGGCATGATACATACAATTTTACGAATGCAAGCACCACTTGTGGAGTGTACAGATGCGAGTATCACACATAAAATTTTAAAGATGCGGGTGTCATACATGGAAACCACTGGTGACAAGTATGTGGCCTTGCCTAATTCTGACACTTGCACTACAGATGAAAGCCATATTCTTGAATATCTCCTGACCAGTAATAAAGATAATATATTTCCTTCTCTATCTGCCTTGCACTTGTATAGTTCATTTGCCAAAAAAATGTAGAGAATGGAGGTGATAATTTATTGGGCCCCTTCAAATTTCAACATTAGGTTAGATATTTGGAGGGTCCCTGATTAATATAATATATAGGTCCCAAATCTATATGTATTATATTTCTAATATATATTTTCCAATAACAGCACAAAAGAGCTCGGTACAAACAACCCTATATTGGTCTAAGGAAATAATCTCAAATGGTAAATTGAATCCACAAGAACAAATGAGATCCAAAAATGATTAAAAAGAAAATAAATATAACAAAAGCCATAAATATATACTTGTTGTCCTTTCTTCTCTCAATTTCTTTCAAAGATATAAAATTATATGAAATTATAACAATTTCATGTTGGGTTTGTAACATTTATAGATGTAGTATTTATAACAATATCAGAAAAGGGAAAAAGGGAATGGAACTATAAAGAAATGTTTCTATGGTTCACTGGAATTCAGTTTGTATAAATTATAAGTTTGTATAAATCTGATAAAACGTATATAATAAGCTCTCGAGTAACTAAACTAAAATATGCATATAAAAATTATTAAAAAATTAAATGCTATATTTGAAGACATTTACTACTGCAAAACAAATGTTAAAGTAGAATACTGAACAATGGAGTAATAAATTTAAACAAGGGAGTGCAAGACTTGTGCAATGAAAACTGTATAACAGCATTGATAGAAATTAAAGACCTAAGTAAATGGAAGGAAATCCTATGTTCAGATATTGACTTCATATTGTTAAGACATGATATGGTTTGGCTATGTCCCCACTCAAATCTCATTTAGGTTTGAATTGGCAGAAGAAATAATTAGCAACCTTGAAAATAGATTGATGAAGATTATGCAATCTAAAGTAGAGAGAAAAAAAGATGCATAAAAATGAACAGAACTTCACAGAAATATGAGACATCAAGTGCACCAATGTACACATAATGAGAGTACTGGAAGGAAAGGAGAGAGTGAAAGAAGCAGAAAAAATATTTATAAAAATGATAGCAGAAAATTTCCAAATTTATTAAAAAACATTAATCTACACATTCAGGAAACTCAATAAACTTAACATAAAATAAATATACATGTTGTGGGAAGGACCTGGCAGGAGTTAATTAAATCATGGGAGCAGGTCTTTTCAATGCTATTCTTATAATAGCGAATAAGTCTCACAGAATGTGATGGTTTTGAAAAGGGGAGTTTCCCTACACAAGCTCCCTTTTGGCCTGCTGCCATCCGTTTAAGATGTGATTTTATACCTCCTTGCCTTCTGCTATGATTGTGAGACTTCTCCAGCCATGTGGAACTGTAAGTGCATTAAACCTCCTTCTTGCATAAATTGCCCAGGCTCAGGTATGTCTTTATCAGCAGTGTGAAAGTGGACTAACACAAGTCGTTAATACCCAAATTTGTCTATAGATTCAATGCAGTCCTTTCTCAAAATTCCAACTGCTGTTTTGCAGTACTGGAAAAGTTAATATCTAGAAAAAACAAAGCAATGTTGAAAAAGAAGAACAAAGCTTAATGACTCACTCTTCCTGATTTTGAAACTTACTACATAGTGACAGTAATTAACATAGTGTGGCACAAAGTTAAAAATAGAGATCAATGCAATAGATTGAAAGTCCAGAAATAAGTCCACATGTCTATGGTCAACTATTTTTTTTCCTAAGATCATCAAATGGAGTAGAGAATAGTCTTTCCAACAAATGTTACTAGGATAACCAAATAGCCACAGGCAAAAGAATGAAGTTGAACTCTTACCTCATGATATAAACATGAGGTTTAATTCTAAGTGAATCAAGAATCTAAATATAAGATCAAAAACTATAAAACTATTAGAAGAAAATATAGGGGTAAATCTTTTTGAACTCAGATTTGGCAGTAGATTCTGAGATGACATTAAAAGTACAGCAATAAGAGAAAAAAATGGATACACTGGACTTTATTAAAATTAAAAATGTTTGTTCTTCAAAGGACATTATCAAGAAAGTGAAAAAACAGCCTACAGAAAGGGGGAACATTTACAAATTATATACCTGTAATAGGCTGAAGAACTCTTACAACTGAATAATAAGACAACTCAGTTAAGAAACATGCAATGGATCTGAGGAGATACTTCTTTAAGATGTACAAATGGCCATTAAGCACATGAAAGCAGATTCAACATTAGTTGTCAGGGGAATGCAAATCATACCACAGGGAGATATTACTTCTCATCCACTAATGGTTAAAATTAAAAAGTGAGACTAAAAACTAGTTTGGGCGAAAATGTGGAGAAATCAGAACCCTCATACACTGCTGCTGGGAATGGAAAATGGTACAACCACTTTGGAAAGCAGTCTGCAGTTTTTCAAACTGCTAAACACGTAGTTACCATTTTATCTAGCAATTCCATTCCTATGTGTATATCCAAGAAAAATGAAAACACTTGTCCACACAAAGATTTGTATAAGAATGTATATAGCAGCATTTTTCAATAGCCAAAAGGTAAAAACAACTCAAATGTTCATCAACTAATGAATGAGCAGACAAAATGCGGTATATACATACAATAGAATAATATTGTTATTAAAACAAATGAGGTGCCGAAACATACTACAACATGGCTGAAATTTAAAAGCATTAGATGAAGTCAAAGTAGCCAGACACAAGAGGTAACACATTGTATGATTGCATGATATGAAATTCTGTGAACAGGCAAATCAATAGAGACAGAAAGTAGATTATATTAATGGTTACTTATGGCTGAGGGCAATGGAGAAATAGAGGATGGTAGCTAAAGGGTAAAGTTTCTTTCTGAGGTGATGAAAATGTTACAAGATCGACTGTGGCCCAACATATATCTGTGAATATACTGAAAACATTGACTTGTACTTGGGAGAATTATAGGGTATGTGAACTATATCTCAACAATCCAATTAAAGATAAACTAGAAATTTTTAAAATGTATGAGTAACAAAGGCATATATTTAGAGTTTTAAAAATACTTTGCTTCTTTAATTCCAGAACTTTCCTTTTAATTTCTAGTGTCTGTCTTGCATGCCTATCTCTGGGAACATGAATTGCATTGTGTGGCCAATAGAAGGTTAGTCCGTGAACCCTTCAGAATTCCTCACTCTGAATAATTATCTTATAAAAATCCCTGCTATGCACAAGAGTCTAAGTCCAACTTTCACAAAGCCAGGTTAGATTCCTAGAAATTGGAAAATAAAAGTTACTACCACTTTGAGAAACAAATTTGTTTCTATTAAGAATAGAATTTGACTTTGGTCACATTTGGTGGTATTTCAGTTTCAGAGGAATTTTTTTTTTCCTGACCAATATTCCACTCTAATTTTCTTCTAAGCACCAAAGACCAAAGAGCTTAACATGATTTACAAAGCCAATGTGAGGATTGCTGTGTGTGGGTTTATCGCACTCTGAGACACTAGTCAGTGGAAGAGAAGAACTGTCCTGTCAAGTACCAATTACAGAAACTGTGGATTCCCCCACTGGACTGAGGCTGAAGCTTTAAGCTGAAAGAGGCTTAAAGGCAGAAAGAGAAACATGTACTCTTTCCACTGGGCTGTCTCACGGTAGAGTGCCCTTCAGGTGTGCGGAGTAAAGAGGAAGTCAGTTGGAAAAGACAAACTAATTTGCATAGTCTCTGTCTTTGATTGGCTCCTGTGAAGAGACAAACTGAAAACATAGTGGTGAATGTAAATAACAGGTTGGATGAGATTAAAAAATAAGAATAGGAATCCTGGAAATGAGAATTTGGGGGAGCCTCTGGCAGTTTTCAGAGCACTTAAATTCTCCACAAGCCTTGAGTTATATAGCTTGTGCCTGAATCCAGCTGAAAAGATCTGAAAAGGAAGGCCTATAATTATGCCTTTCTGGCTGTTTTCTCTTTTGTAGATTATTTAGTCCAAGATAAACAGAACATTGGCAAAAGCAACCCTCTTTAAGGGAGAGAATCAAGTATTTCCCTTGCATTTTTAATTCAAACTATACCCTAGGGTAATCAAATGGTTGATGAGGGAAGTTTTTCTTTCTAGAAATAGTCCAGCCAGTAAATGAAGGAGGAATTATAGAATCAGAATATCACCATTTTGCAACCATTAATTAATTTATGAATATAGGAATTAATTTATGAATACTCTTCAACAACTGCAAATATCATAGAGACAATCAGATATGAACCTTCTGATGCAAGAACTCACTACCACATAAGAAATTGTCTTGCCCCCAAAATTGAGTCTGAATCCAATCCCTCATCTATATCTAACTACCAATTTATAGGAAATGCAGAGGACAAAGGAACATGTCAAATGTTATGATGAGAATGGAATTGAAAAATAATCCAAACTGTGGGATGCTCTAGAGGACAAATAACTCAGTTGCTTTTACAAACAAATTGTAAGAAAGAATATGGTAGGGAGAACCTATAGATTAAAAGATGTTTAAAAGAAATGTTAAACAATTAGCATGTGTAAACCTTGTTTATTCTTCATTCAAATAAACCGTAAAAGAGAAAGGAATAAAAACCATAGTTAAGACAATTCTTAACATCAACAATACAATGTTAAAAATTATTTTTATTTTGGAAGATATGATGGTATTGTGGTTATATGTCTTTGGAAGATACAAACTAAAATACTTACAGGTGAAGTGATATATGAAATTTGCTACAAAATAATGCGGGTGAGGAAGTGGAGGTATTTAGAGGAAACAAGATTGGCCATGGATTGATAATTATTGAAGGTGGGTGATGAGGACTTGGAGGTCCATTGAACTATTCTCCTTACTTTTGTATATTTGGTTTTCTATAACAAAAATGTAAAAATAAGATAACACCACCAACCAGGTGCAGGAGAAAAAAATGTGTTACATTTAAATTTCCCAATCCAGTGACCACAGTTCTCACTTGTAAGGTCTGGCCTACAGAAAAAAGTGATCATAGAGCTCTTCTAGGATACTGGGGCTTCTCACACAAATTTATTTTTCACAATAGTCTTCTGGACCCATCCAGGGTGGATGATTAGATCTTAAATACAATAAATTAAAACAAATCAAGGCTGACATTCCCATCTTTCTATACCTTTGAATGCTTTCCTTTACATTAAACAAAGGCAGGTCTGGCATTTTCAACTCACTCACTTTGGGCCACCTTTTGATTCATGCTTCAGCCAACCAAACAAACTGTTAGAACCCTTTCTAATTCCTTGAGCTAGAGCACTAAATACAGAATCTCTACTTTGTGAGCCCATTTCAATAAATTCATCCTGATCCAACTTTATGTTTTTCTACCATTATCCCACACCTTTAATATCCACTCCCACATATGTTACCTAACCTATATCTGTATAAATTAGAAAACTTAAGTCATTCTTTTGGAGTATAGCACATCTTGTCATGAGTTGCATTTTCTACCTCACTTACCTGTAGCTTCTTGCTGGAACTTGAGTCTAATTACAGATCTAGAAGCAAAGATGGATGGTGTTGTTTGGTTCTGAGACTTAGCTCTATCTTGCATGGCAACTGCCTCAGGGGAGGCCATTACAAGTTCCTTGGAAATGCAGGGTTAATCCTCCCAGACTGGGATAGAGACGCCACTGTCATTGAAGGTGGGGTGGTTGCTCCCACTAGGGGTAGAGGGCCAGCTCCTCTTGGGGATAGGGAGGACTCTTCCACTGGCAAAGGTTCATCAGAATTCAGAGGGTTAATATCCCCAGCTTTATTAGGGGTTTCTTACACTCACTCATACTATCATGATCTCACTTCTTCCTAATCAATGTCCTTACTTCAAAAGTAGACATTTTATGAGGTTCGGTGTTCAACTTACATTGTAATGCAGCCAGTTGTAGAAGGCCATTTTAAGTTTGATTTTTCACCAATTTTGGTCCTGAGGCCATAGGAGAGATGGTTCTTCTTCAGAACTCCCATAGAAGCTTTCAGGTCATTTTTGCAGTGCGTGAACTGGCAATGTGAATTTCTGAGTTTGCCCAAGCTTTTCTTTTCCCATTTTTTTTTATAGTAACATTACCTGCCTTTGCTTCTAGATCCACCACCCATCTTTGCTTCTAGATCTATAACTAGACTCATTACCTTTATTAGTTTGCCAAATATGTTAAAAATATTATATACATAGCCTCCTAGTTCTTTGCTTCTTGTAAGTGATTGATTAGGATAACAAATGGAGATATTTTGCATATCTCTTTTGCCAGATCACACCATGGGCTATCAATGCTTTCTTTTCTACTGAATTTAGAGTCGTTAGTGTCTTTAATCAGATTATAGATCCAATCACAGAAACACTAGAGTCAGTTTTGATAACTCATACTTAAGATTCTATTTCTCTAGGACTACTCTTGGTTCTAAAATATGTGCTAGTCTGGGTTATCCAGAGAAACAGAAGTAATATGATATCTGTGTGTATGTGTGTGTGTGTGTATTTTGTTGTATATATACATATTTAGCTATAATATATATTATATGATAGTATATATTATATAATATATAAATATATATTATATGATTTTTATATATAAATATATGTTATATATTAAATAAATATATATTATATATTAATTGTATATATTTATATAACATATAATATATTATATTATAAATTATATTATATATTATATATACTTATATTATTTATATATTATATTTATATACATAATATATAATAATATACTATATATAATAAAATAATATATAATAAATAATATATTATATATAATATAATACAGAATCTCTACTTTGTGAGCCCATTTCAATAAATTAATCCTGGTCCAACTTTATGTTTCTCTACCATTATCCAACACCTTTAATATCCACTCCCACAAACTTGAGACCCAAGAAGAGCTGATGTTGGGATCCAAAGACAGGCAGGCTGATGTTCCTGCTCAAAACTCTCAGGCAGTATTTCGTTATCACTCTTGGGAAGGTCAGCCTTTTTGTTGTTATTATTATTATTATAAATAAATAATATATATATTATATATAAATAAATATAATATATATTATATTATATAATTATATAATTATATATATTTATATATTATAATATATTGTAATATATAATTATATATTATATATAGATATCTATATTATATATAGATGTATATAATATAATGTATTATATATTATATGTATATTTATGTATAGTATATATAGATATATATGTATATAGGAAGATGGAGGCCCAGGAGAGCTGATGGTTCTAGTATGAACATTTCCGTATGAAAGCCAGCAAACTTGAGACCCAAGAAGAGCTGATGTTGGGATCCAAAGACAGGCAGGCTGATGTTCCTGCTCAAAACTCTCAGGCAGTAGTTCGTTATCACTCTTGGGAAGGTCAGCCTTTTTGTTGTGTTCATTCAAGCCTTCATTTGATTTTATGGAGCCCACTCATGTTAAGGAGGGCAATCTGCTTTACTTGGTCTACAGTCCAAATGTTAATCTAATTCAAAGACACTTTCACAGACACACCCATATAATATTTGACCAAATATCTGGCACCCTATGTCCCATTCAAATTGACATGTAGAATTAACCATCACACATAGTATCAATAATATATGAGAGTTTCAGTTGCTTCAAATCGTAAATACTTGGTAAAGTCAGTGTTTTTAATCTAAGCCATTCTAGTGAGTATATAGTAGTATCTTACTGTGATTTTAATTTGCATTTTACTGATAACTAACTATATTGAGCACCATTTCTGTACTTATTTGTTCTTCATATACCTTCATTTGTGAAGTATCTATTCAAATCTTGTGCCCATTTTTATTCAGTTGTCTTATTATTATCAGGTTGTATATATTCTGGGTACAAATCCTTTGTAAAACATGCACATTATGAATATTTTGTCCATATCTGTGGCTTGCCTTACCTATATATATATGTCTCTGTGTATGCATACTTCTAAGTATTAGTGTATATGTGTATCTAGGAGTATATGTATATTTGTGTATGTACATATAGTTCTTTTACTCTAACTTTAGTGGCATTTTGGGAGGTAGCAGTGAATAAATGAATATGTTTAGTTTAACATATTTTGCTCAAAGTTTAAAATTCTTCATCTGAGCTTTCTAAGTGATCTTTACAACCCCTGTAGAGTATATGCTACATGACATTATATAAACATCTGTTTACATGTTTTCCTGCATTCTTTGCTGAACTCTAAGCTCATTGAGGGTAAGGTCAGGTATTCATCTTTGTACTCCCAGTGACTAGCATAGTCCTTGGCATATATTACATACTTCAGTAGATTGAAAAATAGACACTACTTATCTTGGGAGAAGTTTGGGTTGTGATGGTTCTGTCTAGGACTCTTTTCTCTGCTTTTTTCGTGTGTCAGTGTGTACTTTTTGGAAATTTCAACTGGAAATGTAAAGTATGAAAAGTCTGAGTGTATTTTATAAAGTCTTCTCTAATTAAATTATAATAGGCTTTAAATGACAGCAGGGGTCAGCAAACTTTCTATAAAGGGCCAGAGAACAAATACTTTCAGCTTTGTGGACAACATGGTCTGCTATGCAACTTTGCTGTTGTAGCATGAAAGTAGCCTTAGACAATACATAAATGAATGAGCATGGTGTATTCAAATAAAACCTCATTTAAAAACAGGCAGCCATAAAAAAGAATGAGATCATGTCCTTTTCAGGGACATGGATGAAGCTAGAAGCCATCATTCTCTGCAAACACAGAAACAGAAAACCAAACACCGCATGTTCTCACTTATAAGTGGGAGTTGAACAATGAGAACACATGGACACAGGGAGGGGAACATCACATACCAGGGCCTGTTGCTGGGTGGGAGGCTGAGGTAGGAGGATTGCTTGAACCTAGGAGTTTGAGGCTGCAATAAGCTATAATCACACCACTGCACTCAAGCCTGGGTGACAGAGCAAGAATCTGTCTCAAAACCAAACCAAAACAATCAAAAAACCAAAACAGCCTGGTTTGTTGCCTTCTATAGATGTTCCAAAGCTCTATTCCTTTCAATCAGCTTTCCATGCCTTAGTTGGAAATAAGACCAGACAGACAAGAATTATCTCACATGTTGAGAAAGCTTCTCATGTGAAAAGCACAAAGGCAACTAACTAGCTAACTAGCTTAATACTTAATACAGCATGTAATAAAAAACAGATAAATTTGAGAGCAGAGTAAACTTTATAAAAAAAAAGATATTACTTCTGTGAAACAGGACCTGGTTTATACAGAAAAAAATAATCAAAATTATTCTCAAGAAAAAGCTTTTCCTCCAAATAACAAACACTTTTCTAGAAAGGATTAGAAGATAATGTCAAAGAAATTACTTAGAAAATAGAACTAAAAGAAGGATGAACAGGTATTCAAATACTAACTCACTGGAATTTTGGAAAGATGGAACAGGTGAAATTATGGAAATTAGCAAACAAGTCATGGAGGGCATTTTCAATGATGAAATGACTGAGTCTAAAATAGATAACAAAAAAACTCTAAGGCATATATCATGAGGCTTCAAAACACTGAGAATAAATAAGGGCCCCTTTAGGTACCAAAATGAGAAATGAGGTCAGCATCAAAAGTTCAGGTTGGGTGTCAGTGTGGCACTGGATTTTGAGGGAGCAAATCTAGGTGCCAAAACACAAAGAAGCTCTGTGAAGAAATCATGATAAAATAATCTTCCTGATATTTAATATTGGTCATCACACTTTGTTTAAAATTTTCCATCATTTCTCATAATGAGGATTTAAGGTCCACACTCCTAGGAATGGCGTGTCAGATCACTCACAGGCTGAATCCAGGTGTCTTTCCCATGTTTCTCATCACTCTTCACATAAAAAAGTAAGATTGCTATAGAAGGCAAGTTATTTGTCCAATGTTTCCCTGAACATTTTGTACATATCCATGTCTTTTGCCTTAATGTAAGCCTGAGAGAAAGACACTTATTCTTTCTTCTATTCTTCTATTATTCTTACTCTAATAATTCCACACGCAGTTCAAAAGTTCTCTCCTCCTTCAAGTCTTCCCCATCCTTCCTCTCATCCAAGTCAAGAAAAATTAATCACTCTGCTGTGCTCCCGTGATTTAAAATAAGAAAAGAGTTTTTCTATCCAATGTCGTCACATTATAACATAATAATTAAAACATGATTTTTACCTTCCCCTCACAATTTTGAGCTCCTTGTGAGTATGGCTGTTTTTGCTTTATTATATAATTATATATTTAAATTTGGCTTTATATACATAAGATCACAGCCAAGGAGGTTAAACATAATTTCAAATTGTTATTCCAGCCACTTGTGCTGCTTTTCACGTTTGAAAATAATCATTGCCTTTACTTCAAACAGTGATCTATAAATTTGTTTAGACAATAATTAAGGGCTTTTTCTTCTTTAGGATAATAAAAATATTAAATGGTGTATTGAAGATACTACTAAAGAAACTACTTTTTGATTATAGTCTCTGCATTGAAGATTGGTAGGAATTTTTCTAATTTTCAGATCTTCCCACAACCTCTTTATTCAAAGAAATATCATCTTGGAAATAATTTGTGTGAAAAATTTACAAATCAAAAATTGACTCACAAGATGATGTTGCCATAATCATTCATTTTAACGGGTCTCCTAAGTATTTTCTGTATCAGTTTTCTTGATTATAAAATATCAATAATATGAACACACTCTTAATGTAACAGAATATTTAATTACATCTATTTCCCTCAACCCACCAAAGTCATTTAATAATTATATTGGCTGTTTCCACTGATTGGCAGGAGGCTCTTCCACTAATGCCTCCCATGGTTTCCACTGCATTGTTTTTCTCACCAGACTCAGTTCATTTTCAGCCTGATGAATCCCCTCTTCTATCTGGCCACCTTGAAGTTGGTCTTCTAATTTTTTAACATCTGGTTCCACTTTAAGCATAGCCAACTTCTCATTTGTAATCTGTTCTGTACACCTTTTATATGCTGCATTTTTAGAGATTTGCTCAAGAACATCAAGGATCTTTGTGTACAGTATTCTCAGCCTCTCATGTGGATTCTCACATGCAGCCAATCCTACAGGACCAGTAGTCTTCTTTGGCACACCTTGTCCCGTATTTAATTACTCTTTGCATCCCAGTGCCTAGCTTCATGCCTGCATAAAGTGATAGTAAATATCTGTTAAATTGAAATGAATCAATAAACATTCTAAAGTAAAAACCAAAACATCACAGCCATAGTAGGACTTATAGGACATGTCGGAAATCTACTCAACATTTAATTAGTGGTTGCTTGGTAGATTGATATAGAAATTCAATTTTTATCTGATCTGTGAACATAATATTTCTTTTACCAATTAGCCAAATGTGCTATGTCAACTAATTGGGGTGGGGTGATTTCTCTCTTTTAATAGATGTACACTTACTCCCATCAATATAGGGTGCTAAAATATTTTCATATTATCCTTTTGTTTTTCATTCTCCAGAAAAGTCATTGTCAGAAGAGAACAAGGATGCAAGCATAAAATTAGTTAAGTGAAAACAAGGTCATCTCTTGGAAATTTTATAAAAACAATGTAATTTTCTCCTGTTTGGCAGAGTTATAATGCTGCCATCACAGGGATCATAAAATGTATAAAAGAATAGGCACATTTATTTGGGGGCAATGCTCTAAAATTTCAAGTGATAGGAAACATGCCAACCTCTAGCATGAATAAACTTTTATCAAAATGTGCTGCATATTTCAGTTTTCTAAATCTGGAATTAAAAAAAACAGGGACCATTTTTTTCAAATGTTGAACAGCATCATGTTTGAGAGAAGACAGTTAATTTAAAACATTAGAGGAAAATTGATGGAGTTGTTAATGGAAAATGGAAGATTACAGCTTTTAGTGACATGTTAGACAAGCACATTTAAACAATTTAAAAGTGCTTTTCCCCCACAGGATCACTTATGTCTCATTTTTGAGTTGTCAATGTCTCTAATTCATTCCAGCTGCTTCTGATTAGTTCATCTTTTTGAAGCAATGCAGTTTCATGGTGATAAGAGAAATGTATCTTTTCTTATGCGTATGCAAAAAACGCTCTCAGCAGTACCCATCAAAGGTCCTTATGATGATCTAAGCTACATTTCAAAGATAAGAGTCTGACCAAGTAGCCAGGACATCAGAGATGCAGTTTTCAAATGACCAAGCATTTGAGAACTCTGTGCACTCCACATCTTAAAAAGCTTCAGGATTTTGCCTAGGAAACTCTAATCCATGCATCACTCTTAAAAAAAAAATAAACAGACAAAAAGGTATGTGTGTCTGTTATGTTTCAAAGCAAGGAATATGTGACCCATATCTTATTTTATACTAAAGGTGCTGTGTCATCCCAAAAGAAAGAAGGGTTCCAAGCTGCTGGAGTGGACCCAAACAAGGAGCCCTGGTGGGTGAATGTCTTGTCGTTCGGAATTAAACAAGCAGAAAGTAGTGAGAGTTTGAATATAAGGTGCCTAAGGGCTATAATGTATAACGACAGAACTTTGAACCAGAGCTGTAGAACTCAGTTTTACTGGGTAAGTTTGTCAGTATAGACCTTATAGAAACCATCCCACAGGAGATCACGGGTGACTTGTAGGAGGTGGTTGTGCTCCTATACAATCTGACATGGAAGTTTGGACTAAAAGTTGTCTCTAGAGAAGAAAGGTGGATTCTCAGAGCTAGTGGGGCTAACAAAGGCAACATCAGATCCTCAAAAATATGGCCAAATAATTGTCCTATTCTGTCAAGTGTTAGCATTACTCCCTATCCAAAAACTCTATCATTGTATACCTGGTAAGTACAAATACATTTCCAAACATTTTCGTACTTTCTTTCTTCGTTAAAATCCATTTTCCCATTTTCTGAGAAGGCAGGGAGGCAAGTCCGTAAGTCTGTTTTCTCTCTGAGAAAAAAGAGAGACTAGAAAAAAGAAGCAGCTCTTTCACCTTCAGAACTAGAGAATGAGCCTCTAACCAGATTACAACATTGGGCAAAAGTTTGATACTATTATTAAGTATATTGATTATATTTTTAAGACACTTTCTATCAGTGCTTCTTGAGAGTGAAACCTAAGGAAGAACTAGACACCTAGTGGCCCTGGCTGAGGTGGAGGCTTTAGCAGAGGGTTAGAAGCATTTCTTATCGGGTGACTGACAATGCATTTTGGAGAAGGAACCAGTATAGTCTGATCCTGAAATGATTTATCCAATAACATAGAGAGAGTGCCTACTGTTCAGTAACCTAGGAAATCAAATGCTAAACCCCCTGGTTGAACATAAAACCCACTGAAAATGTGATAGATTAAAGTATTCACATACAGAAGATCAGAAGCTCAGTGTCTGTGCAGTTGTGAGGCTATGTCAATCCTTTTTCTTCTCCCTTTTCTAAAACTCATAATACAACTGGCAGAGAAGCTGTCACTATAAAAATGGTTAGAGATAGATATTACTGGATTTTTTTAGAACGTGCAGATGAGGTTTAATTTTCCAATATAACTTTTCCTTTGGGGTACCATTTGGAAAATTGTTTGCATAACTGTGCTTGCTATGAAATGACAACTTTTACATTTCTTAATGTCTGTTGACCTACTGCTTTTACAGTGATCATAAGGTGTTTTTGTTGTTACTAATATAGTAATTGTTCTTGATGGATTTCTCCCAGAAAAGCTATCATTTACATCGCTTGATGATGTTGTCACTATTGCACTTTGTGTAATAAGAGAGCTATATAGAGCTATTTGTCTATGTAGACAAAGACACCTGTTTTTCACATTTTCCTGTCCCAAGTACTAATTTTTCTTCTATACTATATACCTTTCTCTAGTGTTATATTAATACCATTCTCACTGGGCATCATATTTAGGCTACTAGGCTTTAAATAATTAAAACATATGTGCTCCAAGTTGTCAGTAAAATGTTTTTCCAAAGCTGAAGGACAATAGTAGTTTTTCACCACCCAAACCTTTAATGTATGATCATCAATCCCTAGATTCCAAAAAATTGAAAAAAGTTAGTTAAGCATCAAGACCATTTCAAAGGTTGACAATGAAGACAGAAAAATATTTAGCATTGGAGGCCGGGTGCGGTGGCTCAAGCCTGTAATCCCAGCACTTTGGGAGGCCAAGGCAGGCAGATCATGAGGTCAGGAGATAGAGACCATCCTGGCTAACACGGTGAAACCCCGTCTCTACTAAAAATACAAAAAATTAGCCAGGTGTAGTGGAGGGCACCTGTAGTCCCAGCTACTCAGGAGGCTGAGGCAGGAGAATGGCATGAAGCTGGGAGGCGGAGCCTGCAGTGAGCTGAGATTGCATCATTGCACTCCAGTCTGGGTGATAGAGCGAGACTCTGTCTCAAAAAAAAAAAAAAAAAAAAGCAAGCAAGCAAGCAAGCAAGCACTGGAACTGGGGTTTACCTTGACCTCCTGAAAGAAACAAGATAATGACAGAGCTTGGTCAGCATGTTCCAAGACACCTGACAAAGTTGGGTCTCTTTGGATGTGTATAGCATTCCTTATCCTAGATCCCATTTTTATGACTTCTCCAGACTTGGTAGCATTAAATATTTCTGCATAGAAGATGCTTGGTTCCTGACCAGGAAAGAAAACATTTATCAGTGTAAAGGAATTGTTAGCCAAAATATGAAAATGCTCTATGACTACATAGGTACTGGAATTTAAACTCAGGAGTGTTTGACTCCAAGGCTCAATTTTTGTACCCTGTGTTCTGCTGCTTCTCTAACAATGTGCCTGAAGTGCTATGTGAGGGCCTGCTTGCCATGACTCAAGGAAAAAATGATAGCCAAGGAGAGGGACTGGGCAACAACTAAAGGCTGCTACAATTGTGGTTTGTCAGATGCTGGTTTCTTTGCAATGCCTAGATAGAATGCAGCTGGGAGGCTCTGGACAAATGCAGTATTTATTGTTAGCTATGGCTCACTGCCTATAATTTCTATGTACTCACTTTCCATAATGATATGGAGCTGAGGAATAAGTACCCTTCAAGAATCCTTTTGCCTCCTTTCTTTAAACATTAGGAAAGAGCTGGTCTAAGTAGTCCATTATGCTTCCTGGTACCAGAACTCCAACCTGATCCCACTCAATCATTAGAGCTGAGGGAGTCTTCCAAATGAAAGGCACAACCCCGCTATTCAGTAGTGAACTGCAAAAGAAAATAAATGTGAAATGGGTAGTTGCAGGAGTTGGGAAAGAGTTTTTGTGTCTTTGCCCTTTCTACTGAATGCTCTGTCCCTCTGCTCCATCAGGTATTACTTATAATACCTGACACAATGTAAATGCTATATAAATAATTGTTATACTAAATATGGAGGGTCAATTGTATTCTGGCACTTATGTATTTTGTCAGCCCCCCAGGTCCAATTGGCATGATGTCATCAATATGTGCATCAGTGGGACATGTAGCAGCTTGCTCGACTGACCAAAAGTTCTGTAGACTATATTACAAGCAGAGAGCAGGAAAATTTCACATAACCTGGGGCAAGACAGTGAATGTGTTCAAAACTCTAATTTAAAATTGGTAGGATGATATATTTTAGAAACATTTTCATCAATATGATCAAAATTTTAATGATTAGCACTCAAGCTTCAAATTTGTGGAAAATTCACATATGTAAGATGTCTCATTTCCTGATAAAGTCCACTAAATAAAATATATGGAGTGAATTTATTTTTGGATTTTTTTCTCTTTTATTGATACATAATATTTTACATATTTATGGAGTACATGTGTTTGTTACATGTACAGAATGTGTAATCATCAAGTCATGGTTTTGAGGTTGCCACCACCTCGAGTGTTTATCATTTTTATTTGTTGGTATGATTTTAAGTTCTCTCTTCTAGTTACTTTGAAATATAAGTAATATTGTTGCTAAGTATGAGTCACCATAGTCTGCTATTAAATATGAGAATTTCTTCTGTCTAACTGTATGTTAGTACTCATAATCAATCTCTCTTCATTCCCCCTTCCTCATCTACTCTTCACAGTCTCTGGTATCTATCATTCTATTCTCTATGTCCATGAGATCAAATTTTCTAGCCTTCACGTATGAGTGAGAAGATATGATATTTGTCTTTCTCTGACTGGCTTGTTTTACTTAACATAACCTCTAGTTTCATCCATGTTGCTGAAAATGACACAATTTTTTTAATGGCTTAATAGTATTCCATTGTGTGTATATACCACATTTTCTTCATCCATTAGTCTGTTGGCGAGCACTTAGGTTGCTTCCAGATCTTGGCTACTGTGAATAGTGCTGCAATAAACATGTGAGTGCAGGCATCCCTTTGGTATAGCTGATTTCTTTTCCTTTGGATAGATGCCCAGTAGTGAGATTGTTAGATTATATGGCAGTTCTATTTTTACTTTTCTTAAGAAATCTCCATACCATTTTTCATATTGATATACTAATTCACATTTCCACCAACAGCATATAAGAGCTTTTCTCCACATCCTCATTAATATCTGTTATTTGTCTTTTTAATCACAGCCATTCTGACTGGGATGAGATGATATCTCATTGTGGTTTTGATTTACATTTCACTAATGATTAGTGATAATGATCATTTTTGATATACATGTTGGCCATTTGTATGTTTTCTTTTAAGATACGTCTATTCATGTCATTGGCCCATTTTTAAATGAGATTATTTATTACTCTTGAGTTGTTTGAGTTACTCGTATATTCTGGATATTAGTCACCTGTTGTATGAGTAAATTGCAATTATTTTCTCCCATTCAAGAGGTTGTTCCTTCACTCTTTTTTTTTTTTTTTTCTGCACAGAAGAATTTTAGTTTAATTAAATCCCATTGTCTTTTTTCTTTTTTTTTTTTTTTTTGCCTGTGCTTTTGAGGTCTTAGCCATAAAATCTTTGCCTAGACCAATGTCCTGATGAGTTTTCTCTACATTTTCCTCCAGTAGTCTTATAGTTTCAGGTCTTATGTTTAAGTCTTTAATCCATCTTGAGTTGACTTTTGTATGTGGTGAGAGGTAAGAGTTCAGTATCATTATTCTGTGTACAGTTATCCAATTTTCCCAGCACAATTTATTGAAGAGTGTCCTTCCTCAAGGACACTGTTTTGGGCAGCTTTGTTGAAGACTGGCTGTAAAAATGTGGATTTATTTCTGGGTTCTTTATTCTGTTTAATTTGTCTGTGCATTTATTTTTATACCAATAGCATGCTGTTTTATTTACTATTACCTTGTAATATATTTTGAAGTCAAGTAGTTTGATGCCTCTAGCTTTGTTCTTTCTGCTTAGTATTGCTTTGGCTATTTGGGCTCTTCTTTGGTTCCATACAAATTTAGGACTGTTTTTACTATTTTTGTCACAGATGACATTAATGTTTTTATAGGACTGCATTGAATTCATAGACTGCTATTTGCAGTGTGGTAATTTCAATGATATTAATTCTTCCAATCTATGAACATGAAATGTCCTTTTTTGTGTGTCTTCTTCAATATTTTTCATCAGGTTTTTTTTTTTTTTTTTTTTCGTTTTAATTGTAGAGATCTCTCACATCCTTGATTAAATTTTGTTCTTATATTGTTATTTGTAGCTACTGTAAATCGGATTGCCTTCTTGATTTCTTTTTTGGTTATTTCATTGTTGTTGTATAAAAATGCTACTGATTGTTGTATGTTGATTTTACATCCTGCAGTTATTGAATTTTTTTAATCACTTCTAAGAGTTTTTTTGGTGGAGTCTTTGTTTTTCTAGATATACAATTATGTCATCTTCAAAAGGAGACAATTTGATTTCCTCTCTTCCAACCTGGATGCATTTTATTTATTTTATTTTTTTTGCTTGATTGTTCAGCTAGGAGTTCAAGTACCATCTTGAATAGGAATGAAGAAAGTGAGCATACTTGTCTCGTTCCAGAGAAAATGTTTTCAACTTTTATCCATTTGGCATAATGTTAACTGTGAAATTGTCATATATGACCTTTATTATTTTGAGGTGTGGTTCAACCATGCCTAGTTTGTTGAGAATTTTTATCATAAAGAGGTATTGAATTTTATCAAATGCTTTTTCTATGTCTATTAAGATGACAATATAGTTTTTGTTCTTCATTCTGTTGATGTGATATATCACATTTTTTTTTATTTCTGTATATGAAATCTTCCTTGCATCCTTTAAATTCTACTTGATTATGTTGTATTATCTTTTTGATGTATTGTTGGATTTGGTTTGCTAATAGTTTGTTGAGGATTTTTGCGTCTATGTTCATCAGAAGTATTCACTTGTAGTTTTCTTTTTAATTGTATCCTTGTCTGGTTTTTGTATTGGAATAATGCAGGCCTTGTAGAATGAGTTAGGGAGAATTCCTTCCTCTTCAATTTTTTAGAATACTTTGAGGAGGAGAATTAATATTTACTCTTTTAATATGTGCTAGAATTCAGCATTGAATCTATCCAGTATTGAGCTCTTCTTTGTTTGGAGAATTTTTGTTACTGAGTCAGTCTCACTACTTGTTATTGGGCTCTCAGGTTTTCTAGCTCTTGTTGATTTATTCGTGGTAGGTTATGTTTCCAGGGATTTATCCATTTCCTCTAGGTTTTTCTATTTGTTAGTGTATAGTTATCACAGTCTCTGATGATCTTTTGTGTTTCTGTGTTATCAATTGTAGTGTCTCCTTTTTCATTTCTGATTTTGTTTGTCTTTTTGTTAGTCTAGTTAAAAGTTTCTCAATTTTTTAAACTTTTTAAAAAACCAACTTTTCACTTCATTAATTTTTTGTATTTTTTTAAGTCTCTGTTTAGTTGTACTCTGATCTTTATTGTTTATTTTTTTTTCTGTTAATTTTGGGTTTGGTTTGTTCTTGCTTTTGTAGTTCCTTGAAGTGCATCATTAGATTATTTAAAATCTTTCTGTTTTGTTGATATAGGTGTTTATTACTATAAACACCCCTCTTAGCACAGCTTTTGCTGTGTTCCACAGATTAGTATGTTGTGTTTCCATTTTCATTTTTTCAATAATTTTTTTGATTTTCATTTTCTTTATTCACCCAATAGTTCTTTAGGAATGTTGTTTAATTTCCATATATTTGTATAGTTTTCAAAATCTTCCTTGGTAATGATTTTTAGTTTTGTTCCATTGTGGTCTAAGAAGATACATGATATGACTTTGATATTTTAAAAATTTTGAGACTTGTTTAGTGGCCTAATATATGATCAATTCTGGAGAATGTTCCATGGACTGATGAGATAAATGTATTCTGCAGCTGTTGGATATAATGTTCTGTAAATACCTGTAAGGTCCATTTGGTTTGAAGTCTAATTTAAGTCCAATGTTTAGTGCTGATTTTGTGTGTAGTTGATCAGTCTAATGCTGAGTGGGGATCATATATCTTTCTTTAGATCAAGTGATATTTTCTTTATTAATCTGGGTGCTCCAGTGTTGGGTGCCTGTATATTTAGAATTATATCCTCTTACTCAATTGGTCCATTTATTATTATAAAATAACTTTTGCTTTTTTTTTTTTTTTTTTTTTTGAGACGGAGTCTCGCTCTGTAGCCCAGGCTGGAGTGCAGTGGCCAGATCTCAGCTCACTGCAAGCTCCGCCTCCCGGGTTCATGCCATTCTCCGGCCTCAGCCTCCCGAGTAGCTGGGACTACAGGCGCCCGCCATCTCGCCCGGCTATTCTTTGTATTTCTTAGTAGAGACGGGGTTTCACTGTGTTCGCCAGGATGGTCTCGATCTCCTGACCTCGTGATCCGCCCATCTCGGCCTCCCAAAGTGCTGGGATTACAGGCTTGAGCCACCGCGCCCGGCCTAACTTTTGCTTTTTAAAGACTGTTTTTGACTTAAATTCTGTTTTATCTGAGTATATCTACTCCTGCTTGCTTTTGGTTTTCATTGGCATGGAATATCTTTTTCCATCTCTTCATATTCAGTCTATATGTACCTTTAGAGGTAAAGTGTTTCCTATTGGCAGCATATATTTGGATACTGTTTTTTAAAAATACATATGTAGCCAATCTATATCTTTCAAGTGGAGAATTTAATTTACTTCCATTCAGAGTTCCTATTGATACGTGAGACTTTGTTCCTGTTATATTTTGTTTCCTATGTCCTTTTTTCCTTCCTTTTTCTCCTGTTTCTTCTTGCATATATTTTTAAAATTAAAAATATTATTTTAATTTTTGTGAGTACATAATAGGGGTATATATTTATGGGGTATGTGAGATGTTTTGCTACAGGCAGTGCATACTAATCACATCATGTAAATGGAGTATCCATCTCCTCCAGCATTTATCCATTGTATGACAAATGGTCCACTCTCGCTTGGTTATTTGAAAATGTAAAATGAAATTATTATTATAGTCACCCAGTTGTGCTATCAAATATGAGGTTTTATTCGTTCTTTCTGTCGATTATTGTTGAACCCATTAACCATTCCCACCTATCCGCCAGCCCCCACCTATACTTCCTAGCTCTGATAACCATCTTTCGACTCTTTATCTCCACGAGTTCAACTGCTTTGATTATTAGGTCTTACAAATAAGTGAGAACATGCAATTTCTGTATTTCAGTGCCTGGCTTCTTTAACTTAGCATAATGACCTCCAGTTCCATCTGTGTTGTTGTAAATGATAGGATCTCATTCTTTTTATGGTTGAATAGTACTCCATTGTGTATATGTACCACATTTTCTTTATTCACTCATCTGTTAATAGACACTTAGGTTGCTTCCAAAATCTGGCTGTTGTGAACAGTGCTGCAACAAACATGGAAATGAAGATTGTTTTTATTATGTTATACTTTAAGTTCTGGGATACATGTGCAGAATATGCAGGTTTGTTACATAGATATACAAGTGCCATGGAGGTTTGCTGCACTCATTAACCCATCATCTACTTTAGGTTTTTCTCTCAATGCTATCCCTCCCCTAGCCCTGCACCCCCCGACAGCACCGCTGTGTGATGTTCCCCTCCCTGTGTCAATGTGTTCTCATCGTTCAACTCCAACTTATGCGTGAGAACATACGGTATTTGGTTTTCTGTTCCTGTGTTAGTTTGCTGGGAATGATGGTTCCCAGCTTCATCCACGTCCCTGCAAAGGATATGAACTCATCCTTTTTATGGGTGCATAGTATTCCATGGTATATATGTGCCAGATTTTCTTTATCCAATCTACCGTCAATGGGCATTTGGGTTGGTTCCAAGTCATTGCTATTGTGAACAGTGCTGCAATAAACATATATGTGCATGTGTCTTTATAGTAGAATGATTTATAATCCTTTCAGTATATACCCAGTGATGGTATTTCTGGGTCAAATGGTATTTCTAGATCTTTGAGGAATTGCCACACTGTCTTCCACAATGGTTGAATTAATTTACACTCCCAACAGTGTAAAAGTGTTCCTGTTTCTCCAAATCCTCTCCAGCATCTGTTGTTTCCTGACTTTTTAATGATCACCATTCTGACTGGTGGGAGATGGTATCCCATTGTGGTTTTGCTTTGCATTTCTCTAATGACCAGTGATGATGAGATTTTTTTCATGTTTGTTGGCTGCATAAATGTCTTCCTTTGAGAAATGCCTGTTCATATCCTTCACCCACTTTTTGATGGGGTTGTTTGCTTTTTTCTTGTAAATTTGTTTGAGTTCTTTGTAGATTCTGGATATTAGCCCTTTGTCAGATAGATTGCAAAAATTTTCTCCCATTTTGAAGGTTGCCTGTTCACTCTGATGAAAGTTTCCTTTGCTGTGCAGAAGCTGTTTACTTTAATTAGATTCCATTTGTCAATTTTGGCTTCTGTTGCCATTGCTTTTTGTGTTTCAGTCATGATGTCTTTGCCTATGCCTATGTCCCGAATGGTATTGCCTTGGTTTTCTTCTAGGGTTTTTATGGTTTTAGGTCTTACGTTTAAGTCTTTAATTGATCTTGAGTTAATTTTTGTATAAGGTGTAAAGAAGGGGTCCAGTTTCAGTTTTCTGCATATGGCTAGCCAGTTTTCCCAATACCATTTATTAAATAGGGAATGCTTTCCCCATTGCTTGTTTTTGTCAGGTTTGTCAAAGACCAGATGGTTGTAGATGTGTGGCATTATTTCTGAGGCCTCTTTTCTGTTCCATTGGTCTATATATCTCTTTGGTACCAGTACCATGCTGTTTTGGTTACTGTAACCTTATAGTATAGTTTGAAGTCAGGTAGTGTGATGTCTCCAGCTTTGTTCTTTTTGCTTAAGATTCTCTTGGCTATACAGGCTCTTTTTTGGTTCCATGTGAAATTTAAAGTATTTTATTTTTCTAATTCTGTGAGGAAAGTCAATGGTAGCTTGATGGGGATAGTATTGAATCTATAAATTACTTTGGGTATTATGACCATTTTCACAATATTGATTCTTTTTATCTGTGAGCATGAAATGTTTTTCCATTTGTTTGTGTCCGCTCTTATTTCCTTGAACAGTGGTTTGTAGTTCTCCTTGAAGTGGTTCTTCATATACCTTGTAAATTGTATTCCTAGGTATTTTATTCTCTTTGTAGCAATTATGAATGGGCATCCACTCATGATTTGGCTATCTGTCTGTCTATTTTTGGTGTATAGGAATGCTTGTGATTTTGCACATTGAATTTGTATCCTGAGACTTTGCTGAAGTTGCTTATCAGCTTAAGGAGATTTTGGGCTAAGACGATGGGGTTTTCTAAATGTACAGTCATGTCATCTGCAAACAGAGACAATTTGACTTCCTCTCTTCCTATTTTAATACACTTTATTTCTTTCTCTTGCCTGATTGCCCTGTCCTGAACTTCCAATACTATGTTGAATAGGAGTGGCTAGAGAGGGCATCCTTGTCTTGTGCTAGTTTTCAAAAGGAATGCTTCCACCTTTTGCCTATTTGGTTTTATATTGGCTGTGTGTTTGTCATAAATAGCTCTTATTATTTAGAACTACGTTCCAACAATACCTAGCTTATTGAGAGCTTGTAGCATGAAAGGTTGTTGAATTTTATTAAGACATTTTTTGCCTCTGTTGAGATAATCATGTAGTTTTTGTCATTGGTTCTGCTTATGTGATGGATTACGTTTGTTGATTTGCATATGCTGAAACAGCCTTGCAACCCTGGGATGAAGCCAACTTGATTGTGGTGCATAAGCTTTTAGATATGCTTCTGGATTCAGTTTAAGAGTGTTTTATTGAGGATTTTTGCATCGATGTTCATCAGGGATATTGGCCTGAAATTTTCTTTTTTGGTTCATCTCTGCCAGATTTTGGTATCAGAATGATGCTGGCCTGAAAAAATGAGGTAGGGAGGAGTCGCTCTTTTTCTATTTGGAATAGTTTCAGAAGTAGTGGTGCCAGCCCCTCTTTGTACCTCCGGTAGAATTTGGCTATGAATCCATCTGCTCCTGGGCTTTTTTCAGTCAGTAGGCTATTAATTACTGCCTCAATTTCAGAACTTGTTATTGGTCTATTCAGGGATTTGACTTCTGTCTGGTTGTCTTGGCAGGGTATAGGTGTCCAGGAATTTATCCATTTGCACTAGGTTTTCTAGTTTATTTGCATAGAGGTGATAATAGTATTCTCTGATGGCAGTTTGTATTTCTATGGAATCAGTAGTGATACCTCCTTTATTATTTTGTATTGTATCTGTTTGATTCTTCTCTCTTTTCTTCTTTATTAGTCTGGCTAGTAGTCTCTCTATTTTGTTAATCTTTTCAAAAAACCAGCTCCTGGACTCTGATTTTTTGAAGGGTTTTTTGTGTCTCTATCTCCTTCATTTCTGCTCTGATCTTAGTTATTGCTTGTCTTCTGCTAGCTTTTGAATTTTTTTGCTCTTACTTCTCTAGTTGTTTTAATTGTGATGTTAGGATGTCAATTTTAGATCTTTCCCACCTTCTTCTGTGGGCATTTAGTGCTAGTAATTTCCCTATAAACACTGCTTTAGCTGTATCCAGAGATTCTGGTACAATGTGTATTTTTTCTCGTTGGTTTCAAAGAACTTATTTATTTCTGCCTTAATTTCATTATTTACCTAGTAGTCATTCAGGGGCAGGTTGCTCGGTTTCCATTTAGCTGTGCAGTTTTGATTGTGTTTCTTAATCCTTAGTTGTAATTTGATTGCACTGTGCCTGAGGAACTGTTTGTTATAATTTCCATTCTTTTGCATTTGCTGATGAGTGTTTTACTTTCAATTATATGGTCAATCTTATAATAAGTGTGATGTGGTGCTGAGTAGAATATATATTCTGTTGATTTGGGGTGGAGAGTTCTGTAGATGTCTATTAGGTCCGTTTGGTCCAGAGCTGAGTTCACATCCTGAATATCCTTGTTAATTTTCTATCTTGTTGATCTAATATTGACAGTGAGGTGTTAAAGTCTCCCACTACTATCATGTGGGAGTCTAAGTCTCTTTGTAGGTCTCTGAGAACTTGCTTTATGAACCTGGGTGCTACTGTATTGGTTGCACATATATTTAAGATAGTTAACTTTTCTAGTTGCATTGATCCCTTCACCATTATGTAATACCCTTCTTTGTCCTTTTTGATCTTTGTTGGTTTAAAGTATGTTTTATCTGAGACTAGGATTGCAAGCCCTTCCTTTTTTTGTTGTTTGTTTGTTTTGCTTTCCATATGCTTGGTAAATGTCCCTCCATCCCTTTATTTTGATCCCCTGTGTGTCTTTGCACGTGAGACGGGTCTCCTGAATACAGCACACCAATGGGTCTTAACTCTTTATCCAATTTGCCAGTCTTCGTCTTTTAATTGGGGCATTTAGTTTGTTTACATTTAAGGTTAATATTGTTATATGTGAATTTGATCCCGTCATTATGATGCTAGCTGGTTATTTTACCTGTCAGGTGATGCAGTTTCTTCATAGTGTCAGTAGTCTTTACAATTTGGTATGTTTTTGCAGTGGCTGGTGCTGGTTTATCCTTTCCATATTTAGTGCTTCATTCAGAAGCACTTGTAAGGCAGTCCTGGTGGTGACAAAATCTTTCAGCATTTGCTTGTCTATAAAGGATTTTATTTTTTCTTTGCTTATGAAGCTTAGTTTAGCTGGATATGAAATTCTGGGTTGAAAATTCTTTTTTTTAAAGAATGTTGAATATTGGCTCCCTCTCCCTTATGGCTTGTAGTGTTTCTGGAAATAAATCCACTGTTAGTGTAATTGGCTTCTCTTTATGGATAACCTGACCTTTCTCTCTGGATGCCCTTGACATTTTTGTTTTTTTTCATTTCAACCTTGGTTAATCTGACAATTATGAGTCTTGGGGTTGCCCTTCCTGAGGAGTATCTTTGTGGTGTTCCCTGTATTTCCTGAATTTGAATGTTGGCCTGTCTTTCTAGATTGGGGAGCTTCTCCTGCATAATATCCTGAAGAGTGTTTACCAACTTGGTTCCGTTCTCCCCATCACTTTCAGGTACACCAATGAAATGTCGGTTTGGTCTTTTCACAGAGTCCAGTATTTCTTTGAGGCTTTGTTTGTTCCTTTTCATCCTTTTTTCTCTAACCTTGTCTTCATGTTTTATTTCATTTAGTTGATCTTCAGTGTCTGATATTCTTTCTTCCCCTTGGTCAATTTGGCTATTTATACTTGTGTATGATTCACAAAGTTCTTGTGCTGTGTTTTTCAGTTCCATCAGGTCATTTATGTTCTTCTCCAAACTGGTTATTCTAGTTAGCAATTCCTCTAACATTTTTTCAATGTTCTTAGTTTCCTTGCATTGGGTTAGAACATGCTTATTTCACTTGGAGGAGTTTGTTATTTCCTACCTTCTGTAATCTACTTCTGCCAGTTCGTCGAACTCCTTCTCTGTTCTGTTTTGTTCCCTTGCTGGCAAGGAGTTGTGATCCTTTGGAGGAGAAGAGGCATTCTGGGTTTTGGAATTTTCAGCCTTTTTGAGCTGGTTTTTCCTCATCATTGTGGATTTATCTACCTTTGGTCTTTGATGTGGGTAACCTTTGTATGGGGTTTCTGTGTGGACGTCCTTTATTTTGATGTTCATGCTATTCCTTTCTGTTTGTTAGTTTTCCTTCTAACAGTCAGGCCCCTCTGCTGCAGGACTGCTGGTGTTTGCTGGAGGTCCATTCCAGACCCTGTTTGCCTGGGCATTACCAGCAGAGGCTGCAGAACAGCAAAGATGACTGCCTGTTCCTGCCTCTGGAAGCTTCATCTCAGAGGGGCACCTACAAAATGCCAGTCAGAACTCTTCTGTATGAGATGTCTGTTGACCCCTGCTGGGAGCTGTCTTTCAGTAATAAGGCACAGGGTCAGGGACCCACTTGAGGAGGCAGTCTGTCCTTTAGCAGAGCTCTAGCACTGTCCTGGTGGATCTGCTGTTCTCTTTAGAGCTGGCAGGCAGGAACGTTTAAGTCTGCTGAAGCTGCACCCACAGCCACCCTTTCCCCGAGGTGTTCTGTCCCAGTGAGGTGCGAGTTTTGTCTATAAGCCCCTGACCTGGGCTGCTGCCTTTCTTTCAGAGATGCCCTCCCCAGAGAGGAGGAATCTAAAGAGGCAGTCTGGCTATGATGGCTTTGCCAAGTTGAGGTAAGCTGTGCCCAGTTCGAACTTCCAGGTGGCTTTGTTTACACTGTGATGGGAAAACTGCCTACTCAAGCCTCGGTAATGGTGAGCATCCCTCCCCTGACCAAGCTCAAGCATCCCAGGTTGACTTCATACTGCTATGCTGGCAGGGAGACTTTCAAGTCAGTAGATCTTAGCTTGCTGGGCTCAGTGGGACTGGGACCTGCCTCGCTAGATCATTTGTCTCCCTGGCTTCAGCCCCCTCTCCAGGGAAGTGAAAAGCTCTGTCTCTCTGGCATTCCAGGCACCACTGAGGTATGAAAAAAAAACAAAAACAAAAAACTCCTGCAGCTAGCTTGGTGTCTTCCCAAATGGCCTCCCAATTTTGTGCTTGAAACCCAGGGCCCTAATGGCATAGGCACCTGAGGGAATCTCCTGGTCTGTGGGTTGCGAAGACTATGGGAAAAGCGTAGTATCTGGTCTTTAGTGCACTCTTCCTCATGGCACAGTGCCTCATGGCTTCCCTTGGCTAGGGGAGTGAATTTCCTGAACACTTGCACTTCCTGGGTGAGGCCACGCCCCACCCTGCTTTGGCTTGTGCTCCATGGACTGTTCCCTCTGTCTAACCAGTCCCGGTGAGATGAGCTGGGTATCTCAGTTGGAAATGTAGAAATCACCCACCTTCTGTGCTGATCTTGCTGGGAGCTACAGACTGGAGCTGTTTCTATTTGGTCATCTTATCGGATTTTTTTTTTTTATTTAAATGTATACTGATTTCCTTTCTTTTTCGGTATATACCTGGCAGTGGTTTTGCTGGGTCACGTGGTAGCTCTATATTTCATTTTTTGAGGAATCTACAAACTATTCTCTGTAGTGGTTGTACTAAATTGCATTCCCACCAACAGTGTAATAGGGATCTCTTTTTTCCACACCTCACCAACATTCATTATTGCCTGTATTTTGGATATAAGCCATTTTAACTAGGGTGATATAAAATCTCATTGTAGTTTTGATTTGCATTTCTTTGATGATCAATCATGTTGAGACCTATTCAAATACCTGGTTGCCATTTGTATGTCTTATATGAGAAATGTCTATTCAAATCTTTTGCCCATTTTAAAATCAGATTATTAGATTTTTTTCCTAGAAAGTTGTTTGAGCTCATTACATAGTCTCGTTATTAATCCTTTGTCAGATGGGTAGACTTCAAATATTTTCTCCTATTCTGTGGGTTGTCTCTTCACTTTTCTGATTGTATTCTTTGCTGTGCAGAAGCTTTTTAATTTGATGTGATCCCATTTGTTTTGTGCTTCGGTTGCCTGTCCTTGTTGGGTATTTACTCAGTGGTGACAGATAGGGTTCTGTTTTCTTCTGCATATGGATATGCAGTTTTCCCAGCACTGTTTGTTGAAAAGACTGTCTTTGCCCCAGTGTATGTTCTTGGCACATTAGGTGAAGATGAGTTCATTGTAGTTGTGTGGATTTGTTTCTGGGTTCTCTATTCTGTTCCATTGGTCTATGTATCTGCTCTTATGCCAGTACCTTGCAGTTTTTGGTTACTATAGCTCTGTAGTATAATTTAAAGTCAATTAATGTGATTCTTTCGGTTGTGTTCTTTTTGCTTAGGGTAGCTTTTGGTATTCTGAGTTTTTGTGGCCCCATAGAAATTTTAGGGTTGTTTTCTCTATTACTGTGAAGAGTATCATTGGTATTTTGATAGGGACTGCATTGAATCTGTAGATCGCTTTGGGTAGTATGGACATTTTAACAATATTGATTCTTCCAATCCATGAACACTGAATATCTTTCTATTTTTTGGTGTCTCTTAAATTTCTTTCATCTGTTTTTATAGTTTTCTTTGTAGAGATCTGTCACTTTTATTGGTTTAGTTAATTCCTAGGTATTTTTTGTAAATGGGATTACTATTTTGAATCCTTTTTCAGATTGTTCACTATTGGCATACAGAAATGCTACTGAATTTTGTATTTTTATTTTTATCCTACAACTTTACTGAATTTATCAGTTCCAGTAGTTGTGTGGTGAAGTCTTTAGTTTTTCCAAACATAAGATTATGTCATCTGCAAACAAGGGTAATTTGACTTCTTCCATTCCAAAATGGATGCCCTTTATATCTTTCTCTTGTTTCATTGCTCTAGCTAGGGCTTCCAGTATTATTTAAATAACAGTGGTGAAGTGAGCATCTTTGTCACGTTCCAGATACTAGAGGAAAGGCTTTCAGATTTTTCCCTTTCCATATTACATTGGGTCTGTCATATATGGCTTTTATTAAGTTGAGGGTCTTCTTACTATCCCCAGTTCTTTGAGGGTACTTATCATGAAGGGATGTTGAATTTTATCAAATGCTTTGTCAGCATCAATTGAAATGATCATATGGTTTTTATCATTCATTCTCTTGATATGATGGATCACATTGATTTACTTATGTATGTTGAACCACCCTTCTATCCCAGAGATAAATTCCACTTTGTCATAATGAATGATCATTTTAATGTAGTGTTGGATTCTATTTGCTAGTACCTTGTTGAGGATATTTGCATCAATAATAGAGATCTTGGCTTGTGATTTTCTTTTTTTTTATGTCTTTGTCTGGTTTGGGTATCAGGATAATCCTGGCTTCATAGAATGAGTTTGGAAGTATTATTTCCTCCTCTATTTTTTGGGATCGTTTCTTTACTGGGAGACTTTTTATTATGGTTTCTATCTTGTAACTTGTTATTTGTTCAGGTTTTAGATTTCTTCATTGCTCAATCTTGGTAGGTTGTACAAGTCTAGGAATTTGTCCATTTCATCTGAATTTTTCCATTTATTGTCATATAGTTGCTCAGAGTAGCCACTAACGATCCTTTGAATTTCAGCAGTAACAGTTGTAATGTCTTCTTTCTATTTCTGATTTTATTTTTTATTTTTGGATCTTCTCTTTTTTTTTTAAGTAATCTAGCTAAAGGTTTGTCGATTTTGTTTAAATTTTTGAAAAGCCAACAACATGCTCCTGAATGACTTTTGGTCAATAATGAAATTAAGTCAGAAATCAAGATGTTCTTTGAAACTAATGAGAACAGGGATATAACATACAAGAATATCCAGGACACAGCTAAAGCAGTGTTAAGAGGAAAATTAATAGCACTAAAATGCCTATATCTAGAAGTTAAAAAGATATCAAATTAACAACCCAACATCACAACTGAAATAATTTAAGAAGCAAGAGCAAATCAGCCCTAAAGCTGGCAGAAGACAAGAAATAACCAGAATCTGAGCTGAACCGAGGGAGACGGAGACACGAAAAGCCATTCAAAAGATCAACAAATATAGAAATTGCTTTAAAAAAATAAGATAGCTAAGCCACTAGCTAGACTAATAAAAAAGGAAAGAGAGAAGATCCAAATAAAGACAATTAGAAATGATGAACAAGATATTACCACTGACCCCACAGAAATAAAAGTAACCATTAGAAACTGCTATGAATAATTCTATGCACACAAACTAGAAAACCTAGAAGAAATTTATGAATTCCTGGACACATAGATTCTCCCACACTGAGCCGGGAAGAAATTGAATCCCTTAACAAACAAATAATGAACTCCAAAACTGAATCAGTAACAAATAACCTACCAACCAAAAAAGCCCAGGACCAGAAAGATCCACAGCCAAATTCTACCGTACTTACAAAAAAGATCTGGTACCATTTCTACTAAAACTATTTACAATGCCTTTACAACTCATTCTATGAGGCCAGCATTATCCTGATAAAAAAAACCTGGAAAAGGCACAACAACAACAAAAGAGAAAACTTTGGGCCAATATCCTTGATAAACATGAATGCAAAAATCCTCAACAAAATGCTTGACCTTTGGGAGTTTAATTATTCAATGCCTAGAGGTAGTCTTCCTTGGGTTAAATCTACTTGATGTTCTATAACATTCTTGTACTTGGATATTGGTATCTTTCTATAGGTTTGGAAAGTTCTCTGTTATTATCTCTTTAAATAAACTTTCTTCTCCTATTTTTTTCTCTACCTCCTCTTTATGGCCAATAACTCTTAGATTTGCCCTTTTGAGGCATTTTTTTTAAACCTGTAGACATGGCATGCTTCCTTGTTTTTTATTCTTTTTTCTTTTGCCTTCTCTGACTTTGCATTTTCAAATAGCCATTTCTTCAGACTCACTAATCCTTTCTTCTGCTTGATCAGTTCTATTAAAGGACTCTGGTGCATTCTTCAGTACCCCAGTTACATTTTTCAGCTCTGGGATTGCTGATTGATTTTTAAAAATTATTTCAATTTCTTTGTTAAATTTGTCTGATAGAATTATTAATTCCTTCTCTTTGTTGTCTTGAATTTCTTTGAGTTTCCTCAACATAAGTATTTTGAATTCTCTGCCTAAAAGGTCACATATCTCTGTTTCTCCACAATTGATTTCTGGTCCTCAGTGAGGTCATGTTTTCCTGAATGGTCTTGATACTTGCAGATATTTTTCTGTAACTAGGCATGGGAGAGCTAACTATTTATTTTAGCATTCTCAGTCTGGGCTTGTCTGTACCCTTCCTTTTTGGAAAGACTTTCTAGGTATTTGAATGTACTTGGGTGTTATGATCAAAGCTGTATCTTCTTTAGGAGGTACCACAAGCCCAGTAATGCTGTGGTTCTTACAGACTCATAGAAGTACCACCTTGATGGTCTTGGACAAGATTCAAAAGAAGTACCAGAAAGAGACTCTTGTTTCTTTCTTTTACTTTCTCCCAAACCAATGAAGTCTCTCTCTCTGTTTTGAGCCACCTGGAACTGGTTATACAAGCACTCCTGGAGCCACTACCATTAGGACTATGCTGGATCAGACCTGAGGTTTATACATCACTGGGTCTTGCCCCAGACCTGCTGTAATCACTCCCGAGCTATGGCCTATGTTTGCTCAAGTCACTTTGGCTCTACAGTCAGCAGATGGCAAAGGCAGCCAGACCTGTGTCCTTCCCTTCAGAGTTCTGAGTTCTTCCAGGCCCCAGGCAGGTCCAGGGGTGTCATGTGGGAGCTAGGGACAAGAGTGAAAAACCTTAGAAATCTACCTGGTGTTCTATTGTACTGCAGCTGAGCTGGCACTCAAACCACAAGATGCAGACCTTACCACTCTTCCTTCTCTTTCCCAATGGGAGAGGAACCTCACTTTGTGACCACTGTTACCACTGGCTCACAGGAAGTACCACCAGACTACCACCAATGTTTCCTTAAGGACCAAGCACTCTTCAAGCAGCTTGTGGTGAATGCTGCCTGACCTGGGACTCATCCTTCTGCTGAGTGGGCTTCCCTCTGACCCAGGGCAGGTCCAGAAGTTCTGTCCAAAGCCAAGTCCTTGAATTGGGGACCCCAAGAGTTCACTTGGTGCTCTTCCCCAGTGTGGCTTATCTGGTCCCTAAGGTGCAAGACAAAGTTCCCTTTACTTTTCCCTCTGCTTTTCTAGGTAGAAGGAATCTCACACTGTAGTCACCACATCTGGGAATGTGGTGATACTCACCTGAAGCCAGAAAGTCTCAGAGTCTCACCCAAGGCCTTGACATAGTATCTGGCTATTGCTGCTGGTTATTCAGGGCCCAAGGACTCTTCAGTTAGCAGATGGTAAATCCTGCCAGGACCAGACCCTTCCCTTCAAGGTTGCAGGTTACTTTCTGGCCCTGGCTGTGTCTAGAAATGTTGTCCAGGAGTTAGGGCCTGGTAAAAAGGTCTCATGACTCTGACCAGTGCCCTATCCTGCTATTGCTAGGCTTGTACTCAGGATACAAGACAGAGTCCTCCCCACTCTTCCCTCTCCTCTCATCAAGCAGAGGGAAAGGGTCTCTGTTGGAGCTGTGAGGTGTGTAGTCTGGGGCTAAGGGAGGGGTGATGTCACCATTCCCTTACCCACCTTGGCTAGTGTCTCTCATGCCCCACCAGCCCACTGTCTCTGGGCCCAGTTTAACCCCGTCTCTATTAAAAATACAAAAAAATTAGCCAGGCATGGTGGCGGGCACCTGTAGTCCCACCTACTCATGAGGCTGAGGTAGGAGAATGGTGTGAACCCAGGAGGCCGAGCTTGCATTGAGCAAAGATTGCGCTCTTTCCAGCCTGCATTCCACTGCATGCCACTGCATTCCAGCCTGGGCAACAAAGCGAGACTCCATCTCAAAAAAAATAAAAATAAAAAATAATAAAAACCACTAGTCCTTGCCTAGGAGTTGTAGCCCTTGTGGCCTAGACACAGGTTTGTCCACTCATGGCAGCAGCAGCACTACAGTGTTGTAGAGAGATGGAGAAGGGATAAGAAGGAATGGGACCCTACCCTTCATGCATGAGCCTGAGCATGGGAACCATACTGCCACTAGGGACACAGATGCCACTCACAGCCCCAGACAGACAACCCTCTGGTTCACCCACCCCAGTTCCCAGTGGCAGCAGCAGCAGTTGTGGCTGCAGCAATGTGTAAAGGGAGAGAGGGGATCTTGCTCTTTATGCATGATCTGGAGCACAGGCTGCTCCACTAGGAGGTGTGGGGTCACTGCTCCCATCCCCAGGCAGTCAGACCTTAGGCTTACCTGCCTGGGTTCCTGATGGAAACAACTGAGATGTCACTATGTGGGTGGGGCGGAGGTATCACATACTCTGCTTGTGAGCTGGAGCACAGAGTCTGTGTCACTGCTGGGGATAGGGTTGCTTCTCATAGCTGCAGAGAGGGAACTCTCAGGCTCTGGAAAGTACATGCTTTGGTTTCCTTTGTCCCAGAGGTCACCGTTTTGGTGTGCTGCACTAGCCTTTCACTGGGGAGTAGTACTGCCTATGAGCTAGAGTACTGGGGACCCTGTAGTACCTTTGGGTCCAGCCATTTCTGTGCCACTGTGGTCCACTAGGTGGACACTGAGGGATGTCATTTGGGGATCCTGGGATGTGGAGATATGGGGGCTGTAGTTGCCAGGGAAGGATGCAATCCCATTATGGCTGTGCCCTAACAATGGTGCCCTTCTGCAGCCTTTTAGGTCTTAGGGGTGAGTAATCCAGCACAAGTTCCCAGCCTGGTGAAGGTAACTCCATAAGTAGATTCCAGCTCAAGATGGTTGACTAGAGACATTGAATGCTTGTGGGGTTTCCAGAGCACTGTCCATGCTAGTGTCAGGGTTCATATGGACAGAGGAACTGTCCTGTGATACAGATTGCAACAGTTTGTGATGGGAATGTGGACAGCTGAAGTTCTTTCACTTCCCCTCTCCACAAAAGAGTGAGTCCCTACATGCTTCCAGCTGATCTTGGTTGAGCTTGATGCTTGCTTCCTTGTCTCTCTGTGACTCAGGTGTTTCCTGTGACTTCTATGTTTGACCCTAATATTCTCTCTTAGAGTTTGATTTGAGGTACAATTATGTATTTGCAATTCTGGTTCTTCTTTCTGGAAAGAGCAAGTGTCTGATGTCTTTAATCAGCCACTTGAACTGGGATCTATTTATAGACTTTTATTTTTTATGAGTAGAATAGCCTACAGAACATAAGTGAGAATTGAGTCATAAAACACTTTCCAAAGATAAATATTTTACATAAATGCTTAAATATTTTACATAAATATTTATTTCAAAAAATAAACAGTTTAGATATAAATGTATTTTCATGTCAAGGAAAATAAAACCTCAGAAGGATGGCTGGAGCATACATATTTATCAAGTTAGAATTGCATAAATTCTCAGCTAAAAAAAATCTTCTTGTTATAGTTTTGGGACAGCTGAGAGAAAGGATGCGCAGATACAATTTCCAGTTTACAAAAGATCAAGTCACACTCTTGACTAGCTTAGCAAGCTTAATCAGTAAGACAGAGAACCCAGATAAGAAATGGGGTCCTTATTTAATGCTCTTAACAAATATTAAATAGAATAGCAAAATAATTCAGTCCTCCTACATATATTATAAAAAAATAGAAATTTGTCCTCATTGAGTATACTTAGATTGTTGATTTTCAGGTGCCAGTTAGGCAACAATGATCTGTGGCAGATACAACAGCCTTATATATCTTTACTTAATTCTATCTCTACTCTAAGGGCACTTATTTGGAAATGGCAAAGCTAATAAATGAGGTAAGGATGAATTGCATTGCAAATTAGGTAATACAACCTCTGTATTTTAAAATGCTGTTGTAAAGCTCTCTATCTTAAAGGCCATCTTTATCCTAAAGCTTCTTTCCTGAGGCAGTGGTAGAAATTTTAATCTTTGACAGAATCTCACAAAATGCACTGTGCATTTTGGGAATAAATTTGACCCCGTTCCTGGGCAGGGCATCATTCTAATAATATAAATCCCCTGTTCAGTCCTAGCATCTTGTAGAAACATGATACCAGTCAGTTAAATAATGAGTGTGGCAGTGGCTGGCAAGATGGCCGAATAGAAACAGCTGCGGTCTGCAGCTCCCAGTGAGATCAATGCAGAAGGCAGGTGATTTCTGCATTTCCAACTGAGGTACACAGCTCATCTCATTGGGACTGGTTATACAGTGGGGTGTAGCCCACTGAGGGCAAGACAAAGCAGGGTGGGGAGTCACCTCACCCAGGAAGTGCAAGGGTTCAGGGAGCTCCCTCTCCTAGCCAAGGGAAGCCATGAGGGACTGTGCCATGAGAAATGGTACACTCTGGCCCAGATACTATGCTTTTCCCACAGTCTTCGCAACCCACAGACCAGGAGATTCCCTCAGGCACCTATGCCATCAGGGCCCTGGGTTTCAAGCACAAAACTGGGCTGGCATTTGGGCAGACAGTAAGCTAGCTGCAGGAGTTTGTTTTGATACCCCAGTGGTGCCTGGAACGCCAGCAAGACAGAACTGTTCACTCCGCTGGAAAGGGGGCTGAAGCTAGGGAGCCAAGAGGTCTTGCTCAGAAGATCCTACTCCCAATGAGCCCAGCAAGCTAAGATCCACTGGCTTGAAATTCTCCCTGACAGCACAGCAGTCTGAAGTCGACCTCAGATGCTCAAACTTGATGGAAGGAGGCTTGAGTAGGCAGTTTTCCCCTCAAAGTGTAAACAAAGCCACTGAAAAGTTCAAACTGGGCAGAGCACACTACAGCTTGGCAAAGCCACTGTAGCCAGACTCCCTCTCTAGATTCGTCCTCTCTGGGCAGGGCATCTCTGAAAGAAAGGCAGCAGCCCCAGAAATGGGCTTATAGATAAAACTCCCATCTCCCTAGGACAGAGAACATGGGGAAAGGGGCGACTGTTGGTGCAGCTTCAGCACACTTAAACATTCCTGCTTGCTGGCTCTGAAGAGAGCAGGGGATCTCCCAGTACAGTGCTCGAGCTCTGCTAAGGGACAGACTGCCTCCTCAAGAGGGCCCCTGGCCCCCATACCTTCTGACTGAAAGACACCTCTCAGCAGGAGCCGACAAACACCTCATACAGGAGAGCTCTGGCTGGCATCTTGCGGTTGCCTCTCTGGGACAAAGCTTCCAGAGGAAGGAAGAGACAGCCATCTTTGCTGTTCTGCAGCCTCCACTGGTGATACCTGGGCAAACAGGGTCTGGATTGGACCTCCAGCAAACACCAACAGACCTGCAGCAGAAGGGCCTGACTGTTAGAAGGAAAACTAACAAACAGAAAGGAATAGCATCAATATCAACAAAAAAGAAGTCCACACAGAAACGCCATCTGAAGGTCACCAGCATCAAAGACCAAAGGTAGATAAATCCACAAAGATGAGAAAAAACCAGCCCAAAAAGGCTGAAAATTCCAAAAACCAGACACCTCTTCTCTTCCAAAGGATCACAACTCCTCACCAGCGAGGGGACAAAACTCGATGGAGAATGAGTTTGAAGAAATGACAGAAGTAGGCTTCAGAAGGTGGGTAAAACAAACTCTTCCAAGCTAAAGGAGCATGTTCTAACCCAGTGCAAGGAAGCTAAGAGCTTTGAAAATAGGTAAGAGGAATTGCTAACTAGAATAACCAGTTTAGAGAAGAACATGAATGACCTGATGGAGCTGAAAAACAGCACGAGAACTTTGTGAGACAAACACAAGTACCAATAGCTGAATTGATGAAGAGGAAGAAAGGATTTCAGAGATTGAAAATCAACTTAATGAAATGAAGCATGAAGACAAAATTAGAGAAAAAATAGTGAAAAGGAACAAACAAAACCTCCAGGAAATATGGGACTATGTGAAAAGACCAAACCTACATTTGATTGGTGTACCTGAAAGTGACAGGGAGAATGGAACCAAGTTGGAAAACACTCTTCAGGATGTTTTCCAGGAGAATCTCCCCAACCTAGCAAGGCAGGCCAACATTCAAATTCAGGAAATACAGAGAACACCACAAAGATACTCCTTGAGAAGAGCAACCTCAAGATACATAATTATCCGATTCACCAAGGTTGAAATGAAGGAAAATATGTTAAGGTCAGCCAGAGAAAAAGGTTGGGTTACCCACAAAGGGAAGCCCGTCAGACTAACAGTGGATCTCTCAGCAGAAACCCTGCAAGCCAGAAGAGAGTGGGGGCCAATAATCAACATTCTTAAAGAAAAGAATTTTCAACTCAGAATTTCAAATCCAGCCAAACTAAGCTTCATAAGTAAAGGAGAAATAAAATCCTTTACAGACAAGCAAATGCTTAGAGATTTTGTCACCACCGGGCCTGCCTTACAAGAGCTCCTGAATGAAGCACTAAATATGGAAAGGAAAAACCAATACCAGCCACTGCAAAAATGTACCAAGTTGTAAGACCATCAATACTATGAAGAAACTGCATCAACTAACAGGCAAAATAACCAGCTAGCATCATAATGACAGGATCATATTCACACATAACAATATTAACCTTAAATGTAAATGAGCTAAATGCCCCAATTAAAAGACAAAGACTGGCAAATTGGATAAAGAGTCAACATCCATTGGCACGCTGTGTTCAGGAGACCCATCTAACATGCAAAGACACCCATAGGCTCAAAATAAAGGGATGAAGGGAATATTTATCAAGCAAATGGAAAGCAAAAAAAGCAGAACCTGCAATCCTAGTCTCTGATAAAACAGACTTTAAACCAACAAAGATCAAAAAAGACAAAGAAGGGCATTACATAATAGTAAAGGGATCAACGCAACAAGAAAAGCTAACTATTCTAAATATATAAGCAACCAATACAGAAGCACCCAGATTCATAAAGCAAGTTCTACAAAGAGATTTAGACTCCCACACAATAATAGTGGGAAACTTTAAGACCACACTGTCAATGTTAGACAGATCAACAAGACAGAAAATTAACAAGGATATCCAGGACTTGAACTCAGGTCTGGACCAAGCAGAACTGATAGACATCTACAGAACTCTCCACCCAAAATCAACAGGTTATACATTCTTCTCAGCACGTCATCGCCCTTATTCTAAGATTGACCACATAATTGAAAGTAAAACACTCATCAGCAAATGCAAAAGCACAGAAATCATAACAGTCCCTCAGACCACAGTGCAATCAAATTAGAACTAAGGATTAAGAAGCACATTCAAAACCACACAACTACATGGAAAATAAGCAACCTGCTCCTGAATGACTACTGGGTAAGTAACGACATTAAGGCAGAAATAAATAAGTTCTTTGAAACCAATGAGAAAAAAGACACAACATACCAGAATATCTGGGACACAGATACAGCAATGTTTATAGAGAAATTACTACCACTAAATGCCCACAGGATAAAGCAGGAAAGATCTAAAATCAACACCCTAACATCTCAATTAAAAGAACTAGAGAAGCAAAAGCAAACAAATTCAAAAGCTAGCAGAAGACAAGAAATAACTAAGATCAGAGCAAAACTGAAGGAGATAGAGACTCAAAAAACCCTTCAAAAAATCAGAGTCCAGGAGCTGTTTTTTTTTAAAAGATTAGCAAAATAGATAGACCAATAGACAGACTAATAAAGAAGAAAAAATGAGAAGAATCAAATAGACACAATAAAAAATGATAAAGGATATATCACCACTGATCCCACGGAAATACAAACTACCATCAGAAAATACTATAAACAACTCTACACAAATAAACTAGAACATCTAAAAGAAATTGATAAATTCCTAGATGCCTACACTCTCCCAAGATTAAACCAGGCAGAAGTTGAATCCCTGAATAGAACAATAACAAGTTCTAAAATTGAGGCAGTAACTAATAGCCTATCAATCTAAAAAAAACCCCAGGATCAGACAGATTCACAGCCGAATTATACCAGAGGTACAAAGAGGGACTGGTGCCACTCTTTCTGAAACTATTTCAAACAATAGAAAAAGAGGGACTCCTCTCTAACACATTTTATGAGGCCAACGTCATCCTGATACCAAAAGCTGGCAGAGACACAACAAAAAAAGAAAATTTCAGGCCAATATCCCTGACGAACATCAGTGAGAATATCTTCAATAAAACGCTCTCTAACGGAATCCAGAAGCACACCAAAAGCTTATCCACCATGATCAAGTTGGCTTCATCCCTGGGATGCAAGGCTGGTTCAACATACACAAATCAATAAACGTAATCCATCACATAAACAGAACCAATGACTAAAGCCACATGATTATCTCAATAGATCCAGAAAAGGACTTCAATAAAATTCAACAACACTTCATGCTAAAAACTCTCAATAAATTGGTATTGATGGAACGTATCTCAAAATAATAAGGGCTATTTATGACAAACCCACAGCCAATATCATACTACATGGGCAAAAGGTGGAAACATTCCCTTAGAAAACTGGCACAAGACAAGGATGCCCTCTCTCACCACACCTATTTAACATAGTATTGGAACTTCAGGACAGGGCAATCAGGCAATAGAAAGAAATGAGGTGTATTCAAATAGAAAGAGAGGAAGTCAAATTGTCTCTGTTTGCAGATGACATGATTGCATATTTAGAAAACCTCTTAATCTCCTTAAGCTGATAAGCAACTTCAGCAAAGTCTCAGGATACAAAATCATTGTGCAAAAATCACAAGCATTCCTATACACCAATAATAGAGAGCCAAATCATGAGTGAACTCCCATTCACAATTGCTACAAAGAGAATAAAATACCTACAAATACCACTTATAAGGGATGTGAAGGACCTCTTCAAGGAGAACTACAAACCACTGCTCAAGGAAATAAGACAGGACACAAATAATTGAAAACATATTTCATGCTCAGGGATAGGAAGAATCAATATTGTGAAAATGGCCATACTGCCCAAAGTAATTTATAGATTCAATGCTATCCCCATCAAGCTACCATTGACTTTCTTCACAGAATTGGAAAAAACTACTTTAAATTTCATATGGAAACAAAAAAGAGTCTCTATAGCCAAGAGAATCCTAAGCAAATAGAACAAAGTTAGAGGCATCACGCTACCTGACTTCAAACTATACTGCAAGGCTACAGTAATCAAAACAGCATTGTACTGGTATCAAAACAGATATATAGACCAATGGAACAGAACAGAGGCCTCAGAAATAACACCACACGTCTATAATCATCTGATCTTTGACAAACCTGACAAAAACAAGCAATGGGGAAAGGATTTCCTATTTAATAAATGGTGTTGGGAAAACTGGGTAGCCATATGCAGCATACTGAAACTGGATCCCTTCGTTACACCTTATAAAAAATTAACTCAAGATCAATTAAAGGCTTAAATGTAGGACCTAACACCATAAAAGCCCTAGAAGAAAACCTAAACAATACCATTAAGGACATAGACATGGGCAAGGATGTCATGACTAAAACACCAAAAGCAATAGCAACAAAAGCCAAAATTGACAAATGGGATCTAATTAAACTAAAAAGCTTCTGCACACCAAAAGACTCTATCATTAGAGTGAAAAGGCAGCCTACAGAATTGGAGAAAATTTTTGCAATCTATCCATCTGACAAAAGGTTAGTATCCAGAATCTATGAAGAACTTAAACAAATTTACAAGAAAAAAAAAAAACCCCATCAAAAAGTGGTCAAATGATAAGAACAGACACTTCTCAAAATAAGAAATTTATGTGGCTAACAAGCATATGAAAAAAAAGCTAATCATGACTGGTCATTAGAGAAATGCAAATCAAAACCACAGTGAGATACCACCTCACGCCAGTTAGAATGGCGATCATTAAAAAGTCAGGAAACAACAGATGCTGGAGAGGATGTCGAGAAATAGGCACAATTTTACACTGTTGGTGGGAGTGTAAATTAGTTCAATCATTGTGGAAGACAGTGTGGCAATTCCTCAAGGATCTAGAACCAGAAATACCATTTGACCCAGCAATCCCATTACTGGGTACATACTCGAAGAATTATAAATCATTCTTCTATAAAGACACATGAGCCCATATGTTTATTGCAGCACTGTTCACAATAGCAATGACTTGGAACAAACCCAAATGCCCATCAATGACAGAGTGGATAAATAAAATGTGGCATGTATACACCATGGAATACTATGTAGCCATAAAAAGGATGTGCTCATGTCTTTTGCAGGGACATGGATGAAGCTGGAAACCATCATTCTCAACAAAGTAACACAGGAACAGAAAACCAAACATCGAATGCATGTTCTCACTCATAAGTGGGAGTTGAACAACGAGAACATATGGACACAGAGAGGGGAACATGACACACTGGGGCCTGTTGCAGGGTGGGAGGCTGGGGAGGGACAGCATTAGGAGAAAGACCTAATGTAAATGACGGGTTGATGAGTGCAGCAAACCACCATGGCACATGTATACCTATGTAACAAAACTCCATGTTCTGCACATGTATCCCAGAATTTACAAAAATTAAAAAAAAAAAAAAAAAAAAAGCTTGAGTGTTTGTGGTCTTGTCTAGAAAGTTTGTGGTAAGGCCACTGGTTCTTTCTTTCTAATGCAAGATCAGATAACAAATTGCATTACATCTTTCAGTCTAGAGGAGAAGAGAGAAGGAAGAAAGATCAGTGTTTAAGAAACTAGACTCTGGAGTCAGAGACCTTTGCCTGGGTTTAATTTCGGACTCTACCAATTATTGGCTGAATAACTCAGGCCAAGTTTTTAAGTTTTTTGCATTTCCATTTCTTCATCAGAAAAACTGTGATTATAAAAGCATCCATTTTATGGTGGTGTGAGGTTTGAGCAAGGCCATATTTGGAAGACCATAGCTTAGTACTTGACAAATTATAAGTGTAAATATTTATTAGGCATCTTCTATGTTCCAGGCATTGGGTACAGAGGCAAATGAATTGATTGTGCCCTAAAAGAACTCACCATCTAGAGGAAAAGGTAAAGTAGAAGAAAGTATGGGGAGAGACAATTACATAAGGAGAGCCTGGATACCCAAGATGGATGGCTCCTTGGGTTCAATGAAACCTCTACTGTTTCCTGAAAGATAAGCAGAGTTTTCTAGGTAAAGGAAGTAGAGAGGGACTTTTTAGGTTGAGGAAGCATTAGGTGGCTCACATCTGTTTCACAGGAAACATAACTCACCAATTTGAAAATATTAATTTAACCAAAACCAATCTAGCAACAATCTAACTAAACTGTGTCCTGAAAGTAATGCAAAGTGAAGAGAATGGCTTTAGAGAGAAAAGATTTAGTCCCACCAGACGAGTGTCTGATTCAACTGTTTTCACATAGCATTCTTTCCTTCTTGTGAAGTTGGTGTGATCTTTATAGCATCCTTTTCTTTTACCTTGCTCGAGTCTTCTTGTACAAAGTCTGGATGTTCTGTCCCTTTCTTCTGTGCCACCCCTTCTAATTTAGTCTCTGATATCTCACTTTCATTCTTTCTTTTGATATAATCCTAAATTTTCAGCATTAATATTGACTTTTCTCCAATGACTTTATTCTCTTTTTAATCTCTCACCTCAAGCATTGGTTAGCATTTTCCTTAAATTACCACTTGAAATGATTCTTTCTCAAAATGTTTAGCTTCTTTAGAAGCAGATTCTGAGACAAATCTAATTTAATAAGCGAGTTTTGTTTTCCTGCATTCTGAAACTCCTGGGCTCAAGTGATCCTCCCACCTCAACCCTCCAAACAACTGTGATTACAGGTGCAAGCCCCTGCACTTGGCTATTTTTAGTTTTTTGAAGAATCATCACACTGTTCCATAATGGTTGTAATATTTTACATTCTCACCAGCAGTGTATGAGCATTCTCCTTTCTTTGCATTCTCATCATCGTTTGTTATTTGTTGTCTTCTTGATAACAGCCATTCTAACTGGGGTGAGATGATGTCTTATTGTGGTTTTGATTTGCATTCCCTGATGATTAATGATGTTGAGCTTTTTTTTTTTTTTCTTTTGAGACAGGGTCTCACTCTGTTCCCCAGGGTGCAGCGTAGTGATCATGGATCACTGTAGCCTCGATCTCCCAGGCTCAAGTAATACTCCCACCTTAGCCTCCTGAGTAGCTTGGACTACAGATGTGTGCAACCACACCTGGCTGATTTTTAAAATTGTTTTTATTTTTAGTAGAGATGAGGTCTTACTGTGTTTTCCTAGCTGGTCTCAAACTCCTGACCTCAAGCACTCTTCCCATCTCAGCTTCCCAAAGTGTTGGGACTATCACTCCCAGCTGAGTTTTTTTGTATACCTGTTTGCCATTTGTATGTATTATTTTGATAAACGTCTATTCAAGGCTTTTGCCCCTTTTTAAATTTGATTATTTGTCTTTTTTTCTACTGAGTTGTTTGAGATCCTTATATATCCTGGTTATTAATTGTTTGTCAGATTAATAGTTTGCAAATACTTTCTCCCATTCTGAAGATTGTCTCTTCACTTTGTTGATTGTTTCCTTTTCTGTGCAGAAGCTTTTTAACTTGATATAATCCCATTTATCTATTTTTGCTTTGGTTTCCTGTGTTTTTGAGGTCTTATCAAAAAAATCTTTGCATAGAACAATGTTTTATGCATTTCCTCAGTGTTTGCTTTTAGTAGTTTTATAGTTTCAGGTCTTACATTTAAGTCTTTTATCTGTTTTGATTCAATTTTCATATACAGTGAAAGATGGAGATCTAGTTTCATTCTTCTGCATATGAATATCCAGTTTTCCCTGCACTGTTTACATTTTACTTTTACATTTTTATTAATTAATTTATTATCTGTATAGATTCAGAGGTTACATGTGCAGGTTTTTTACATGGATATGCTGTGTAATGGTGGGGTTTGGGCTTCCAGTGTGCTCATCACTGGAATAGTGAACATCGTGCCCAATAGGTAGTTTTTCTTTTCTTTCTTTTGTGTGTGTGTGTGTGTGTGTGTGTGTGTGTGTGTGTGTGTGTGTGTTTTGAGATGCAATCTCACTCTGTGGCCCAGGCTGGAGTGCAGTGGTGCTATCTCAGCTGACTGCAAGCTCCGCCTCCCAGGTTCACGCCATTCTCCTGCCTCAGCCTCCCGAGGAGCTGGGACTAGAGGCGCCCACCACCACGCCCCGCTAATTTTTTTTGTATTTTAGTAGAGACGGGGTTTCACCATGTTAGCCAGATGGTCTGGCTCTCTTAACCTCGTGATCCGCCCGTCTCGGCCTCCCAAGGTGCTGGGATTACAGGTGTGAGCCACCGCACCTGGCCCAATAGGTAATTTTTCAATCGCCCTTCCTTCTGACCTCCCCTCTTTTGAAGTCCCAGTGCCTGTCATTTTCCTCTGTATGTTCATGTGTACCCATTGTTTAGTTCCCATTTATGAGTGAGAATATGTGGTATTTGATTTTTCTGATTTATTTCAATGGGAAAAATGGCTTCCAGCTCTATCTATCTTTTGCTACAAAAGGAATGATTTCCTTCTTTCTAATGGCTTCGTGGTATTCCGTGGTAGATATTGTACTACATTTTCTGGGGTATTTCTTTACCATCTTCTACCTGTCATTTTTTTGGGGGCCACCCACAGAGTATTAACCCCCTGGTACTTGTGCCAGCTAGAAGCAACTCTCAGGCATACAAGGGCAGGTACTAGCAATAAGAAGCTACCCATGCAGAGTAAAGGGGGAGGTGAGTGCTAAGGGCACCAACAGTATCTACAGCATTAAATTTTCTTTATCTCACCTTTCTTCTTTCCTTCATTTTACTTCCTCCCTTACCTTGAACTTGTGTGTGTGTGTGTGTGTGTGTTGTAAACCCCACATTAATCCGTTCAATCACGAATGTCAATGCAACTTAGGAACTGAAGGCTTAATACCCAGATGTTACTTCTCCAATGTCTCATGCAATCACTCCCATTGCCTCTTCCCTTCTTAATTAAAGCCTCATCACCTCTCTTTGGCCTGGAGCAAATAACCTCCTAATTAGTCTCCCTGCTCCCAGTCTCCACATACATACTCTTCATCCTACACACTATTGCCAGAGCAATGTTCTCAATGCAGAGCTCACACTTGTGCCCTTCTCACCTCCATTCAGAAAAGCTTCTGGAAGTATGAAATTACTGGCCAGCCTAGCATATCAGATTCTTTAACATTGGGGCTATATCCATATTTACAGTTTCATTTTCTCATTCTTTCCCTAAAAGTTGCATATCACTCCCTGCCCTCTGAAATTGCCCTGTATTTCACCATCTGTATATATTTGTCCCCTGTCTGAAATGCCAGCCCCACCTTACCCCTGAGGAATCTCCCTTCAGGAAACTTTCTCCAGGAAGTTCTCCTAAGCTCTTTCTCCATTGCCTCTTGTGGCATTCTGTGTCTCTATCATAGCCCTTGCCATATTTTGCCATGTAATTATTGTAATTACATTGCTATATTACAAGGTCCCAGAAGAAGAAAGGGACTAGAATACAGTGCTTCACACATAGCAAATATTTCTTGAATTTAAGTATATATATATTATTAGCTTTATTGCCAGAGAGTGTATTATAAATAGAGATTTAGCTTATCATAAATGTTAAATATGTACAAATGTCATAAGTTTTGCTCAGATGTCAATGGGATTGTCTGACTTATATAGGAGACAGACACTGGCATACTGGGTATTATAAAGCACCAAGCAGGAGTCATAACATCATTAAATATTCCACAGATTGCAGATGCTATATCAAATATGTATCTGAAATGATTTGCGCATGGATAGATAAAGGTTAATTTGCTTCTTTTCAGTTTAATTGCAGGAATTAAAATCCAGAACATCTGCTACACACAAACCTTTCTTTGTGACTCACAGACACTACACTCTTCAGCTGCCTGCTGCAATCATATTTTCAAGAAAGAGCAATTCCTGCCTCTAAGCCTGGCCAGGGGTAGCCATGGGGTATGGGTGAAGTTGACCTGGGGCACCTACACCCTTTTATGACTACTTTTGGAATGTCCTTTTTTAGACTCAACTCTTTCCTCCATGCCTGGTTAGGGGTCTCATCATCCATGACTGATTCTCATTGGTGGGCACTTCGTGTCCTATCAGCAACTCACCACTCAGGTGTTTATCACTGTGGAATGACCTCACCTCTACAAGAACGTTCAATCAAGGTATCTTTTCTCTTGAGAAAAAAGATATACACTCTGTTCAAAATCCCTTACACGGGAGTTTCTTAAAGTGTAGTACATCAGAACCACTTTGGTGGGATGGGTTAGGTATTCCCTAAAAATTCCAATTCTAGGGCTTTCTTAGATTACAAAATCAAAATCTTCGATGGTAGAAGCCAGAAAAGTGTTATTGGTAGAATATCCCTAGGATTTTTATGCATATTAAAGCTAGAAAACTGTTTTAAAGGTGTCTTACTTTTGGAATGGCCCCACTATGCATGTTTCTAAACTGAACAAGCTTTCATAATGATAGTCTATAGTCCCTGCTTTGAAAAGCAAAGTTGTAGACATACATATAGATAACAGGTTCTGCATATGACTGTGAGCAAGGTCTGCAATAAGCATGTTGTCATTTTAAGAAAATCTTAGATTTTTAGAGAAAATTTGATCACTCACATTGCTACATAAATTTAGATTGAAAATAAAATAATATGTACAATGATTGGATGTTAGAGTGGGGGTAGCTGGGAAAGAAGAGTTAGAAATGCTTCTTTCATGCAAATGACTCCACTGTCTATAGTCCATGCCAGGACTTTATTAGCCCTTGAGGATCTCCTCTCTAGCTACAGAAGCCATAACTATTGCTTCTCTCTGAGGAGCTGAAAGCTCTGGCTCTCTTTCACTTTCTTAAGATTCCTCACCCTGGCTTCTGCACAGATTCTGCAGACATCTCCCCTTTCACCTGATATCACTGCTAGCCTTTGTCACACTGTGGAAACAGTCATTATGAGAGAGCCTTATTCTGTGTTTTTAGCCCATTGTCAAGGAGCACTTGTCCCTAAAAAGCTCTAAAGGCTCCAATGTTTCCTTTTTTTTCTGAAGCCCTCTTTTTCATTACAGACTCTCCTACTAGAAACTTCTCTCATCTCTGTCTGTTACCAAAGACAACAGAGAATGAAGTTGTTGTGAGATTAGGAACGTGAGTTGAGGGTAATGATTTTGGTCTTGGAACTTGTCTGGGAAGATCACATCCTCTGCATTCTCTGTATCTGGAACACATATTTCGAGAAAAACAATCTTCTGTACTTAGCATCTCTATATAATTTTAACTGGCCATTTTAAACTGATCTTTGAATATAAGTCACTATTTTTATGGAAAAATTGCAATCTGAATTTTTAGCAATGCCCTCAAGCTTCAATATATAAATAAATGACCAGGGGATCTTGTTAAATGCACATTTTAATTAAGTAGGTCTGGAGAGGAACTTGGGATTCTGCAATATGAACAAGCCTTTATAATGGTAGTCTGTAGTCCCTGCTTTGAAAAGCAAAGTTCTAGACATAACATGTAGATGATTTTTTAATATACAACCTATTGTTTAGGTGTTGGGTGGTATGCTGGAATAAACAATGGCTCAGATTCAGAAGTGCCTTCCTATCCTGGTACTATGACTTTCCAAAGCCACTTTGACAATTCATATGATCTCTGGACCTCATCTATTCAACTATAAATTGAAGACATTAGTCTGGAATAATCTTTTTTGTTTGTTGTTTGTTTGTTTGTTTTTGAGACTGAGTCTTGCTCTGTTGCTCAGGCTAGAGTACAGTGATGTGAATTTGGTTCACTGCAACTTCCACCTCCCAGATCCAAGCAATTCTTGTGCCTCATGCTCCTGAGTATCTGAGACTACAGGCATTCACCATTGCACCTGGCTAATTTTTGTATGTGTGTATTTGTGTTTTTAGTAGAGATGGGGTTTCACTGTGTTGGCCAGGCTGGTCTTGAACTTCTGGCCTCAAGTGATCCTTCCATCTCAGACTCGCAGTGTGCTGGGATTATAGGCATGAGCCACTGTGCCTGGCTGGAATGATCTTAATGTTCTCTGTATAATTGATCTTAATGCTCAGCTGTATAATTCTAGGGTTAGTTTTCTTGTCATTAATATTAATTCACAGTAGCAACAATGGGCAGAATTTATCATAGACTATTATGCATTGTTAGATAACATGTTGTAGGCAATTAACTCTTTATAACCAACAATGCTAAAGCAAACAAGCGAAAAGTTCCTTTCTTAACATGTAACCTAATTATGAATATCTTTTGAGAGGTCAGTTTTCTACAGGAAGGAAATGAAATGGGTTAGATTATTTAAATTTAAAGCCAATGTTTCAGTTTTCTGATTGCCACTGAATATTTGTATGATGCTATATATTCCCTCCAAAATGTGTAGTAGCTAGATGAACAAGACATTTTTTATAGCTTGTCATCTCTTCTTAACCTTTTAGACTACTCATTGAGTCCCACTTTCAATATCTTCTTCCTAGGGTACACCCTTAAATATGGTCTTTCTTAGGGTTCTTGATATAATTTGGACGTTTGTCCCATCCAAATCTTATGTTGAAATGTGATACTCAATGTTGGAGGTAGGACCTAGTGGGAGGTGTTGGATCATGGGAACGGATCTTTCATGAATGGTTTGGTGCCTTCCCTGTGGTAACTAGTGAGTTCCCACTCTTGTTAGTTTACACAGAAGCTGGTTGTTTAAAGAAGCCTGACATCTCTCTCTTGCTTCCTCTCTTGACATGTGATATGCTTGCTCCGCGTCCACCTTCTGCCATAATTAGAAGCTTCCTGAGGCCTCACCAGGAGCAGATGCCAGTGCCATACTTCCTGTACAGCCTTCAGAACCATGAACCAAAATAAACCTCTTTTCTTTATAAATTACCCAGCCTCAGGTTTTCCTTTACAGCAACACAGACTAATACAGTTCTGTTTTAGACCTCTTTCCAATTATCTCTAACCTAACCACCCATGCAGAGACCAACTGCCCCTGATGCCTTCCTTGACTTTAGCATAGACCTTGTATAGACCTCTCCTTGGATACCCCCATACAGGCCCAGGCATTGCAAGTGAGCTTATGTTTCTTTATGTTAAAACATAACAAAATTTAAAAGCAAGAACCCACATATTTTCCATCACTCATTTAGTCATCCCAATCAGAAACCTGGAATTCATTCTAGATGATTACTGGAACCTTGGTTCCCATATCCAGTGAGTAGCCAAATCCGGTTGCTTCTACCTTTTAAATATCATATACACACATTTCTGTTTTCCTCTGCATCCCCAAGATGCCTCTCTTGTTTCAGACTCTTTCCAGTCATCATCAAGACCATTGTTAAATCACCATCATTGCCCTCTCTGTCTCAAGTTGTGCCCCACCTTCTTGTAATTTTCTAGCTGTGGAGTGATCTTTACTAAATCCAAATATGAATGTGATACACATCTAGCCAAAATCCATTCACAGCCGCTTCATACAATACATGACAGAGGAAGCATCAGGGCTTCACAATTGGTCCCTGCGTACTTATTTGCATTGTCTTTCTTTAGCCTTCTTTAGGCACACTAGGCTCTGGCTACACAAAATCAACTCATGTCTGATTGAGGATCTCCAAGCCATTCTCCCAATTCCCTGCTTGAAGAGCTCTAACACTTTACTCCTGCTTCAGCCTAAAGATCACTTCCCTTGGGAAGCCTTTCTTAAAAGCCTCCCTCTCCCTCAGCTGATAGACCCTTCCTCCTCTGCATTCTGGTATCACCTTGTGTAATGATTTTACATGAGTATTGGATAAGTAAACAAATATCACATAACATATACCATTAAAATGTCCTTGAAGGTTAGGACTCTATACCATTCATTTCTACAACTTAGCAACTAGATTGTGCTAGGCCAGTTTGATAAATTTTGATGGAATGGCTGAATAAACAGGAATATTTGCAAAAAACTTCAGACCATACTAGGCAGGTTGAACACTGATCAAGAGATCCTAGCTGAGAGATCAAACTTGTGGCTAAATTGTGAGTGGCTTGATGTGGAACTGTGTCAGTATGAGTGTGGGAGTAACATCTTTTTGTATTCTTTTAAAGACATGGTATAGGCCAGCAGTGGCCCTGATACCAGTAGAAAAACTGTAAAGAAATTACTCAGCCAGGAAACTAAACCTACTTTCGAAGTAAAATTACTGAATAAGACAGAGAAAACAGAGACAGTTTCTTAATAAATCAGTGGCAGAATAAAAGTGAAACTTTTGGAAAACATATTGGTGGCCATGAAGAATGCCCTGAACCACTTAAGGGAGAATATTACTAAGTAGAATTGTGTGCCTCTAATAAGCCAGGCCCTGTGTTGGGGGTATTTTATGTTGTTTCATTTTTACAGTAATCCTGGGAGAAAGATAATATTTCCATTTTAACATTGCTCAACATCAAATTGGTAGTTAATGGCCACAGTTGAAATTGGCCCAGCTAAGTTTATCCCGAGGCTTCTCTACCAGAGAAAAGAGGACAGTAATTACATCTGCTACTAAATCTACCCAGAGTATGGTAGATGCTTGGATGTTTGTCAAACAGGCGAACAAATGCATATATGAATAAATGGATGGATGGAGGAATGTTGCTAATGACCTAGAAGACATTCTTCATTTGGAGACATATCTTTAGGGGTAAACAGACAGGTTATCAGAAGGGCTAGGTTTAATCCTTAGATGATTATGGTATATTTTCTTTTTTCTTTTTCTTTTCTTTTTTTTTTTTTATTTTCTTTTTGAGACAGAGTCTTGCTCTGTCACCAGGCTGGAGTGCAATGGCATAATCTTGGCTCACTGGAACCTCCGCCTCCCAGGTTCAAGCGATTCTCCTGCCTCAGCCTCCCCAGTAGCTGGGACTATAGGCATGCACCACCACACCCATCTAATTTTTGTATTTTTAGTAGAGATAGGGTTTCACCATGTTGGCCAGGATGGTCTCGATCTCTTGACCTCGTAATCCACCCACCTGGGCCTCCCAAAGTGCTGAGATTACAGGCATGAGTCACTGCGCCCGGCCGGTGATATTTTCTCAGACCTATAACATCTCTCATAGGCTCCTCCCTAGTAGAAAGGGTAGAACTTGTTGTGACAGAAAACAAAGTGATCTGAAGTGTTTAAGGGGTATAGACATTTTTAATGCTCACAACCACCCCATGAGTCCAATTCACAGATGAGGCAGTGAAAGCATAAAAAGGATTACACATCCAAGATCACACAGCGAGGTGTGACATCTGCTTTGTTTTGGGGGGACGTCTGGAGTCATCAGGGAATCATCAATACTATAACTCAGCAATTTATATTAACCTGCCCTGAACTCCCTCATGTTACTGCTTCAAACACAGGATTCTTCCCTCTGGTCTTAGGTTTTCAAGGTCTCTGCCTACTGCGAATGTGGTTATAAAGTAAAAGTCCCTGACTCTGGGCAGAGCAGATTCAGAACATCCAGTCAAACTTGGATTTCCTACTCCCAGACAGGAGATGAATCTCTGTGACTGGAGCAAGATGCCTTGCTCTTTCTTGTTTGGGAAGAGATTCCTCCTTGGAATCCATTAGTCCCTCAGTCAAACAATTTTATGAATTGGCCATCCCTCCCATTATTCATGCATGTCCAGACATGACAGAACTCCAGCCTAAGCTGGATATGAAAAATTCAGAAGAAACCTTGAAACACATTATGCAAGAGGCTTCTGAGAAGTTAAAAGTATTCTCCAGCAAAGTAACCCCTATCTAAAATAAATGCTCTTCAAAAAGTTATTTCTGTTTTTGTTTTTATTTTTTTCATTTTATAGGAGCAATGCCTTATGTAGGATAATTTTGATATTTAACATTATATTCTATAATAATTTATTTGCAAATGTTCTAAATAGTGCCTCCAAGACCCAGTGAAACTCCACATCTCACTAGAACAGCTTGTGAGAAAGAGACAGTTCATCAGATTCTCAGTCTATGGCTTCAATGTACAATGCACAGAAGAGTTTGGATATTATGGTTTTCATAGCTCAAGTTTGTTCTGGAGGGTTGCACACACTAGGCAGTTGTTTTGTATAATCTCTAAGGGCCCTGCAGGTCTGACCTATAACTTTCTTTGCTCTATGGCAGCTTAGGTTTTTGTGGGTATCGAGTCTAAGGGAAATCTTCCCCATGCTTAACACACTCTTGCACAGATCTTTAGCACCCACTTGTTGGGCTGTGAAAGCATGTTTAGTTATATAAATAAAAAGTGAAGGATATAAGATACAAATACCAGAGACTCCAAGAATATGGAGTATGGAGCTTTAAACTTTTTGTTAGTGGGGAAATTTCAAGAAACTGGAGGGCACTGAGTCCCTGCTGGAAGTGGTACAGGGCGGGGTGTCCAAAGGAATACCACAGTTCACCTCTAGCTGGCACTTTATCTCCACTGTACCAAATGGACTGTGTGGCTGGAGAGGAGATGGATTGTTCTCATCATTCAACACACCTAAGAACAAGCTTTATTGCAGTTACATGGAACTGAGAACCCATAGGTTCATTTTTGTAAGTCTGTCCTTCCCTAATTCTTATTTCTGAGGTGGGTCTGCAGTTTGGAGGTTCTATCAACTAAGCAATAGAACAAGGACTTACTTCTTTTCTAAAATACTATACACAAAATTTCAAGCATTCAGCAAGTCAAAAGCATTTTACAGAGACTATTCCTTTAACCATTTCCTGGATTTCACTGTTGGTCCATTATGTTGTCTCCTCATTAATCCACAGAAGTTGCTCCTGGCTACTATTAATAGAATCTAGGACCTACTGGCCATCAACACGTTTTCTTTTTCTTCCTGTGGAGGTTGCTCTTCTCATGTAGGTGCCCAAGAGTTTAACAAAAGGGATCCAAAGATAGCCAGAGTGGAAAGGAGGGCAGATTATTGAATTCCCACTAATGGAGTCCAAGCTCAAAAAAAAAAAGAACATATAAAAGTATTTGAATTCACAGAAAGGAATCAGTCTGACTTTTATGAAGGCAAGAGAGCTGTCTGCCCTTGGCAAGGGTGGGGTGGGATGAGATGAGAAGCAGCAAAGTCTTTCTAATCTTCAAAACTTGTTATAGTTTTTCTACTAAACCTGCTTGTCTTCTAAAGAGGAAACTTCAGTAAGAGTTTATTTTCAGAGGAACATTTTAAAAATTGGATTTAAACTCTGATTCAAACTAGCCATATATCTTAAATAAAGCACCGCTTCTATTCCTTAGTTGGTTTTGTATTAGTAAGTCAATTCAAAAGTAAAAAAAGCTCAGTAAGTAATCCTGTCTATAGACTGCAAGAAGAGCTCATGATAGTAATATGTGCCTTACATTGCTATATCTGTGAGTGTTCATTGTCCTTTGAGAGCCTTCCAATTGAGGGTGGACTCCTCCTGCACACATGGCCTAGGAAAGAGCAGTGCAAAACCTGGCAGTTGCTTCCACAGTATGTCCAAGAATTTCCCAGGATGCCAATTAAAAGGAGGCTAGCAAAGGAAAGCCATGACTACTTCAGAGATAACAGAGTTTTTGCTGAATTTATATGCTTGCTGAGGAAGGAAACAGAATCCACTGAACTTTTCACTGAGTGATAAAAAATCAGGCTGTTTATGTGCTAGAAAATGATGGAAAGTTTGTACTCTGGATAGGACAGAATGAGTTCAAAATTTACACATGATGGATTAGATAAGTTCCATTGCACACTGCTTAGGTAAAACTCTTCAATTGGGTCCAGAAGGCATATTGGCACACTGGAGCATTCAGAGTTCTTGACCAGTTATCAGCTTTGGCTGGCAGATGGCTCAAAGTTCATGGTTGTTTAATAGCTTCAGTTTGTTGAAACAAAGCATTCGATGTTGTTGTCACCTAGGCAAGTGTTATTGGAAGTGGGGGAATTTTCCTTTTAAAAAGTATAGCGATCATATAGTTCAGTGTTTTCAAAAACTGTTTCTACTTAAAATATTTTTTAAGCAGTGAAAACTTTTCTCTAAAAATAATCCTACACAGAGGTCCAATATGTAAAACAGAGAAAAGCAAAGCTATCGTGGTTAAAATAGGGGATAGGGGTTTTGGTGTCTCCTCTACTCAGCATCCCACCTGGCTCCCCACCTAAGCACCTGGGGAGGGGAGTGCTGGGTGGTGTCTGATCTGGGTAGGACAGAAGAAAGAGAATCAAGTAACTTGCTGAAAAAAGAAAAAAAAATTTGCACCATTATTATCAAAGAATCTCAGAATCACAGGGTCAAACAAGCTCAGGTTTAAATGGTGCTTTGAAAGTCCTTTATTATTCCAACCCTTCCATCTTCCAGCTTAGGAGAGCTGCAGCCTCTACTTATATTCATAGTGACTAGGCTCTTCCTGTTTCTGAGATGCCCTGTCCTCAGTCAGCTCTGAGCACTGAGATTTGAATAAGCACTGCCTCTCTGTGGCAAGCAGACATCATCAGTCCCTCCGAACAGCTGCTTCTTAAAAATTACACGGAATGGAGTTTTATCCCAATTTTACAGGAAAACTTGCTATCATCATCATCAATCAAATATGTGCTATGTCAGACTTTAGCAGAAATAGATCAACTTTGCAGTGAGAGAAGTTCGGGTTATGAATTCTGGTTCTCCACTTAGAAGCTATATGACCTTCAACTAGGTACTTCATCATCATCTGTAAAATGGGGATAAGGATGCCTGCATCAGTGGACTGTCTGAGAATTATGTGGGATAATGTTTGCAAGCATTTCCTTTATTTTCACAGTGGCATATTGAAGTGTGCATGGACATTAGAAATGGTAATTCGGTGGATTTCAGAAAACAAACCAAAGTAGTATGAGAGTTCTTTTTTTCTTATTAAAGGATACAGCATTTTAAACCTTTGATTTTTCTCCTTTGGCTGTGATGTGGGTACTGATAATTAGTTCCTACACAGAAGCAGCATGCTTTCACTCATTCAGGTAGTGATAGGAGCTGGGGCTGGAGGTGGGAATCATGGCTTTTTGGCCTTGCCTGCTTGCAAAGCAGTAAGACTGAGTTCATTTCCTCTCTGACTGTAATAAAACTCAATACTTCTGCCAGGAATCTACAAGTATCAGGCACTTCTCACACTCTTAGGGGGACAGACTACAGGAAAGCATTTGAAAGTGGTCAGAATATACTAGGATGCTTTAGCCCAGAGGTGTCCAATCTTTTGGCTTCCCTGGACCACATTGGAAGAAAAAGAATTGTCTTGGTCCACACATAAAATACACTAACACTAATGATAGCTGATAAGCTATAAAGAATCCCCAAAATATCTCTTAATGTTTTAGGAAAGTTTATGAATTTGTGTTGGGCTGCATTCTAAGCTGTCCTGGGCCACATGTGGCCCATGGGTCAAGGGTTGGACAAACTTACTTTAGCTAATAGTAGGACAGACATGGATCTTGTTTTCCATTGTGCTGTGGTCTGGTTTTCCATTTGAATTGCACATGTTCTTTCTACTAGTACCCCTGAAACTTTGGTTAACTGATTAATAATAATTAGACTATGTATATATAATTGCTTAATTTTTCATTATACATAATCTTGATTGCTGAAATATTATTTTAATAACATTATCCCAAATTTTAATTGTTCCATCCTCTTTTCTAATATTTAGAGATATACAGGCTTTTTCATGGTTGCAATGAGAATGTTCATATAGTTTTATGTTATGATTTTCTCATATAAGTGTTAGCTATGAGCTTATAGCTATGAGCTATGTTGCTGTGTTATTTTCATGATTATGATTGTAATAGAAGCATAATTATAAAAAACATATTTTGCTTAACAGTTCTCCCACTGACATCTATTTTAGTTACTTTTAATGCATTTCCCTTGCAAAACAAATCTAGCTTATTAATTTGGGTTCTGTTTATTGTGATCAACAGGAATTCTTTTTAAAATAGGTTGACTTTGTGAGATGGCTACTGAGCCAATTCACAGAATTCAGAAGGCTTTCTATAACCAAGTCTTAAAAAAGGGTAAGGATGGGACTGAGCATTAGAATCACTGCAGAAATTTGAAGATTTCTTTTCCCATTCGCCTGATCTGTCTCTTTCTGTGTATCTGTTTAATTTTCCTGTCCTGCTTCAACTAGATTTCCTGTTATTTTTTTCTTAGACCAAATGACAGGAATCATGGCTATCCATAAATCCTAGAATTTTACTCATTGCAGTATTAACCACCTCTTGCTTGGTTCTAGTTTTAAACAACCAGCAAGGGATGATGAAGTGGGCCATTGTGAAATCAGATGCTCATTTCTGGACCAACTCAAATAGAGGAGCTGAAGTCTGGGCAGGGTGAGGTCCCCAACCTTGGTAGTAGGGGGTAGAAGTAGGTCCACATCTACAAAAGGATTCCTCTCATGGAAAGTATACAAATGTAAGGAGTGGCTCCCAGAAAAATGGGTTACTGGAAAAAGAAACATATGTGACTAATCTAGCAAAAAAAAAAAAAAAAAAAAAAACTTTATATTTACATTTTATCATTTTTTTGATTAATTCATTTAGTCAAATTATAAGTGGTGACACTAGTAGACTAAAGGGGATACCCTAATTATTCTTGAGATAATTTACCAATTTACTTTCCTCAAACTGCCTTAAATCAATCAATCCAGTGTCCTTTATTTTCAATGCCACCCCTCTCCTGTCGTTCTTGCCGACATAGAATACATGGGTACAGACGGTGTTGGTGATCTTAGGAGATGAAGGAAGGGTCAGGTTTGGGTTGCTCATTTCATTCTTTAAGCCAGAATCTTTTGTGTGTGGCTATTTGGGGGAATACGCAGGGCTGTGGCTCCCTCTTCACTCCTCCCAGGCTGCTGCCTGACCGGCCACTCTTCTCATGCCGTTATTTTGTTTTACTTTCGGAACTTTCTTTTCCATCCAACCTTGCTATGAAAATGAACTCCCTGCTGTTTCAGAAATATGCAAAACAAACAAACAAACAAAAAATTGTTTTGATAAGTGTTTTTACTGCTGGTCACACCAGGAGAACCAAGGGGTTGGCCAAAATGACAAACACTGGTGAGTGCTTAGAATAGCTCACAAATTCTAAAATTGCTTCAAGATCTCACTGAAATGTAAAAGAACCTTAAAAAAAAGCATATTTGTCTGCTTCCTTAGGTCACTTTGTTCCCTTTCTTAAATCATGTAACCATTTCCATACATTGGTGACATTTTTAAAGGCACTGAAATCACCTATATGCTCATTATTCCCTAGAGAATTTTGAAACGCTAAGAACAGAGTGTGGAAATATCACTGATGATACCATTCAGAGTCTTTGCCTTCAAAGTCAACTCACTTGATCACATCAGGTTTATCCTGGTCTAGGTTCCTCAGTCCTTAGACCAAGGTAGATCCTGTGTTGGGACCACATCCTCCCAGTGTGTGTGTGTTTGCATGCCTGCGTGTGTTGGGGGTGCCTTTCAGAGAGTCACCTTCCTAAAATCTGTAAAGACTTCATGGCTCTGAAAGGCTCTTCCTCGGCTGAGCTCCTAGAATTCTTTCTGGAGCCTGAGACTATGATGTCCGCCCACAGCCCTCTCTGTTGCATGTCCTGGCTATCTCTGACTCTCTTTTTTCATTTCCCCTGTGAAGAACCCAACCCTGCATTGTTTTCCCTGCTTTTCTCCCTGAGTGTCAGGCTGATTTGGAATAACTTAGTATTGCTTTCTTTCTAATTTTTGATAGTTTTGAGTGCTAGAAGTCACTGGGCCCCTGCCCCTGGCATAGGTTGACTCCTTTGATTTGCAACAGCCAGAAGCCAGTTTTAAGGTCTGCTTTTTCCTTATCTGACTTTGGTTTCTCTACATGCTATTCTAAGTGAATATTTTTTGGCTTCTTCTGATACATGTCCAAGTACCTGATGGCAAGCTCATCATTTTTGCATCTGCCTTTGTGGTAGTGACAATGTTACATGTTCAGTGTTCATCTAGCCCACACCCCTTTTCTCCTCTCTTTCACTCCTATGAGATCCTTTACATTCTTCCTTACCTGAACTAGCCAGACCTTCACAGAAGACTCAGTGGTAAACTAGAGAATCATAGTCTCAGGATAGAAGGGCTCTGGGTCTGTAAATGACTGCTTGGATCAGAGCTTTCCCCTTCTTTACCACAGTGTTCACCCACAGTGGACTACAGGAAATAAACCTGTATTTTGTAAATGACAGAGTTTTGTTATTTTTACAGCATTTAGACTTCATTACCAATACAGCCTCTAGTAACTCCAGCAGCTTCTACTTTTTCCCTTGCTTCACAATATGTGCCCATTGTTGACTTTTCAGCAACTTCAGTTCCTTCTCTGAGCTCTACTCACTCCTCTAGTTTCTTTCTCAGTTATCACCTGAGGGCTCTCCCTCCCGTTCCCTAGCCCTCCCTCCCATTCCCCACTCCCCAACTCCAAATTTCATTGGAGTCATCTCTCACAATGCCAGATTGTTTTGTCATAAGAAATATTAATGTCATTACTTCTAAATGGAGGGTCAAGCATTGCTTCTTACCTTTTAATTTAGATTTAAAGAAATAATATTCTCTACAGTTCGAGATTCTTCCCAAGTCTTTTAAGTGTCTGTTTTTAAAAAGCATATTCTTTGTTCCCCTTAACGTTGTAATGGTAGCTTGTGTACTTCATGTAACTTTCAGGTGACAGATATTTTAACATTATCCCAGTTAGTTCTCCCAGCAATCTTGATGTCAATATTGTTATCCTCATTTTACAGAGGGCTAACTAACTCACTTAAAGCCACACAACCAGCAAGAGATAGAAGCAAAATTATGACCCGAATGGATTCAGGTGTTTCACTTCATTATTCAACACCATGCTGTTCATTTTACCACCTACTTATGTAGACACTGGAGTCTTTTATTTGGGTAGACTTCAACATGCTAGAAAAAGAAGTCCAACAGGAAGGTTTAAAATAAAAGCTTGCTTTGCTGGCAGTAACTCTCTAAAGTTATTGAAGAGCAATTGTATAAAAAGAAAAATGTATATTATATATTTATGCTAATTATTTTCAAGATTGAACATAGTTTAGCCACTATATGTCTATATAGCTTGCTCTATGTTCCTCTTCAATTCTTGCAACAGTAGTTGTGAAAGATCCATGTAAAATAACGTTTTTAAGAAAAGATAATTTGAAATTTATAATCCATGTGGTAGAATTTCAGTAGGTTCTGTTGGTGGCCTCAGGAGTTGGAAAGGACACCATTTTTATCATTTTAGGCTTTAGCAAAAGGTCTTCAATGTTTGGGCAGATGTAATGACCAGATGAACATACTTCAGCCAGAAAACTTCATTGCCATTAAAAATAACTGAACTCATGCTCTGCTTTCTGGTAACTTACAGTTGTAAAAAACTAAAAGGTACAAACACTAGTCCAGAAACACAGTCTCCTGGCATCAATAGTACTCATTCTTACTTAGCTAATACTCGATATAGATTTAATAGTATAGTAATAATAAAACATAGTATAGATTTAATCCTTGGTGACTAAAAATTGAATAAACATTATTTTGTTTTGAGTAAACACAGCATCTTGGTGAAGTTCCCAAAATTTAAGTATATCTATATGCATTGTTTTAAAGTAACATCACATTACAGTTTTATCTTCAATTTTTAATTATAATTATATATTTTGCACCTGTACTATTAAATAATTTTAACAATCATAATTTGAATGGTTGAATAATATTTTGTTATATAGACAATGATGGTTCATTTGAATTATCCCCTTTTAATAACTGAACATTAAGAAATGTCTGAAGTTTTTATAATTCAAATGTTATAATAAAACTAATTAGATATTTCCATGTGTCTACATTCCAGGTCATATTTTTAGGATATTTCTCAGGAATTCAATTTAGCTGGAACCCATATCAAGCTCCTAATGCAGGCTGGTATTTCCAGAAATATTTTACAAAATTATGAGGGTTCCTTTCTCAACTCTAATATTAATTTTTATAATTTATCTAATATTTATATCTCTTTAAAACATCAATTCATTTTATCAGTTCAAGCTGGTATTTATAAATATCTTTAATTTTACAGTGTCTCCTTTAAGTAATTTATGTAGAGTATTACTTTTTTTGCTCAGTACATTCTTAATCTTTGTTGAAGAAATTAAATTTATTTTTAAGAACTGTAAAAGTTAAGTTTTTATATATATGTTTTAAATTCTAACTTTTGTTTTGTTTTTTTGCTATTAAAATCATGTTTGGAGATTTAAAATGTTATCCACTTTTAATTCTACCACTAATTACCTTGGAAATCTTTAGAAAATGTGTTTATTCTACATCTTTAGTATTGTAGAAATGAAGGATATATATTCAAATTCTTTCTTGCTTTGAAAGATAAGGAATTTAGTGTGCTTTTACTTATCCCAACTTCTCATTACCCTCATTGTTCCAACTTCTTTTAATATCTTGAAGTTTTTTCTTCAAAGTCATCATGTAAAAATTACTGTTTTTATCTTATATATCTTCTCTTTCAGAGATTATTTTAACGTTTGAATTTAGTTTTTGTTACCATCATTACATAAATAATTTAGAATTAAATAGTCTTATTAAAAACAATATCTGTAATGAGTTCTTATTTTTTATTCCTATCTTAGCTAGCTGGACAGTAACTTCAAGTCACTTTTAAAAAATAAAGACATAAAGACATATGAGTGGTTTCTATTCTTTGACCTTGCAAATATGAGAATGACTTTCTGTTTTCTTTATACATGTGAATAATAAATTAGTTGGGATTCAAATTATTTCATCAAAGGCAAAGACATTTTTTTATTCAAAATTCAGTAAGTGTGCTTCACAGTTTTCAGATATGCAGCAACAGAGAGGAAATGCTATTTTTTGTATATAGTTTGTAGGATTTTTCTCCTATACCCTTATGATTCAACAGTATTATAGGAGATGTCCTGATAGGAGTCTCTTTTCATTATTTTGTCTGCTATTCTGAACTCATGTCATTACATATTACTTGGTTCCAACTGTAATGACTTTTTCTTTCAGTGTGCCTGTAATTCTCATGTGAGATTTATGTTCTCTGACTTTTATTTTTTTCATCCCTGTCATTATTTAAATATCTTTGTCCTTTTCCTCCATATTCTTGAGAAGCATCTCGTTTGACTTCATTAGCCAAGATTTTGCTTTGATTCATCCTGCCAAATCTTTTACTTTCAATGTAAATGTTTAATTTTGCTATTGTCACTTTGCTTCTTTGCAGTCTTATATATCACAACTGATTTTCATCTCATCGCATTATTTCCATTTCTCTCCATGGAAGTATGTCTACTTACTTGTTCATCATTTCTCATTTCTAATAGATACATAGAAAACTTTTGCACCATTGATTTCCAGGAGTATCTTGCTCCCAGTGGCTTTTGTGGTGAGTCTTGGTTGCATGTTGGATGAATAACTTGTCTTATTTTGATCACTTTGAACAGAAACATTATTGCTTCCCCCACCCCCACCATGTTCTTAACCTTGGCACTATGAATATTTTGAGCCTAATAATTCTTTCTTGAGAGAGCCGTTCTGTGCATTGTATATCCTGTGCATTAGCAGCATCCCTGGGGTCCATCTACTAGATGCCAGTAGCTCTTCCTCCTTCTCCTCTAAAGACATCAAGATGTCTCTATATTTCACCAAATAAATTCCCCTTGGGGGCAAAATTATATCTGGCTGAGAACCACAACTCTGCAGAAATTACACAAATTCAGTTCAAGATTTTTTTTAGAGGTTGTTGACTAGGAGGGAGATCAAAATGAGTCAAGAAATCATGAAAAGGCACTTGTATTCATGGAAAGAGTGGTGTTTCTAAGAATGGCAAAATATCATAAATTCTTAAAGTGGTGGATAGTTTGTGAATAATGCATTAGTCGGGTAATTTCACAACAGTAAAGACAACAGGAGCTGAGAGTGACAGCCAAGACACTGTTCCCATCCCTAGTGTGGGACTAACATGAAACACCAGGTGGTCAACAAACCTGTAGATAAGTCAGCATTGTGTCCCAGAAAGTTAGTTTCAAGAGCAAGACAATACATTTCAGTGTCTGTGGGTACTCTGAAAGTTAGAGACTGAAGGAAAGAGGTTGGTGGATGTGATTTTCAATGAGCAGTGAAGCATGAAATGAGTCATTTATATCATTTGATAAAAGCTGATTTTTTTTCTAGGCAGACATTTCATGTTCTCATAGCAGCATAATCTAAAGTTCACCCCATTTGAAATAGCTTTCACTGTATGGTAAACAGTTTATTATTTTGATTTAGCTAGATGTACAATATAGCACAACTAAGGTGATTACATATTTTTTGCACTTATTTTGTATATTCTCTTTTTAAATTTAAACATGGTAATCAGCATGGACTTAATTATGCTGTCTTTAGTAAATTTATATCTGTTTTGGAATGAGTTCCATATATGACTATAAAATGCATTTTGTCTTGTTTGCTTCACTGTTTTTGTTCTGAAAGAAAATGACTAATGTCTTCTGGTAATAGCAATTACAAGAAAAGTTGTTCCATGTAGCAACAGAATCCTTCGTGAACAATATTCAACTGTTCTTGGCAGAGTCCTTTTTACTTCCCCAGTCTGCTTCACTTCAATAGTTTAATTGTGTGGAAATGTTATCTAAATTTTAGATTTTGAGCAAAATAATCAACTGCCGGCATACTTGTTGCTCTTCCAATGTTACGTGCCTACATATTTGTCACCAGCTAAATGTATCTGGGAAAGCCTAAAGGCTAAAAGGGAATATAGAAAAAAAACTTTTTTCCCATTTGAAACCATATTTTGAGTAATGGGAATTGTTAGTATTCTTACTGTGAACAAAAGCCTTTGTATTTTTGGCAGGCTGCAAGAATGCAAGACAATGAACCTGAGAAAGAGTTCCTGGGTCAGTCGGTCTCTCTCTCTCTCTCTCTCTCTCTCTCTCTCTCTCTCTCTCCCCCTCTCTCTCTCTCTCTCTCTGTCCCTCCTCCCTCCATCAGGAAGCAAAGCCAGTGAGGAATCAGCCATGCAGGTTCTACTGGACTTTACACTTCTGCAAAGTATTCTTGTCTTTGGACAAAAGGTGCATTACAGAGGCCTGCACCCTACTTCCACTACCTCATTCAGGCACAATTCCTCTCATAGTTCCTTCTTCCTCTGAGGGCTTGGTCAGATAGAATAAAACACTATTTCACTGTTTTTAGCATGTAAGTTCTCTTCTACCCAAGTTCTTACTGGAGAGTTGCACAGCCCTCTATGCATCTGGAGGAGGTGAGAGTTAGAAACCTATTAGTAGTCAGCCAGTGCAGTCTGTGGTGTGTCTGGCCTTGTAACGACTGGATGCAGTTGCATGATTGAGAACATATCATTATTTCTTAAATTTGATATCTACTTTTCTTGGAATTGGCAGATTCTTTTTTTAAAAAATTATGAACCATTACTTTCTTTTTTATTATTATTATACTTTAAGTTCTAGGTTACATGTGCACAATGTGCAGGTTCAATACATAGGTATACATGTGACATGTTGGTTTGCTGCACCCATCAACTCATCATTTACATTAAGTATTTCTCCTAATGCTATCCCTCCCCCAGCCCCCCACCCCCCAACAGGTCCCAGTGTGTGATGTTCCCCACCTGGTGTCCAAGTGATCTCACTGTTCAATTCCCACCTATGAGTGAGAACATGTGGTGGTTGGTATTCTTTCCTTGGGATAGTTTGCTGAGAATGCTGATTTCCAGCTTCATTCATGTCCCTGCAAAGGACATGAACTCATCCTTTTTTATGGCTGCATAGTATTCTGTGGTGTATATGTGCCACATTTTCTTAATCCAGTCTAACATTGATGTGCATTTGGGTTGGTTCCTTGCCTTTGCTATTGTGAATAGTGCCACAATAAACATACGTGTGCATGTGTCTTTGTAGCAGCATGATTTATAATCCTTTGGGCTTATACCCAGTAATGGGATTGCTGGGTCAAATGGTATTTCTGGTTCTAGATACTTGAGGAATCGCCACACTATCTTCCACAATGGTTGAACTAATTTACACTCCCACCAACAGTGTAAAAGTGTTCCTATTTCTCCACATCCTCTCCAGCATCTGTTGTTTCCTGACTTTTTAATGATTGCCATTCTAATTGGTGTGAGATGGTATCTCATTGTGGTTTTGATTTACATTTCTCTGATGACCAGTGATGATGAACATTTTTTCATGTGTCTGTTGGCTGCATAGATGTCTTCTTTTGAGAAGTGTCTTTTCCTATCCTTTGCCCACTTTTTGATGGGGTTGTTTGTTTTTTTTTCTTGTAAATTTGTTTGAGTTTTTTGTAGATTCTGGATATTAGCCCTTTGTCAGATGGATAGATTACAAAAATTTTCTCCCATTCACAGGTTGCCTGTTCACTCTGATGGTAGTTTCTTTTGCTGTGCAGAAGCTCTTCAATTTAATTAGATCCCATTGGTCAATTTTGCCTTTTGTTGCCATTGCTTTTGGTGTTTTAGTCATGAAGTCCTTGCCCATGCCTATGTCCTGAATGGTATTGCCTAGGTTTTCTTCTAGAGTTTTTATGGTTTTAGGTCTAACATTTACATCTTTAATCCATCTTGAATTAATTTTTGTATAAGGTGTAAGGAAGGGATCCAGTTTCAGCTTTCTACATATGGCTAGCCAGTTTTCCCAGCACCATTTATTAAATAGGGAATCCTTTCCTCATTGCTTGTTTTTGTCAGACTTGTCAAGGATCAGATGGTTGTAGATGTGTGGTGTTATTTCTGAGGCCTCTGTTCTGTTCCACTGGTCTATGTATCTGTTTTGGTACCAGTACCATGCTGTTTTGGTTACTGTAACCTTGTAGTATAGTTTGAAGTCAGGTAGCATGATACCTCCAGTTTTGTTCTTTTTGCTTAGGATTGTCTTGGCAATGCAGGCTCCCTTTTGGTTCCATATGAACTTTAAAGTAGTTTTTTCCAATTCTGTGAAGAAAGTCATTGGTAGCTTAATGGGGATGGCTTTGAATCAATAAATAACTGGGCAGTATGGCCATTTTCATGATATTCATTCTTCTTATCCATGAGCATGGAATGTTCTTCCATTTGTTTGTGTCCTCCTTTATTTCCTTGAGCAGTGGTTTGTAGTTCTCCTTGAAGAGGTCCTTCACATCCCTTGTAAGTTGTATTTCTAGGTATTTTATTCTCTTTGTAGCAATTGTGAATGGGAGTTCACTCATTATTTGACTCTCGGTTTGTTTGTTAATGGTGTATAGGAATGCTTGTGATTTTTGCACACTGATTTTGTATCCTGAGACTTTGCTGAAGTTGCTTATCAGCTTAAGGAGAATTTGGGCTGAGATGATGTGGTTTTCTAAATATACAGTTGTCATCTACAAACAGGGACAATATGACTTCCTCATTTCCTAATTAAATACACTTTATTTCTTTCTCTTGCCTGATTGCCCTGACCAGAACTTCCAACACTATGTTTAATAGAAGTGGTGAGAGAGGGCATCCCTGTCTTGTGCTGGTTTTCATAGAGAATGCTTCCAGTTTTTGCCCATTCAGTATGATATTGGCTGTGGGGTTGTCATAAATAGCTCTTATTATTTTGAGATATGTTCCATCAATACCTAGTTTATTGAGAGTTTTTAGCATGAAGGGCTGTTGAATTTTGTTGAAGCCCTTTTCTATATCTTTGAGATAATCATGTGGTTTTTGTCATTGGTTCTGTTTATGTGATGGATTACGTTTACTGATTTGTGTTATGTTGAACCAGTCTTGCATCCCAGGGATGAAGCCAACTTGATGATGATGGATAAGCTTTTTGATGTGCTGCTGGATTTGGTTTGCCAGTATTTTATTGAGAATTTCACATAGCTGTTCATCAGGGATATTGGCCTAAATTTTTCTTTTTTTGTTGTGTCTCTGCCAGGCTTTGGTATCAGGATGATGTTGGCCTCATAAAATGAGTTAGGGAGGATTCCCTCTTTTTCTATTGATTGGAATAGTTTCAGAAGGAATGGAACCAGCTCCTCTTTGTACTTTTGGTGGAATTCGGCTGTGAATCTGTCTGGTCCTGGAGATTTTTTGGTTGGTAGGCTATTAATTATTGCCTCAATTTCAGAGTCTGTTATTGATTTACTCAGAGATTCAACTTCTTCCTGGTTTAGTCTTGGGAGGGTGTATATATCCAGGAATTTATCCATTTCTTCTACAATTTCTAGTTTATTTGCATAGAGGTGTTTATAGTATTCTCTAATGGTAGTTTGTATTTCTGTGGGATCAGTGATGAGATCCCCTTTATCATTTTTTATTGTTTCTATTTGATTCTTCTCTCTTTTCTTCTTTATTAATCTTGCTAGTGGTCTATCAATTTTGTTGATCTTTTCAAAAAACCAGATCCTACATTCATTGATTTTTCAAGGTTTTTTTTTTGTGTCTCTATCTCTTTCAGTTTTGCTCTGATGTTAGTTATTTCTTGCCTTTTGCTAGGTGTTGAATTTTTTTGCTTTTGATTCTTTAGTTCTTTTAATTGTGAGGTTAGGGTTTCAATTTTAGATCTTTCCTAGTTTCTCTTGTGGGAATTTAGTGCTATAAGTTTCCCTCTACACACTGCTTTAAATGTGTCCCAGGTGTCTTTGTTCTCATTAGTTTCAAAGAACATCTTTATTTCTGCCTTAATTTTGTTATTTACGCAGCAGTCATTCAGGAGCAAGTTGTTCAGTTTCCATGTAGTTGTGCAGTTTTGAGTGAGTTTATTAATCCTGAGTTCTAATTTGACTGCACTGTGGTCTGACAGTTTGTTGTCATTTCTATACTTTTACATTTGCTGAGGAGTGTTTTACTTCCAATAATGTGGTCAATTTTAGAATAAGTGTGATGTGGTGCTGAGAAGAATGTATATTCTGTTGATTTAAGTGAAGACTTCTGTAAGTGTCTATTAGGCCTGCTTGTTGCAGAGCTTAGTTCAGGTCCTGGATATCCTTGTTAACTTTCTGTCTCATTGATCTGTCTAATGTTGACAGTGGGGTGTTAAAGTCTCCCATTATTATTGTGTGGGAGTCTAAGTCTCTTAGTAGGTCCCTAAGGACTTGCTTTATGAATCTGGGTGCTCCTATATTGGGTGCCTATATATTTAGGATAGTTAGCTCTTCTTGTTGAATTGATCCCTTTAACATTATGTAATGGCCTTCTTTGTCTCTTTTGATCTTTGTTGGTTTAAAGTTTGTTTTATCAGAGACTAAGATTGCAACCCCTGCTTCTTTTTTGCTTTCCATTTGCTTGGTAGATCTTCCTCTATCTCTTTATTTTGAGCCTGTGTGCATCTTTGCATGTGAAATGGGTCTCCTGAATACAGCACATTGATGGGTCTTAACTTTTTATCCAATTTGCCAGTCCGTGTCCTTTAATTGGGGTATTTAGCCCATTTACATTTAAGGTTAATATTGTTATGTGTGAATTTTTTCCTGTCATCATGATGTTCACTGGTTACTTTGCCCATTAATTGATGCAGTTTCTTCACAGCATCAGTGGTCTTTACAATTTGGCATATTTTTGCAGTGGTTAGTACCAGTTGTTTCTTTCCAGGTTTAGTGCTTCCTTCAGGAGCTCTTTGTAAGGCAGGCCTGGTGGTGACAATATCTCTCAGCATTTGCTTGTCTGTAAACGATTTTATTTCTCCTTCACTTATGAAACTTAGTTTGGCTGGATATGAAATTCTTGGTTGAAAATTCTTTTCTTTAAGAATGTTGAATATTGGCCCCCACTCTCTTCTGGCCTCTAGAGTTTCTGCTGAGAGATCCACTGTTAGTCTGATGGACTTTCCTTTGTGGATAACTTGACCTTTCTCTCTGGCTGCGCTTAACATTTTTTCCTTCATTTTGACCTTGGTGAATCTGACAATTATGTGTCTTGAGGTTGCTCTTCTCAAACAGTCTCTTTGTGGTGTTCTCTGTATTTCCTGAATGTGAATGTTGGCCTGCCTTGCTAGGTTGGGGAGGTTCTCCTGGATAATATCCTGAAGAGGCCAGGCGCGGTGGCTCACGCCTGTAATCCCAGCACTTTGGGAGGCCGAGGCGGGCGGATCACAAGGTCAGGAGATCGAGACCACAGTGAAACCCCGTCTCTACTAAAAATACAAAAAATTAGCTGGGCGCGGTGGTGGGCGCCTGTAGTCCCAGCTACTCAGGAGGCTGAGGCAGGAGAATGGCGTGAACCCGGGAGGCGGAGCTTGCAGTGAGCCGAGATCGCGCCACTGCACTCCAGCCTGGGCGACAGTGCGAGACTCCGTCTCAAAAAAAAAAAAAAAAAAAAAATCCTGAAGAGTGTTTTCCAGCTTGGTTCCATTCTCCCCATCCCTTTCAGGTACACCAATCAAACACAGATTAGGTCTTTTCACATAGTCCCATATTTCTTGGAGGCTTTTTTCATTTCTTTTTACTCTTTTTTCTCTAAACTTCTCTTCTGGCTTTATTTCATTAATTTGATATTCCATCACTGACGCCCTTTCTTCCACTTGATCAAATCGGCTATGGAACCTTGTGCATGCATCACGAAGTTCTGGTGCCATGATTTTCAGCTCCATCAGGTCATTTAAGGTCTTCTCTACACAGTTTATTCTAGCTAGCCATTCATCTAATATTTTTTCAAGGTGTTTAGGTTCCTTGCAATGGATTCGAACATCCTCATTTAGCTTGGAGAAGTTTGTTATTATCGACCTTCTGAAGCCTACTTCTGTCAACTTGTTGAGGTCATTCTCCATCCAGCTTTGTTCCATTGCTATTGAGGAGCTATGATCCTTTGGAGGAGAAGAGGTGCTCTTATTTTTAGAATTTTCAGCTTTTCTGCTCTGGTTTCTCCTCATCTTTGGGTGATACCCAGACCCTGTTTGCCTGGGTATCACCAGCAGAGGCTGCAGAACAGCAAATATTGCAGAACAGCAATTTCTCTGGAACCTTTGTCCCAGAAGGGCAGCTGCCTATATGAGGTGTCTGTCAGCCCCTACTGGGAGGTGTCTCCCAGTTAGGCTACATGGGGGTCAGGGACCCACTTGAGGAGGCAGTCTGTCCATTCTCAGAGCTCAAACACCATGCTGGGAGAATTGTTGCTCTCTTCAGAGCTGTTAGACAGGGATGTTTAAGTCTGCAGAAGTTGTCTGCTGCCTTTTGTTCAGCTATGCCCTGCCCACAGAGGTGGAGTCTAGAGGCAGTAGGGCTTGTTGAGCCATGGTGGGCTCTGCCCAGTTTGAGCTTCCCGGTGGCTTTGTTTACCTACTGAAGCCTCAGCAATGGCGGACACCCCTCCCCCAGCCATGCTGCCATCTTGCAGATCAATCTCAGGCTGCTGTGCTAGCAGTGAGTGAGGCTCCGTGGGTGTGGGAGCCACTGAGCCAGGCATAAGAGAGAATCACCTTGTCTGCAGGTTGCTAAGAACTTGGGAAAAGCACAGTATTTGGGCCAGAGTGTCCCATTTTTCCAGGTGGTCTGTCATGGCTTCCCTTGGCTAGGAAAGGGAAATCCCCCGACTCCTTGCATTTCCCGGGTGAGGCAATGCACCGCTCTGCTTCGGCTCGCCCTTCATGGGCTGCACCCACTGTCCAACCAGTCCCAGTGAGATGAACCAGGTACATCAGTTGGAAATGCAGAAATCAACCGTCTTTTGCGTTGATCACGCTGGATGCTGCAGACCAGAGCTATTCCTATTTGGCCATCTTGGAATGCCCCTGGAATTGCTAGATTCTTATTGTAATAACAGTCCTTCTTTTTCCATTTGATTTAGACAATCACCAAAAATAAGAATTGTTTATGAACAATATGAAGTCATTCATGAAACCTCAAGAATATTCTAGAAGGAAATAACAGAAAGTGACATGGAGAGGTATACTTTCATTCTCCCTTAGAGACACCCACACACAGGAAAAAACAGTGACAGGTTTAGCTGAACCACTATGTTGGTCTTTTCCAATACCATTACAACTATACTTATTAAAACACTTTCACTGAGTTTATAAACTTTTACAATTTTTAAAATTAAAGTTATACATACACATAGTTTCAAAAGTCAATTCACTCTGTGAGGTTAAAATGAAATCAGCATTTCCTTTCCCACCTCTTCTAACTCCCAGCAGGCAACTTGTGCAACTTTTTAGCCATTTTTTACTTCTTTTAGAAGCTCCTCTGCAGTTTTAGAGACTGACAATTACATTTATTTTCTGATATCGATGAAAATTGACCTGGTAGGTTTTTTTATTCTGTTCAGGTAGCTGATTTTGTATAATATCCAGAAGAAAAAAAATCCATAAAGGAAGTGCATGCCCTTCTTTTTTTTTCCTTTAGTACTTTTTATTATGAAACATAACACCTGGAAAACTGCTAAATATACAGGTCAATAAATTATCACAGTGCGACCATCCATGTAAGCAGCATAACCCTTCTAAAGAAGTAGAAGATTGCACCATGGATATCTACTTTGCAGTCCCTCTCAGAAATTACTATACCACTCTCCCCCAAACTACACTGGGAGATACAGTCATGTGCATGGTTTTTATTTTTGTTAATAATTGATTAAAAGTAGTAATTTTTATTAATAATTTTCTTGCTTTAAAATATGGTTTTATTCTTTGTATTCCCAAGCATTATTGATTAGTTTTGCATGGTTTTGAATTTATGTAAGTAAATTATGCTTAGAGGATTCATGCATACTATTTTGTATGTGTATATATACAGCTCTATTTATTCATTTTCATGACTACTTTACAATCTATTCTGTTGAAGAACTTTTGGGAGGTAAGAAATCATTACACAAATCATAATGTTAGATATGTTTTCACACATGTTTCTTAGGGCATGTGTGCACATATTTCTGTATGTGATATATTGTCACATTAATGGCTCTAATTCTTCATCTGTCTTTGTATCTACATTCATCCTCATATAATTTTGTATCATCCTCTCACTTTGAATCTGGAATCAGCCATGTGAGTTTGTTTTCACCAAAGGGATTTTAGCAATAAATAATGTAAATACAGCCTTATAAAACACTTATGTTGCTGAGTTTTCTTGCTCCTGCTTCTGTGCCATCATTAGGAGAATAATCCAAATATATCCTAAAATAAAATAAAAAACAAATGGCCCATGGTCCTATTGTCCCAGCAGAGAACAAGCCAACTGCCAGACACATGAGTAAATCCTGCTGAGACCCAGGGAAAATCTAGCCAAGCTAGCTACATCACCTGATTGTAGAATCGTAAGGCAAAAATAAATGTTTATTGCTGTATGCCATTAAGGTTTTGTGGTTGCTATCAAGTATTATTTGTTATGGAATTTTTGTTTCCCCAAAAATTCATATGTTGAAGCCCTATCCCAATGTGATGGTATTTGGAGATGGGACCTGTGATACGGTAAAATATATATTTGGTCTTTGACTTGTTTCTGGCATACAATACCAGAAATCCTTAGAATCCCCAAAGTGTTATCTTTTTGTGTGCTATTGATTGGCTGATGGTTGGCAGTCCCTAGGTAGCTTTAAAATAAGCGCTGATAACTGGAAAAATGAAGGCATGATTAGAAGTTTGCTAACTTTCAGCCCTGCCCCTGACTTCCCAGGAGAGGAGAGAGGCTGAAGTTAATTAATTTGATGGCCAATCGCCAATGGCCAATGGTTTAGTCGATCACACCTGTGTAACAAGGCCTTCATAGAAACCCAAGAGAACAGTTCCGAGAGCTCTTGAAATGCCAAACACATGGAGGTTAATGGAGGGTGGTATGCCTGGGGTGAGTATGGAAACTTTGCACTCCTTCCCCCATACCTGATCCTGTGCATCTATTCACCCATATCCTTTGTAATAACCTTTATAATAAACCAGTAAATGTAAGTACTTTCCTGAGTTCTGTGAGTCACTCTAGCAAATTAATTGAACCCAAAGAGGAAATTACGTGAACACCAACTGCAGATAATTGGTCAGAAGTTCCAGAGGCCAGGACTTGAGAGCCTATGAAGTTGGGCAGTTTTGTGGAGCTGAGCCCCCAATCTGTAATACCTGATGCTGTCTCCAGATAGACAGTATGAAAATGGAATCAGAGGAACCCAAGCTGGTGTCCACTTCAAAACTGATTGCTTGCCTGGTATGTGCAAGTGCGAGGTGATGCAACAAGTACTGATGTGGATGTTGCAACAAGGGTCCAGAAGATGTAGCTAGGATAATTGATGAAGATAGCTACACTAAATAACAGATTTTCAGTGGAGATGAAACACCCCTATTTTGGAAGAAGATGTCATCTAGGACTTTCATAGGTAGAGAGGAGAAATCAATGCCTAGCTTCAAAACTTCAGAGGACAGTCAGACTTTTTTAGAGGTTAATCCAGTGGTAATTCTAAGTTGAAGCCAATGCTCATTTACCATTCCAAAACTCCTAGCACCCTTAAGAATTATGCTAACTCTTTTCTGTCTGGCTCTGTAAATGAAAGAACCAAGCCTGAATGATAACAATTTTATTTACAGCATGGTTCTTGGATATTTTAAGCCCACTGTTGAGACCCTCTGCTCAGAAAAATGATTCCTTTCAAATTATTGCTGCTCATTGACAATACACCTGGTCACCCAAGAACTCTGATGATGTGCAAGGATATGAATGTTGCAGCAGTGGTGGAGGCAGCACTCTTCCACTCTGGGGGGGTGTGTGGGGGTCCCTGCTGGCGACTGTGCATGCAATCATGCTGATGGTGCTGTTAGTGCAGGGATGGAGTGCTGGCATTAAGGCAAAGGTGGCCGCTCAGGATGGGAAAGGGTCCACTGTTCTCCATGCCCAGTTTTACTCCAAAAGTAGTGTTGGTGCAGGGGTGGGGGGCTAGTGGAGGTGGGGCTGGTAGGCTCTGTGCCCACCAAGGCTCCAATTGTAATGGTGGTAAGGTGGAGGTAAGGGTAAGGAGTGCACTCATGCTGGCATCAGTGGCACGGCAGGATGCATGCACATACGTGTGCTGGCAGGACAAAGAAAGCAAGATCCATCATGTGTGCACACATCAGCAAAGCACTATTGGGGTTAGGGGGTGATTGTGGGCTCAGGGAAAGCTACAGAGTGGGGAGGGAGCCGACAGGCTGATGTGTGTCCATGATGGCCTCTCTACTGGAGCTCTCTGCTAGTCAGCTGTGGTCTTCCAGCACAGGAACTATGATGTGGACCCACAGGTGAGGCTGTACTGCAAAAAGGCACAGCCAGACTGCAACCTTAGGAGAGACCAGAGACCAAGGGGTCCTCAGATAAGACCAGCTCTATCTGATGGGCAAGACCACTCTGCAGAGTTCAGATATGGCACTTCTCCTAGGACTAAAGTCTCCTATGCAAGCAAGTCAAGCCTAGGGGGCTGTGCTCCACTGTAGATGGTCCCACACCAAATCCTATGGGCTCTGTAGTGCTGCCCCTATCACTTCTCTAAGCAGCTTTTCCTGCCAACTCAAGTGTCTGTGGTGGGCAAGGAGTCTCCTCCTGCCAGGATTCCAGAGGCCCAGAATTCTTGAGACTAGCAGTAAGAGTGGGTTGCTCCTTTCCAGTTCAACTCACCTGTTTCCCTGGAGTTATGGGGGGCCAGGAATGAGTCCTAGTGTTGGTAGCCTCATGAAGGGTTTCCAGCTTCCTTGCCCTTCAGCCCAACTTCTGTGTTCTCCCTCTGTCCACTCTCAAAGCCTTCTCTCTGAAGATCTGTTAGGAGCGCACCAGTTTACTGGTCCCTTGGTGGCAGCTGTTCTACCTGGCTGTGTCTAGTCAGCCATCTTGCCCAGCTCAATGTATTGTAAATGCATCAACATTAATGCATTGCTGAATGACAAGATGCTTCTGAGAAGTGCATTGTTAGGTCATTTTATCATTGTGGGAACAGAATAGACTATATAGTATATTTACATAAACCCAAGGGATAGCCTATTATAAACTTAGGCTGTATGGTATAGCCTATTGTTCCTTGGCCACAAACTTATACAACATGTTACTGTACTGAATAATGCAGGCAATTGTCACACAATGGTAAGTATTTGTGTATCTAAACATAGAAAAAGTACACTAAAAATAGGGCTTTATAATCTTACAGGAACGCCATTATATATATGGTACATTGTTGACCAAAACGTTGTTATTTGGCTCATAACAGGAATGAGGTAATTCATAAAGAATGAGATCATGAACAAAGGAAAGGAAATATTCTTTTCAATTAGAACATGATTACCTCATCATTTGTAGTCAGTAAAAAAGTTTTGGGTTACCTGAAAAAAAGTTATTGATTTCTTTCCTTGTAGAATTATCTCTGAAGATTCTGTGGATCTTTTAAATTAGAGTAACAGCCAACATTCTTTTATGCTCTTCCCATTCTTTCCTGAAATCTGACATAACTAATTTTTCCAGGCTCCCTACTGAGAGGGGGTCCTTTTTACTCTGTTCAATATGAAATTAAAGTCCAGAGCAGTCTAGGCAATTACAAGGATGTAATTTGCTCATCAGAATTTCCTCCATGTTGTACCTTGAGCCAGAATAAAAAGATAAAATCTTTGTGGATTGGGTTGAGGTGCACTGACTTCTTCAGGCATCTGGAATCCTCAAAAGAGGACACTGAAAAGACTGAGAGTGGTAAAAACAGAAAAAAAATGTAGCAGTGCAGGAAAGGGGCATGAAAAGCAACAATGTGGCTCACAGTCTCCAAGTTTTAATCAATTATCTCATGGCCAAGAACAAACTCTTGTTCCTCTAAAACTGCTCATGTTTTCATGACTCTTTCTCCCTGAATAACATCCCCTTTCTTCCCATTACTCAGGCACAAATCTTCTATCACTTACCAAGAGCTGTGGATTCCGCCTATGAAATACCTCTCACTTCTCTCACTTCTCCTTTATTTCCATTACTGCTGTAGAATTTCAGTGTTGCACAACCTCATCTCTGAACTACAGTTCCTAAATCTATGTCTGTCTATGTTAATTGCTACTAATTTATGGGTCATTGGTCTCTCCTCAAACCAACACATCTTCCACACTGCCAGCAGATACTTATCCTTATTGCTACTGATCAGTGTTTGAAAAATTCCAGTCACCCTGTTGAGAATAAAGTTAAAAAAAAAAGGGTACCCTTAGGAAATACTCAAAGGCCATTGTAATTGGGCTTCAATTTAACTGTATACTTTTCATTCCTAAAACAAACAGTTCATTTTCCTGCACTTGACTATCGTCTATGATTTTATCATTTTTTTTTCCTCACAAAGAAAATCTTTTCTTCTTTTTGAAATCATGTCTGTTGCCATTATACATATTTTTCATTTCATTTCATTTCATTTGCATTATTATAAAGGAATACATGAGACTTGGTAATTTACAAAGAAAAGAAGTGTATATGGCTCACCATTCTGCAGGCTGTACAAGATGCATAGCACCAACATCTGCTTCTGATGGCAGTCTTAAGAAGCTTACACTTACAGCAGAAGGTCGGTGCGTGAAAATCATATGGCAAGAGAGGAAGCAAGAAAGAGAAAGAAGGTGTCAGGCTCTTTTAAACAACCAGCCCTAGAGGAAATTGCTGTGGGGACTATAAACCAAGAAAAACTCATTCATTACCATGAGGGTGAGACCAAGTCATTCAGGAGAGATCCAGACCCATGACACAAACACTTTCCACCAGGCCCCACCTCCAACACTGAGGATCAAATTTCAAATGAAACTCAGGGAAGGGAAACAAACCATATCCAAACTACAGCGCACATCTCATGAGATTCAGCTCAAATGATACATTTTCTATGAAACATTCTCTAATTCCTTCAGTTGAACTTAGTCTTCCTCCCCACAGTTCTCTCAAAGCTCTTTGAAATTTCATTATAGCAACACTTGTTAGACCTTACTGTGCATTGGATCCTCTGGGGATTTTGTTGAAGTTCAGAGTCCAATTCCGTAGTTCTGAGGTGGAGCTCCCAGGGGTTTCCCATGCTGCTTCATGTGGACCTGCTTCAGGGATCAGGTTAGCAGCATTTATTGAGATGCAGGATTTCTCACCATTCTGCCTTTTCTTGAAGTCTGCTGGAAACAGAGCTTCCTCCCCCAAAAGACTGTACTTTCTCAGGGCAGGTCCTTGGTTGTATCTATGTTCCACACACTTCCCATTTTTGTGCCTTTTTGGTAAGTCTGGTAGAAAGTCCAGCCAGTGAAGCAACTGAAATGAAACTCAAGATTAATATCAAAATTGTGGCTTGTCTGAGAATTTATTTCCCATATCCTAGATGGGGTAAAAGTCTTTAATAGCACAGACAGCATAGCGTTGCTGGGTAGCTACTCTTATTCACCCTCTGATTTGTTGTTGTGTCATTCAAGAGAATAAGCAGGAGTTCCTTCATCTTACAGTACCAAGGTTTGGTCCCTGAGGGACCTCATGCACTGACCTCATGCCCTCTGGTAATTTTTCCATTTGTCTCCACATTAAATGGCTCAGCTAGAAATAGCATTGGTAACTGAAGTAAACTCTGCAGGTTCTTCAATTGTAAACAGCTAACACTGTCCAATATGTCAGCTTTAAGCATCCCTTTTATCTCCATTATCTTTAATCTATCATCTCTGAAAACTAGAACTAGACTTTTCCTAGGAAGCTTACCTAAACTTATAAAATTTGGAAGTTTAATTTTTACCATTTTTTCGAGTTAACTTGGCTTTTTTTTCTATAGGTATGAAGGATACTTCATCTATTTGTCAAAAAGGGCAAAGGTGTTAGAATGTCTGTCTCCTTTGCTGTCAGAACCCTTTCTTAAGGTTTAGCTTTTATAGCTGAGCCTGCTGGTGAAACCACCATTGCAAACTTATAACTGAGACAGTGAAAGAGATCAGACCTAACTAACTCCCTCTTGCTTCTAATCTTTAAGCTGTCCTTGTTCATTTCTGGGCATAGGTCAAACTTACCTTAGGGTGGAACTTAGTTTATGGTTCAGCTTTGAACAAAGATGGTAACAGCCCTTTTTATTATTACTCAATTCAGTCTTCCCAGTACCTTGGGGAGTGGAGTTTTTAAGGATGATTTGTTGAGTAGGGAGCCAATAAATTGGGATTCTGATTGATTAGGTCAGAGATGAAATCATAGGGAGTTGAAGCTGTCCTCTTGTGGTGAGTATAGGTATGAGGGAAACCTCACCTATTTGTCAAAAAAGGCAAAGGCAAAATATAATTCAGAATTACAACTGAGACAGTGAAGATCAGACCTAACTGACTCCATCTTGCTTCTAATCTTTAAGCTGTCCTTGTTTATTTCTGGGCATAGGCTAAACTAACCTTAGGAAGGAACTCAGTTTATGGTTCAGCTTTGAAACAAATACGGTAACAGCCCTTTCACAAAACAAACCCCCTTCCTGCCTGGGGACTAGGCTGCCTTTGTAGGATTAACAAAATAGTCAGGAGATTTAGAAATTATGATTTAGGAATCATGAAGCTGGAGATTGCAAGATTCGAAACCTCCCCAGTGATGCTCCTGGGGATAACATCAGTGCTTATCCTAAAGATCAGTGCTTGAGATATTTTGCAGACCCTGCATTCAGTGGACCAGCTGACACCACCCAGATCAATAAACTGGCTCATCTGGTCCTGTGGCCTCCACCCAGGAACTGACTCAGTGTAAGAGGATAGCTTCAATTCCCTATGATTTCATCTCCAACCTGATCAATCAGAACTCCCAATTCACTGGCCCCCTACCCATTAAATTATCCTTTAAAACTCCAATTCCTGAATTACTGGGGAGACTGATTTGAGTTATAATAAAACTCCAGCCTCCTACACAGCTGGCTTTGTATAAATTGCTGTTTCTCTATTGCAATTCCCATGCCTTGATAAATCAGCTTTGTCCAGGCAGTAGGCAAGGTAAACACATTGGGTGGTTACACTGGGATTCCAATGGGGATGTGGTAGGCCACTTCTTCAATGGCTGGCAATGATCCCCACCTCCTGGTATTCATGGCTTTGTGTAACCCCTTACCTCTGAGTATGGCTGGACCTAGGGAATTACTTCTAATGAATAGAAGATGACAAAAGTGATAGGATGTCATTTCTGAGATTAGATTTTAAAAGATACTGACTTCCATCTTTCTTGATATCATCTTTCTCTGTTTTTCTTGCTTATACACTTTGATGAAAAAAGTGTCATGTTAGAGATGCCCATGGCAAGGAATTGAGGATGATTTCTAACCAACAGCCAGTGAAGAACTGAAGCCTTTAGTCCAACAACCCACAAGGAACTATATCCGGCCAACAACTACATGAGTGAACTTGGAAGTGGTTCCTTATGCAGTCAAGCCATGAGAAGAAGGCAGTTATCATCTTGACTGTAGCCTTGTGAAACACCTTGAGCCAGAGGACTCAACTAAGAGGTATCTAGATTCCTAGCCCACAGAAACTGTGAGATTATAAATGTTTGTTGCTTTAAGCCACTAAGTTTGAGATGATTTGTTATACAGAAAGAATTAGTTAATATAGTGGTTCTCATTCTTTAAGTATTTATAACATCTTTTAAACTTAACATAATTTTCATTGTGCTTTCTTCATTAATATTCACATTTTTTGCCCAGGAACCCCTGAATACTACATATTTTACAACCTGCTATGCCAAATATGATTGTTTGAAAGGCGAAAGGGATATATATGGATTAAATACCCAGAAATATTTGGGTTTCAAGCCTCTGATAAACCTAAAAATACAGAAAAGATAAAAGGAGGATGAGCCCCTTGGGTTTCTGAATGAATCTGTGTAGTGCCCAAACAGGTCAACAAGTATTAGAAGAGAGATGGGTGCTCTGAGAAGACTGAAGCCTAAGATGAATGAATAATACTTTTCATAAGACAGATTTATACTAAGACTGATGTTTGAAATTGTTATATGAACTACTGAGTCTTCCCTCCCCATCTAAGATTATATTTCTGCTAAATAAACTATTGCTTTTTAGAGCATTATGATGTTTCTTCAGTATAGCCAAGACCAATTTTCCTAAATTCCTATTAAAATGCAAACTACTGCTAATATAGCCAAGAATTCTGAACAATGTTATTTAGCCAAAGTCTTTTCATATCAGATTCTAATCCATTCAGAATATGTTTGACTGCTAGCTATGTTCCAGAGAAATCTTATTTAAGTAAATATTAAATGAGAATAGAAGTCACTGCAAAATCCAAACTGAACGTACGGTGTGTATCAGAAATGCTAAAATACCATAATCATTTAAACAAATAATCATCTTTATGTTTCAGTCCATGAATTTCAAAACTGAATGATATTAACCTTCTCTTAGATATGAAGAAAGAGGCACCTAGAGGTAATGCTTAGGGTCACTTAGGTCAACTTCAGAATGACTCAGTTGCTGGTAAGAAAATCCGAGTTTTAAAAAGTGGTGCCTAAGGCTCTGAGAGACCACTTCTCAATTTGCTAGAATGGGTCACATGTGGATATGTGGATCCTCAGTGTCTCCTTTTTTAATTTAGTTATCGACATTCATTTGTTGTTCGACTTGGACTTGCTTCAGATATTTCTTGGAAAACTTGATTTAGATGTCATAGATCTCACATCTTTACTGAAATGTATAGTGTGTCTTTTTCCTACCTTTATTCAATTGGAAGGTTCCATTATTAGGTTTTAACAAATGTGGGCCACACCTAAAACTGAGACATGCTTCTGACTATGAGTTTTTTGCATCTCTGGCAAATGGTGAGACCAAGACTTGGAGACAGCACCAGAGTGAGATGTGTAAAGAACAGTGAAACTAGAGACACAGTATCTCACGAAGCACAGGACAAGGTCTAACCCTTACAAAAAATGCAGATACTGTAATTAAACCAACAGACATAGTCCTCCTCTCTTGGCTTCATGAGCTTAGGGATTTCTTAAGAACCCAATGTTTACATGGGTAAGCGATCTGAAAGCAGTATTGGTATTTTAATAAATCACTGTTGCATACCTTTAAATGGAATCTTTTAATTTTTGTCACAAAGAAAAGAAATAAAAATGCACCATAATAATAAAATGCTAAGTGTACCATTTTATCTTTGTAATCTATTTTCAAAATGATGACCTCACATAGCCCTGCAGATAAGCCACTACACCAACTTGATTCTCATTCTCATGAAGGACAAAACTGAGCTGAAATCACTTGGGTAGAATCACAGTTAACCAAAACAAGTTGATATCTCAGGCTCCTCACATTAAACTCTAGGCACTTTCTACAGGTTGTTCTCACAAAATCAACCACTGCCTTCAATGCATTAAAGTGCAATCTCAGAGGAGAGAGGTTTAATCCTGTAATGCTTCTTGTTGGATAGGAAAAAAACCAACTATACTTAGGACTGCTTATTAGGTGCACTGGACTTGTCCCAACTTTGCCACAAGTAGCCTGGAGGCTTTAAGCCAGTCACTGAAACTCCTTGGGTCTATAAAATGATTTGGAAAACCTTAAAAGTTTTTCACAGTTCTAAGGATGCTTAAATCTATGAAGAGGTTTCAAAGAGCTTGTCTGAAAACTAAATAACATAAGTATTCTGAAAAGTGTGGACAAATCAAACATTTATCTTGGAGAAAAAGAATTAGTAGATTTTACTTTTTGAAAGCCTTGGTGCAGTTCCTGGAGGAGACAGCACACATTTGAAATGTCAACAGATACCACATCACAAACCCACTAACATCTGTGACATCCTTGTTGCCTGCTGACATGGCAGCCTGCAGGGATTTTTCTTTGCGCTAGATAGAGAGGATCCATATAATCACAAAACGATGCTCCATGCCAAATGCTTCCTCCCAAGAAACAGAACTAAATAAACTCTTATTGAAACTGAAACCACCTCTGGAATTAGTTACAAAATGGAAATAGTATTTAGTAGTTTCTGGTCACATCTATACAACTGAGTGAGAAAAAAATAGGCATGTAGGAGCTACATTTTCAGTCTCTCCTTGGGTACAGAAAGCTGCAGGGAAGAACGAATCAGTGACTTTTGTTTTCAAGTCTTGGCACACATGGTGTGATAGAGAAATGGTCTTATAACTCTTTATAATAAAATGTGACTCAAGTTACTGATTAAACTCCCTTTCTCTCTCTCACGATGCATTGTCCAATTAACCTAAGACGTTTCTTCACTATTTTAGTGAGCTCTTCGCCAGCAGGGCCCAGTCACGAAGACAGTTAACTGGTCCCTGTAGGTGACACTTGGGGAAAATATAGGGATTAAGTACTAAAGAATAAAAATGACAAGGAGGTGACCATTTCTATAGGAGATGATATCAAAAAGCCACAAGGATGGAGGTGTTGAGAGAATATATTTGTGAAATTGTACCCAATTGGGACCAATTTTGCCCACTTTGAAAATGTTGTACTCTGAGATAGAATGCTGAAATAAGAGCCAAACAGCCCAAAGCAGATTTCCTTCACTGTTTCTACGTGAATTGTGTGCCAAGCTGGTTGATCAGGAGCTGGCAGTTTCCCTTCACTTTGGTGAGATTTGGAAAGTGTCTATGAGCCCTCTGAGCAAGGAGGTGTGTTTGGGAGTGTTGTTTATAGTTGTGGTCGTCACAGGGATTGGTTCACTTGGGTCTTATTTGCCCATGGCATTCAGGAGATTTCTATGAAGAATTTACTCTAAGGGAAGAAAAGTAAACATGTAAATTTGGCTCAAGGACAATAGACTAAGATATAAAGGAAAGTGATTTTTTGGATTATCTGGAGACCATACTGTCACCTATTTCAACGTGAGCCCTTGGAAGAGGAGCTTTTACAAAAGTGATAGTAAAAATGAAATAGTAATACAAAAACAAAAACAAAAACCTACCCAACTATTTTGTTAACTAATTTTTCTGATATTTTTAAGGCATAGGTCTCATTTCTTCAGATTCTCTATATTGTGGCATAGAGATTAAAAAAGGGTACAATTGAACCATATTAAGGCACACAAGATAACATATGGCTAGAATAATACAGAAGTGGAATAGCAAAGAAGTAGGAATGGTGTAAAACTGGCACCACGGTACAGGCATTGGTGGGCCAGGCTTCACTCCCTTCTGCAAGAGGCCTTCAGTAATCCAGAGGGAAAGGAGGAAATAGTAATCATCACAAGAAGACTCAAAGACCTACTTCATGTACCCAGAAAAGACACCCTCTAGGGACTCCTAGAAAAATTTGAGAAGACTGGAGTCACAAAAATGCTGTTTGGTTTACGTTAAACACAACCGGAATTCTGTCCTAAACTTCTGTGGTTACATAAGCAAAGAGCAGATAATTTCCATGCAAGCTTATTAATTGTTTCCTCCATGATGTTATAATCCTGTTGCTTTTTTCAGCAAGGTGACAAAATAGTTTTAATAAAAACAATTCCCCTCCAAAAGGCTTGTAATCCTCAGTTTGTGACATTAGACTTGCAGTTCTGGGTTACTAAGTGAATTAATTGGTATTATGTTAAAGGCCAGAGGATTCCCCAGTGTTTTGTGATGGTGACAGAAGCATATTAAGAACCACAAATAAAAATAACAACATAATTGAAAAATAAGGTAAAGCTATGAAGTTCAAACTCAGCCTGTTTAATTTGTTAATGTTGAAGCCTCTTGACAAGAAAAGATTTTGCCTTTTGAAGAAACCTCATTGTAATGTTTTAAATTAAATATAGATTATTTTTGTGGAATTAACACAACTTTGAAATAATGCTGCTTTGACTTGATTTTTTCCCTGAAGATTTATTTTTTAATCTGCTAGATCTATACTATGCTGCTGGTATGAGGTCATTCACCTAGTGCTAGTGGCTTGTTGGATTTCTGGGGTTTTTTTTTTTTTTTTTCTTTCTGTTTTTATACTTTAAGTTCTGGGATACATGTGCAGAACGTGCAGGTTTGTTACATAGGTATACGTGTGCCAATGATGGTTTGCTGTACCCATCAACCTGTCATCTACATTAGGTATTTCTCCTAATGCTATCCCTCCCCTAGCCTTCCAACCCCCAACCAGCCCCAGTGTGTGATGTTCCCCTCCCTGTGTCCATGTGTCCTCATTGCTCAACTCCCACTTCTCGTTGCTCAGCTTCTCACTTAAGAGTGAGAACATGCAGTGTTTGGTTTTCTGTTCCTGTGTTAGTTTGCTGAGAATGATAGTTTCCAGCTTCATCCATGTCCCTGCAGAGGACGTGAACTCATCTCTTTTTATGACTGTATAGTATTCCATGGTATATATGTGCCACATTTTCTTAGTCCAGTCTATCACTGATGGGCATTTGGGTTGGTTCCAACTCTTCGCTATTGTGAACAGTGCTGCAATAAACATACGTGTGCATGTATCTTTATAGTAGAATGATTTATAATCCTTTGGGTATATATCCAGTAATGGGATTGCTGGGTCAAATGGTATTTCTGGTTCTAGATCCTTGAGGAATCGCCACGCTGTCTTCCACAATGGTTGAACTAATTTATACTCCCATCGACAGTGTAAAAGCATGCCTATTTTTCCACATCCTCTTCAGCATCTGTTGTTTCCTGACTTTTTAATCATTGCCATTCTAACTGGCATGAGATGATATCTCACTGTGGTTTTTATTTGCATTTCTCTAATGACCAGTGATGATGAGCTTTTCTTCATTTGTTTGTTGGCTGCATTAATGTCTTCCTTTGAGAAGTGTCTGTTCATATCCTTTGCCCACTTTTTGATGGAGTTGTTTTTTTCTTGTAAATTTGTTTAAATTCCTTGTAGATGGATAGATTGCAAAAAATTTCTCCCATTCTGTAGGTTGCCTGTTCAGTCTGATGATAGTTTCTTTTGCTGTACAGGAGCTCTTTAATTAGATCCCATTTGTCAATTTTGGCTTTTGTTGCCATTGCTTTTGATATTTCAGTTATGAAGTCTTTGCCCATGCCTATCTCCCAAATGGTACGTTAAAGGGACACAGAGACCTCCATATGTATCATATTAGGTACTTTTGTGAATCACACAGTGTATCTACCATTCTGCAGAATGCAGTCAGGGTTCTGGTTCAAGCTTGGTTCGCAAATCTCTCAAGATCTTATTAGCTCCAATATTAGAATGCCTTCTTTTATCTCTCCTCAGTTTTGTCTACTTCCTATCATCAGTGCCACACAAAACAACAGAGGCAAAGGAAGGAGATCCTGATGCTTAGCTGCTTTAGGAGTCTTGCCTTGTTTAATATATCATGATTTACACCATTGCCACTAAGTTCAGCATTCTGCATTTTTTCCTATTTTTTAACTGAAGCATAAAATGTATAAAGTGATATATGTAAGTCTGAAGTGTACAGCTTAATAAATTTTATATACAGTGACACCTGTGTAACCATTACACTGATTAAATATAGAAGATTTCTAGAAGGTCCTCTCATGCCCCCTGCCAGTTAGTACCATGGTCCCAGAGCTAACCATCCTTCTGACTTCTCTACACACAGAATCAATTCTTTTATATCTGCCTTCTTTCTCTCAACAAGGTATCTGTGAGATTCAATCAAGTTGTTGCATATATTGGTAGTTTGACATTTTTATGTGTCTTGCCACATTCTACTGTATGAATCTACCACATTTTATTTATTCTTCAGATGATAAACATTTGGATTGTCTCAATTTTTTACTTTTGTTAGTGAACCTGCTCAAAACATTCTTGTATGTATCTTTCAGTGAACATGAGGATTTATATCTCTTGGGTGGATAACAGGTACAGGTTAAATTTACTAGTTACTGACAGTTTCCAAAATGTTTGAACCTTTCAATCACTCCCCATTATTACTAAGCACTTAGTATTTTTCTTTTTTAATTTTAAAATAATTATAGACTAATAGGGAATTGCAAAAATAGTATGGAGGGGTCCTGGGTATGATTTAACCATTTCCCTCAATGATTACATGTTATATAACCATAGAAAAAGGTCACAACCAGCGAGCTGACATTGATACAATATGCGTGTGTAGTTCTATGCCATATTGTCATATACATGGATTTGCATAACCGATGTTCCAGCCAAGATACAGAACTACTCCAACACCATGAAGCTCTCCTTGTGCTATCCCTTTATAGTCACATCTACTCACCTTTTCCCACCATACCTAACTGTTGTCAATGACTGATCTGTTCTTCATCTCTATAATTTTAGCACTTAAAGAATGTAATTAAAGTGGAACCATATAGTAGGGACTTTTTGAGATTAGTGGTTTTTCATTCAGCATTATGCCCTTGAGATACATCCAAGTTATTGCATATGTATTGTATGTAATGTTTATTGTGGGGTAGTATCCCAGGACATGACTTGACCTCAGGTTCTAGGGCATTTGTCCTGTCCAAGGGAGGAGAGAAGCTGTACTTGTATATGGTAAATATAGTTTGAATGAATAGTTTTCACAAAAAACTTAACAGAAGTCATGCCAAATGAGCAGGTGACAGCAATGATGATGTTGATGGTGACAATCAGAACATGCTCCCTTGAAGAAAAGTCTATTAAGAAACTTCCATTGAATTGTTGCCAGTGTCTTCATCAAGTAACAGGTATGAGTCAGTCCCTTTAAGCACTGTGTGTGACATTTCCTAGAAATAAAAATAAAGAATGAGTAGTGGAGAGAGATCCTCGAGTAAGGTCTTGGGTATGAGGGTGCTCCCCAGCTTACACTAGATTGTTGACAGGTTTATTAAAGTAAAAACAATTTAAAAATTACAAATTTATTTATTCATTTGATGAAACATACTGTCACATAGAGGTCTCAGACGTTTTATTTCCTTTTATCATCAACAAATCAGTAAGGAAGGTATTATTATTGCTGCATCTTAGAAATGAGGAAACTGAAATACAGAGGATTAAATAATCGGCCCCAGAAACATGCTAGTATGTAATGGAGTCATATTACATTCTCTGTGGTGTTAGTTGGGCCTGCAGTCAACTGGAGGCTCTTGAAAGCTGGACCATACAAGAGGGCTCCCTTACAGACTACTAATGTGTTCTGGCTTTGATTAGGAGCACAGCTGGCACCAACAAAGTACCTTCATTCTTTTCCATATGGCTGCTTCATGGGGCTCCTACTAGTATGGTGGCAGAGGAAATGTCTTAAGCATGAAGGCAGAAGCTGAAGATTTCTTAAGGCTCAGCCTCTGCATTTGTGTATTAATAGCATTACTTCTGCTGCATTCTATTGGTCAAAGCAGTCATAAGGTCAGCTGAGATTCAAATGAAGGGGATACTGAAAAAAAGGAGCAAAGAATTTGGGCTGTCTTTATTTCACCATAAGTATTGAATAATTCAAACAAAACAAAATGATCTGAGACAACTGTTGCTTTAATGATCCAGGAGAGTTTTGGTTTCTTACAGTTGACTTGATATTTGGTATGACTTCACTATGTTTCAGCTGACAAAGTCTGATATTTAAAACTATAGATGCAATTGATAAATGTAATTTAATAGGATTAATATTTCAAAATGTATTATAGTCTAAGATGAATTTTGTAAGCATCACAACTTCACAATAAAATGGCCTCAGGTATTATGGACTTCATATTCAGTCAATCTTTTACTCCCTTTATGGGAACTAAAGTCTATGAGGGACCTTGAGATGTTTGAAGCAGAACTATTAAGCACGGGAAATGATTTTTGAAAAACATGATGAAAACTTAGGTAAATAGTGCCATTCCTCACTAAATAATTTTGGGAAGTTATACAATGATTTCACTGACACTGCCTTACAAAAAAAATGAATTTCTGGAACTGTTATTTAGCAATTTGCTTTTAGAGTTTGTAACAGTTTGAAAATCCTTGAATGTGATTAACTTTTTAAGTGCTGTGAGCCACATGGACCTAATTCTGATGAATCTGTTGAGTGATCAAACTAGAAATCCTGGTTTTGGTGCCTAACAAGGTTTAATGACAAGCTAATAGGATAGATTTTTTATTGTGGCTTATAACATAATTTCTGATAATAGTTTCAAAAAATCCAGGTATGTTTTGAGCAGTAGCATTCTATTAAATAATTGTACCTCCCATGGTCTCTATTGTGAAGACAGCACACATTTGGATGTGTTAGTTCTAATAAATACTAATTAATTTTTAAACTGAGAAAACAGATTATTTGTCATTGTCTTGTATCACATAGTCGGATCTCATATTTTTCTTATGTCTGTTATTAATATACTATGTATATATTAATATTATATATGGTGCCTAACTTTTAAATTTTACAATAAGGATATGGATATATTATTTCATAAATATATTATTCAGCTTAGAAAGGAGGAAATTGGGCTGGGTGCTGTTCTCATACCTGTAATCCCAGCACTTTGGGCGACTGAGGTGTGTGGATCACCTGAGGTCAGGAGTTTGAGACCAGCCTGGCCAGCATGGTGAAACACCATCTCTACTAAAAATACAAAACTTAGCCAGGCATGGTGGCGGGCACCTGTAATCCCAGCTACTGAGGAGAATCGCTTGAACCTGGGAGGCAGAGGTTGCAGTGAGTCGAAATCGGGTCACTGCACTCCAGCCTGGGTGATAGAGTGAGACTCCATTTCAAAATAAAATAAAATATGTTTTAAAAATTTAAAAAGAAATGAGGAAATTCATATACAGATCATTTAAGGGACTTTTTTTTTTTTTTTAGCAACATGAGGTAATAGATGTTAGAACCATAATAAACCATTTTTTTCCCCTATATTTCAGCACTCGTCCTTTTCAAAATGAGACAAGTTTCCTAATGTGTTTTAAAAATAGCAAAATAAGTCAGCTATTTCATAAATATGTTTGGATCTAGAAGAATTAAGGTAAAATAATATTTTCATGAGGCACCACCTAAAAAAGTATTTGCACGATTATCTAACGACTAATTTTTCCTATAATTCCATTGATTTAGTAAGTAATTGTGCTTTCATTGCTTTTGGGTAAGTGAACTTTTTTCCTTTTTTTTTTTTTTTTTTGGGACGGAGCTCTGTTCCCCAGGCTGGAGTGCAGTGGCGCGATCTCCGCTCACTGCAAGCTCCGCCTCCTGGTTTCGCGCCATTCTCCTGCCTCAGCCTCCCGAGTAGGTGGGACTACAGGCGCCCGCAACCGCGCCTGGCTAATTTTTTGTATTTTTAGTAGAGACGGGGTTTCACCGTGTTAGCCAGGATGGTCTCCATCTCTTGACCTCATGATCTGCCTGCCTCAGCCTCCCAAAATGCTGGGCACCACGCCCGGCCTAATTTTATAGGATTCTAATCAAGACGCTTTAGTGGCACTTTAAGCCAGGGCACTTTAAAAACTTGATTTTTCTAAGCACTAATCACAGGATCAGTACAACCTGCACCCTATGCCAGTCTGTGAACACAGCTGTATTTCAATAAATGCCTATGGAAAAAAGAGATCCTTATTCCTGACAGAATCGTTAAGAATAACATGTCCCTTTCTCAGGTGGAGAGTTGCCTTTTGCCATGAATGGCTGTGCCACTGTGTTTTACAATTCCCGGTGTACTCTAAGTACTTTAGCAACTCCTTGCTTAGAGCTGCTTCTCTGTGACTGTCTCAGCAGAGCAAAGAATACAGATCATTGCAACAAGCCCTGGTCCAGAAATTTTCTCATCACAGACATGGCTATCCTCTTTGCATTGTCTGCAATTTCTTGCTTTAATTAGATGAAAGTTTCCCAATAACATTAGCCCAAAAGAACTGTAATCAGAACTTTAAATCTCCCTCTTTAACAAAACAAAACAAACTCATGCTCAGCCATAATAGCAATCTTAACAAGCATTCTAAAACTGAGTACTTTAAATTCTGCAAAAGGTTGCTTTTACTCCTGGCATGAACGGTTTTCTCTTCAATCTTGTTCTCACCAATACTAGTCTCCATCTTTCTGTTCAATACAGAAAGCTAAGGTTTTAGGTGGAGTAAATGGGGAAGGGTGGGTTAGGTGGCCTTTTCTTCCGCCTGGAAAGTATTCCAAAGGTGGAAACTTTTGCAGAATTATTGATATTCCTTTTTGACTTTGAAACAAAGAGAAAAACTCTTATAATAAATTCTTGTTTCCATATTGTAAATAGTAGGGGGAAATCTCTAAAATTGTCTGACAGCAGAAATATGTTCAGCCTTCTTCTGTATAAAGAAGAGAGTAGACAGATTCCAGAAAATGAAAAAAATAGCTATAGACTGTGCCAATTTGGGTTCCAAATTTATCAAATTTTTGTTCTTAAGCCTTTAAAAGGCCAATGCTCTACAACTTTTCCTTGAAGCAAATCCTCAGTCAGTTAAACTAAGGTTTAGTCAGTTAAACTAAGGCTTTAATTTCTAAAAATTAAGTTTGGCACATCATTTTGTGTAGACCAGAGGGTACTTGCTCTCCAAACATGTGAACGTGAATTTATGTGTGTGTATGTTAGGGACATAAGGGTTAAGAAAGGGTTAATAAGGGTTAAGAGAGGAGGCTTATAAAAATACAATAATTCCTTCTAAGCCCTCAGCTAATTATATAAAGATTAAATTAGTGGGGATTGGAGTGCTTAACTGTATTACATAGGAGAAAGTAGATGAAAACAAGAAGAAGGCAGGACCCAGAATTAGGTTCTGCTACTGTCAAACACTCAGTGAGGATTAGCTATAGTTCTGGGCCAAGACAGCATCAGCCAAGTAATTTGAAAAGTGCCTATCGCTAGGGCTGCTGAAAAAAATTATTCACATTCAGAGAATTCCTTTTTTTTTTTTTTTTTTGGAAAGCAGTATTAGTTAGGTGGGGCTAATTTTTCTGATTAATTTCTATCACACTTTTCCTAAAGTGAGAGAGGAAACAAAGGAGAGAGTGAGCATGTTTGTCTTCAAAGGACTCCTTATGGTAGGACACTTTATTTTAAAATTTAGTTTTAATATTTTGGTTTCTGTATTTAAAAAAAAAAAAACTACAGAAATTAACAGAAAAACACCATGAAATACTCTTCAAATAAAATGGAATTTTCTTTATTATTATTATTATACTTTAAGTCTGGAATACATATGCAGAACGTGCAGGTTTGTTACATAGGTATACGTGTGCTATGGTGTTTTGCTGCACTCATTAACCTGTCATCTATATTAGGTATTTCTCCTAATGTTATTCTTCCCCTGGCCCCCAACCCACCAAAAGGACCTGGTATGTGATGTTCCCCTCCCTGTGTCCATGTATTCTCATTGTTCAACTACCACTTAAAAGTGAGAATATGTGGTATTTGGTTTTCTGTTCTGGTTTTAGTTTCCTGAGAACGAAGATTTCCAGCTTCATCCATGTCCCTACAAAGGACATGAACTCATCCTTTTTTATGACTGCATACTATTCCATGTGTATATATGCAACATTTTCATTATTTAGTCTATCATTGATGGCCATTTGGGTTGGATCCAAGTCTTTGCTATTGTGAATAGTACTGCAATAAACATACACATGCATGTGTCTTTATAGTAGAATGATTTATAATCCTGTGGGTATATACGCAGTAATGGGAATGCTGGGTCAAATGGTATTTCTGGTTCTAGATCCTTGAGAAATCACCACACAGTCTTCCACATGGTCAAACTAATTTACACTCCCATCAACAGTGTGAAAGCATGCCTATTCCTCCACATCCTCTCCAGCATCTGTTTTTTCCTGACTTTTTAATGATTGCTATTCTAATTGGCATGAGAGGGTCTTTCATTGTGGTTTTGATTTGCTTTTTCTAGTAACTAGTGATGATGAGGTTTTTTTCCATATATTTATGGGTTACATAAATGTCTTTTGAGAAGTGTCTATTCATATCCTTCGCCCAATTTTTGATGAGGCTGTTTGTTTCCTTCTTATAAATTTGTTTAAGTTCTTTGTAGATTTTTGATATTAGCCCCTTGTCAGATGGATAGATTGAAAAAGTTTTCTCCCATTCTATAGGTTATCTGTTCAGTCTGATGATAGTTCCTTTTGCTGTGCAGAAGCTCTTTAGTTCAACTAGATCTCATTTGTCAATTTTGGCTTTTGTTGCCATTGCTTTTGGTGTTTTAGTCATGAAGTGTTTGCCCATGCGTATATCCTGAATGGTATTGCCTATGTTTTCTTCTAGGGTTTTTATGGATTTAGGTCTTAACATTTAATTCTTTAATCCATCTTGAGTTAATTTTTGTACAAGGTGTAAGAAAGGGGTCCAGTTTCAGTTTTCTGCATATGGCTAGCCAGTTTTCCCAATACCATTTATTAAATAGGGAATCCTTTCCCCACTGCTTGTTTTTGTCAGGTTTGTCAAAGATCAGTTGGTTGTAGATGTGTGGCATTATTTCGGAGGCCTCTTTTCTGTTCCATTGGTCTACATATCTGTTTTGGTACCAGTACCATGCTGTCTTGGTTACTCTAGCCTTGCAGTATAGTTTGAAGTCAGGTAGCATGATGCCTCAAGCTTTGTTCTTTTGGCTTAGGATTGTCTTGGCTATGCGGGCTCCTTTTTGGTCCCATCTGAAATTTAAAGTATTTTTTTCTAATTCTTTGAAGAAAGTCAATGGTAACTTGATGGGGATAGCATTGAATCTATAAATTACTTTGGAGTATGGTCATTTTCACAATATTGATTCTTCCTATCCATGAGCATGAAATATTTTTCTCTTTGTTTGTGCCCTCTCTTATTTCCTTGAGCAGTGGTTTGTAGTTCTCCTTGAAGAGGTCCTTCACATCCCTTGTAAGTTCTATTCCTAGGTATTTTATTCTCTTTGTAGCAATTGTGAATGGGAGTTCACTCATGATTTGGCTTCCTGTTTGTCTATTATTGGTGCATAGGATTGCTTGTAATTTTGCACATTGATTTTGTATCCTGAGACTTTGCTGAAGATGCCTATAAGCTTAAAGGAGATTTGGGGCTGAGATGATGGCGTTTTCTAAATACGCAATCATGTCATGTGCAAATGGAGACAATTTGACCTCCTGACTTCCTACTTGACTACATTTTATTTCTTTCTCTTACCTGATTGCCCTGCCCAGAAATTCCAATAATATGTTGAATAGGAGTGATGAGAGGGCATTCTTGTCTTGTGCCAGTTTTCAAAAGGAACGCTTCCAGCTTTTGTCCATTCAGTATGATATTGTCTGTGAGTTTGTCATAAATATCTTATTATTTTGAGATACATCCCATCAATACCTAGTTTATTGAGAGTTTTTAACATGAAGAGGTGTTGAATTTTATTGAAGGCCTTTTCTACATCTATTGAGATAATCATGCGGTTTATGTCATTGGTTCTGTTTATGTGATGGATTACATTTACTGATTTGCTTATGTTGAACCAGCCTTGCATCTCACGGATGAAGGCAACTCGATGATGGTGGATAAGCTTTTTGATGTGCTACTGGATTCGGTTTGCCAGTATTTTATTGAGGATTTTCACATCGATGTTCATCAGGGATATTGGCCTGAAATTTTCTTTTTCTGTTGTTGTGTCTCTGCCATATTTGGGAATCAGGATGATGCTGGCCTCATAAAATGAGTTAAGGAGGAGTCCCTCTTTTTCTATTGTTCAGAATAGTTTCAGAAGAAATGGTACCATCTCCTCTTTGTACCTCTGGTAGAATTTGGCTGTGAATGTGTCTGGTCCTGGGCTTTTTTCAGTTGGTAGGCTATTAATTACTGCTTCAACTTCAGAACTTGTTATTGGTATATTCAGGGATTCAACTTCTTCCTGGGTTTCGTCTTAGAAATGTGTATGTGTCCCGTAATTTATCCATTTTTTCTAGATTTTCTAGTTTATTTGCACAGAGGTGTTTATAATGTTTTCTGATGGTAGTTTGTACTCCTGTGGGACCAGTGGTAATATTCCCTTCATGATTTTTTATTGTGTCTATTTGACTCTTCTCTTTTTTCTTCTTTATTAGTCTTACTAGTGGTCTATCTAGTTTGTTAATCTTTTCAAAAAAACAGCTCCTGGATTCATAGATTTTTGCAGGATTCTTCGTGTTGCTATCTCCTTCGGTTCTGCTCTAATCTTAGTTATTTCTTGTCTTCTGCTAGCTTTTGAATTTGTTTGCTCTTGCTTCTCTAGTTCTTTTAATTGTGATGTTAGGGCGTCAATTTTAGATCTTTCCTGCTCTCTCCAGTGAGGATTTAATGCTATAAATTTCCCCCTAAACACTGCTTTAGGTGGTCTGGTACGTTGTGTCTTTGTTCTCATGGGTTTCAAATAAATTTTTTATCTCTGCCTTAATTTTGTTATTTACCCAGTAGTCATTCAGGTGCAGATAATTCAGTTTTTATGTAGTTGTGCACTTCTGAGTGAGTTTCTTAATCCTGAGTTCTAATTTGATTGCACTGTGGTCTGAGAGACTCTTACGATTTTTGTTCTTTTGCCTTTGCTGAGGAGTGTTTTACTTCCAATTATGTGGTCAATTTTAGAAAAAGTTTGATGTGGTGCTGAGTAGAATTATATTCTGTTTATTTGGGGTGGAGAGTTCTGTAGATGTCTATTAGGTCTGCTTGGTCCAGAGCTGAGTTCAAGTCCTGAATATCGTTGTTAATTTTCTGTCTTGTTGATCTGTCTAATATTGACAATGGGGTGTTAAAGTCTCCCAATATTATTGTGTGGGAGTCTGAGTCTCTTCGTAGGTCTTTAAGAACTTGCTTTATAAATCTGGGTGCTCATGTATTGGGTGCCTATGTATTTAGGATAGTTAGCTCTTCTCATGTTGATCAGTTTACCATTATGTAATGCCCTTCTTTGTCTTTTTTGATCTTTTTTGGTTTAAAGTCTGTTTTATCAGACTAAGATTTCAACACCTGCTTTTCTTTTCCTTTTTTCTTTTTCTTTTTTGCTTTCCATTTGCTTGGTAAATATTCCTCCATCCCTTTATTTTGAGCCTATGTGTGTCTTTACATGTGAGATGGGTCTCCTGAATACAGCACATGGATGGGTCTTGACTCTTTACCCAATTTGCCAGTCTGTATTTTTTAACTGGGGCATTTAGTTTGTTTACATTTAAGGTTAATATTGTTATGTGTGAATTTGATCTTGTCTTTATGATGCTAGCTGGTTATTTTGCCCGCTAGTTGATGCAGTGTCTTCATAGTGTCAGTGGTATTTACAGTTTGGCTTGTTTTTGCAGTAGCTGGTACTGGTTTTTCCTTTCCATGTTTAGTGCTTCCTTCAGGAGCTATTGTAAGGCAGGCTTGGTGGTGACAAAATCTCTCAACATTTGTCTGTCTGTAAAAAAATTTTACTTCTCCTTCACTTATGAAACTCAGTTTGACTGGTTATGAAATACTGGGTTGAATATTATTTTCTATAAGAATGTTGAATATGGGATCCCACTCTCTTCTGGCTTGTAGAACTTCTTCAGAGAGATCTGCTGTTAGTCTGGTGGGATCCCCTTTGTGGATAACACTACCTTTCTCTCTGACTGCCCTTTATATTTTTTTTCCTACATTTCAACATTGGTGAATCTGATGATTATGTGCCTTGGGATTGCTCTTCTCGAGGAGTATCTTTGTGGTGTTCTATTTCCTGAATTGAATGTTGGCCTATCTTTCTAGGTTGGGGAAGTTCTCCTGGATAATACCCTGAAGAGTGTTTTCTAACTTGGTTCCATTCTCCCTGTCACTTTCAGGTACACCAATCAAATGTAGGTTTGGTCTTTTCATATAGTCCCATATTTCTTGGAGGCTTTGTTCATTCCTTTTCATTCTTTTGTTTCTCTAATATTTTCTTCGTGCTTTATTTCATTAAGTTGCTCTTCAACCTCTGATATCCTTTCTTGTGCTTGATTGATTTGGCTATTGATACGTGTGTATGTTTCACAAAGTTCTCATGCTGTGATTTTCAGCTCCATCAGGTCATTTATGTTCTTCTCTAAACTGGTTATTTTAGTTAGCAATTCCTCTAACCTTTTCTGAAGGTCCTTAGCTTCCTTGAATTGGGTTAGAACATGCTCCTTTAGCTCAGAGGAGTTCGTTATTACCCACCTTCTGAAGCCTACTTCTGTCAATTCATCAAATTCATTCTCTCTCCAGTTTTTTTCCCTTGCTGGCAAGGAGTTCTGATGCTTTGGGGAAGAAGAGGCATTCTGGTTTTTGTAGTCTTTGGCCTTTTTGTGGTGGTTTTTCCTCATCTTTGTGGATTTATCTACCTTTGTTCTTTGATATTGGTGACCTTCAAATGGGGCTTCTGTGTGGACGTCCCTGTTGCTGATGTTGATGCTATTCCTTTTTGTTTGTTAGTATTCCTTCTAACAGATCCCTCTGTTGCAGGTCTGCTGGAGTTTGCTGGAGGCCCACTGCAGACCCTGTTTGCCTGGGTATTACCAGCAGAGGCTGCAGAACAGCAAAGGTTTCTGCCTATTTCTTCCTCTGGAAGCTTCATGCCAGAGGGTCACCTGCCAGATGCCAGCTGGAGCTTTCCTGTGTGAGTTATCTGTCTACCTCTGATGTAAGATTTCTTCCAGTCAGGAGGCCTGGGGATCAGGGAAACACTTGAGGAGGCAGCCTGTTCCTTAGCAGTGCTCAAGCACTGTGCTGGGAGATCCACTGCTCTCTTCAGAGCTGGCAGGCAAGAACGTTTAAGTCTGCTGAAGCTGTGCCAACAGCTGCTTCTTCCCCCAGGTGCTCTGTCCCAGGGAGATGGGAGTTTTATCTGTCAGCCCCTGACTGGGGCTTCTGCCTTTCTTTCAGAGATACCCTGCCCAGAGAGGAGGAATCTAGAGAGGCAGTCTGGCTACAGCAGCTTTTCTGCAGTGTGGTATGCCCAGTTTGAACTTAACAATGGCTTTGTTTACACTGTGAGGGGAAAATTGTCTACTGAACCTCAGTTATGGTGGATGCTCCTCCCCCTGCCAAGCTCGAGTGTCCCAGGTTGACTTCAGAGTGCTGTGCTGGCAGCAAGAATTTTAAGCCAGTGGATCTTATCTTTCTGGGCTCCGTGGGGTTGGGATCTCCACTGAGCTCGACCACTTGGCTCCCTGGCTTCAGCCCCCTTTCCAGTGGTGTAAATGATTCTCTCTCACTGATATTCCAGATGCCACTGGGGTGGAAATTAAAACTCCTGCAGCTAGCTCATTGTCTGCCCAAATGGCTCCCCAGTTTTGTGCTTGAAACCCAGGGCCCTGGTGGCATAGGCACCTGAGGGAATCTCCTGGTCTGTGGTGGGCTAAGATCACAAGAAAAGCATAGTATCTGGGCCAGAACACACAGTTCCTCATGGCACAGTCCCTCACGACTTTGCTTGGCTAGGGGAGGGACTTCCCTGACCCCTTGCACTTCCTGGGCAAGGCAACGCCCCACCCTGCTTCAGGTCACCATCCATGGGCTGTACCCACTGTCTAACCAGCCCCAATGAGATGAGCTGGTACCTCAGTTGGAAATGTAGAAATCACCTACCTTCTGCATTGATCTTGCTGGTAGCTGCAGACAAGAGCTGTTCCTATTCAACAATCTTGCCACCCACCCTTTGGAGTTTTCCTTTTTGTCTTCCACTTCACTCTTCCCTATTCTCATTCTTACTTGGCATAGTAAATGTATTGAAGGATTTTCCTGGTAGTGTCCAATGATTGTGACCTTGCCAAAGTCTGCAGTTTTACCACCATAAGGACTCTTTTAAGGACAAATACCATACTCATGTGTGAGATTGGCACACGTGATATGCCAGGAAATGGCTTGAAACAAAGAAGAAAAATAAAAGCTCTTTGTATCAGCCATGTGGTGGGAACTACTATGGTCCTCAGTGACCTCTCTGCAAAGGACAGCAGCACCTTCTGCCACTGAGGTAAGAAATGACCATTCCTGCTAGGGAACCCTAGAAAGGAAGGCATGGTTGCACCCCGCCCCAGCCTCCACCAAGAAGCTGCTACTGCTGAGCCATTTCAGGAAAGGGGCTGTCATCTCTCCCAATCCTGTGCATGCCCTGACCCCTGAGCCACACCTGCCTTTGACTGCCCACATTCCAGACCTGGGCTCTGTGCCTACAGTGTGTCCCCCACACCTTAGACCCTGGAGCCATCCCTGTAGTGAGCTGGTTTGGATTCTGGGAACTAGAGCCACAGTCTCTCTGAGTGTGGCCATGTTCTATTCACTAGCTCAGCTGCCGTAGAGAGGTAGGTCCTACCCTGACTTTTGAATCACTGTAACTCTTCTCATGCCTGTGCTCCTTATTCTTGGGTCCCAGCTGCTTCATAAGCATCTATGCCTTGCATACTGTTACCAACATGGCAGCAGGGGTGCCTGTACCCTGGACACAAATGCCATTACTGCCTCAGTGCCTCCACATTACCTATGCTTCAGGCCTCAGTTTGGTGGCACCTCGTGAGCACCACTCATGAGATACTGATGCCACGGCCACCAAAAGTGAGTCCACAAGCCAGACCCAGTGCCAAGAAGAATCCCCTCAGCCACAGCTTCCCCAGTAGAAGAAAAAGAGATTGGAAGGACCTTAACATCCATCCCCCCCAAGACCCCAATAACCCTCAGTGCCACTGTGGCCATCCACATCCTTAGCTTCTGAGGATCCCTACAGTCTTTGTCAACACCAATTTCAGCTGTCAAAGCTGCACAGAGACTACACAGCTGCACCCTCAGTGGTGCCAGAGCTGCTGCACCATACCCATCAAGTACCCTCATATGCCCCTGTAGGCAATGGTCATTCCACATCAAAACTAGCCTGTAAAATCTGGAAGAGGTAACTGTTTCACCAAATGCAAAGACATCAGTGTAAGGCAATAAGAAAAACTAAAAATCAAAAAGACATATTATTACCAAAAGAAAACAATAATTTCCTAATAGTGGATCTTAAAGAAAGAGAGATATGTGAACTGTCTCACACACACACAAAAATCAAATAATCATCTTAAGAAAGCTTAGCAAACTTCAAGAAAATGCATGGAAACTATTCAATAGAATAAAAAAAGACGGAAACAAAAAAATTAACAGAGATTAAAATTATATCTTAAAAAAGAAATTCTGGATCTGAAAAAATACAATAAATGGAATAAAAAATCCAACAGAGAGCATCAACAGCAGGTTTGATTCACCAGAGGAAAGAATCTGTAAACTCCAAGACAGATTGTTTGAAAATATACTGTCAGAGGGAAAAAAATAAAAGGAATTTAAAAAATACAGGATTTATGGGACAGCATTAAGAAAGAAAATATTCAAATTATAGGAGTTTAAGAACAAGAAAAGAGATAAAAGTCCAGAAAGTGTATTTAAAGTAATAATAGCAGAGAAATTTCCAGATGTAAGGGGAGATATACGTATTCAGGTCACAGGAGGATCAAAGGCCTTCAATGAGAATCAATCCAAACAAGACTACACTAAGATATATTATAATTAAACGGTCAGAAATCAAAACCAAAAAGTGGTCCTGAAAGAAGCATGTCACATATAAGAAAATTTTAATAAGGCTTGCAGCAAATTTATGAGCAGATAAATTTTAATCCATTCTCATATTGCTAAAAAGAAATACCTGAGACTGGATAATTTATTAAGAAAAGAGGTTTTATTGGCTCATGGCTTCACAGGCCATACAGGAAGCATGGTGACATCTGATTCTGGGGACGCCTCAAGAAGCTTCTAATCATGGTGAAAGGCAAAGGGGGAGCATGCATGTCACACGGCAAAAGCAGAAGCATGAGAGTGAGAGGGGAAGTGCTGCACGCTTTTAAGTGATCAGATCTCGCAACAACTCATTATCATAAGGACAGTATCAAGGGGATGGTGCTAAACCATTCAAGAGAAATCAGAGAAATCCAACCCCATGATCCAATTACCTCCCACCACGTCCTATCCCCATTATTGGGAGGTATATCTTAATATGGGATTAGGGTGGCAACACACATTCAAGCTATATCAGAGATCTTACAGGGCAGCGGGGAGTGAGGTGATATATTCAAAGTGCTCAAGGAAAAAAAAAAAAAAACTGCCAGTCAAGAATACTCTACCCACCAAAGCTATTCTACAGAAATGAAGGAGAGATAAAGACTTTCTCAAACAAGCAAAAGATGAGTGAGGTCATTTACGATAGCTATAAATAAAATAAAATACCTAGGAATAAACTAACGCAAAGAAGTGAATGCTCTCTATGATGAAAACTATAAAACATTGGTGAAAGAAGTTGAAAAGGACACAAAAAATCAAAAGATATTCCATATTTATGAACTGGCAATATCATTATTATTAAAATGTCCATACTACCCAAGGATGTCTATAGATTTAATGCAATACCTATCAAAATATCAATGGCATTCTTCACAGAAATAGAAAACGCAGTCCTAAAATTTATATGGAATTACAAAAGACCCAGAATAGCCAAAGTTATCCTAAGCCAAAGAACACAACTGGAGGAATCACATTACCTGACTTTAAATTATAATACAGAGTTATAGTAACCAAAACAGCATGATCCTGGCATAACAATAGACACATAGACCAAAGGAACAGAATAGAAAACCCAGAAACAAATCCATTCACCTATAATGAACTCATTTTTGACAACAGTACCAAAAACATACACTGGGGGGAAAACAATCTCTTCAATAAATGGTGCTAGGAAATTGGATATCCATATGCAGAAGAATGAAACTAGACCCATATCTCTTGCCATATAAAAAAAAAAATAAAAATGGATTAAATACTTAACAACATCAAGCTATGAAACTACTAAAAGAAAACATTGGAAAAACTCTCCAAGGCAATGAACTGGCAAAACAAAACAAAACAAAACAAAACAAAGCTGTTAAGTAATATCCCACAGGTATAGGCAACCAAAGCTAAATTTGACACATATAATCACATCAAGTTAAAAAGCTTCTGTATAGCAAAGGAAGCAATCGACAAAATGAAGAGACAACCGACAGAATGGGAGAAAATATTTGTAAGCTACCCACCTTACAAGAGATTAATAACCAGAACATATAAGGAGTTCAAATAATTCAATGGAAAAAAATCTAATAATCTGATTTAAAAATGGGCAAAAGATCTGAATAGAAATTTCTCAAAGAAGACAAACAAATAGCAAACAGGTATATGAAAAGGTGCTCAACATCACTGATCATCAGAATAATGCAAATTAAAAATATAATGAGATTTCATATTACCCTAGTTAAAATTGTTTATATCCAAAAGACAGGCAATAACAAATTCTGTCAAGGATGTGAAGAGAATCCTGTACAGGGAATCCTGTACACTGTTGGTGGAAATGTAAATTAGTACAACCACAATACAGTGCATTTGAAGGTTCCTGAAAAAATAAAAGTAGAGCTACCATGTGATCCAGCAATTCTACTGCTGGATATATACCCCAACTAAAAGAAACCAGTATATCAAAGAGATATCTGCAC